>NC_048596.1:181212651-181529057 GCF_003668045.3 Cricetulus griseus
AAGAATTGTTGGCTTTTGTGGATTTTCACCTTGTCCCCAGCATCATAGGTGTCAACAATGATGAAATGATGAGTATGGTTGGATCATCTACAGTAAGGCTCACTTCCAATCCTCCAGGAGCCTGGAGACTCAGGTTAAGCAGTGGGAATTCAATACATCTTTAATCTAAGTCCATCCAATCCTGCTCTTAACCCTTGCCTTTTGCTTCCCAGGTGGTAAACAGTGCCCAGACAATAAAGGAAATAACCAGAGAAAACCTGCAGGCTGTTCTGAAGAATGCAACAGCACAAATGGTGAGACACCTCTAGTCTTGTCCATATAAAGAGCTCCCTCATAGCTCCTTCTCAGGCAGCATCCCTGCTAATAAAGGTCAGTATAAGGGTGATTCTATGTGGGGTCACCCAGAGGTGTAGCAGGTTCTTTCTCTTTTGGAGGCCACCAAGCAGCTCCCAAATCATGACATGAAGACTTGTTATTATTTATGGATGTTCAGGCTTATCTTATTCTTGCCCGACTAGCTCTTAAAATGAACCTGTTTCTCTTCCTCTACAATTTGCCTCGGGGCTTTTAGCTTTCTTCCCTTTTGTATATCACTGTCACTGTTCCTCATGTCTGGCTGGCAGCTGCCTGAACTCTGGCTCCTGATGAGTCCCTCCCTTCCTCCTCGTTGTCTTCCCTTTCCCTTCTTCTGAGACTAAATTCCTCCTCCTATGTATTCTCTCTGCCCGCCAGCCCTGCCTATCCCTCTCCTGCCTGATTTATTAGACCAATCAGGTGCATTGGGCAGGAAAGACGAAACAGCGACACATTTTTACATAATTAAACAAACACAGCAACAACAAATATAGCACATCTTGGCATCATTAACAAAGGCATTAGAAACAAATGTAACACACCTTTACACAGTTAAAGTAATATTCCACCACATCAACAAATGTAACACATCTTTGCCCTGTTAAAGTAACATTTCACAAGAGCTTGAACCTTTTTGCCTATAGCCTGTCTCAACCCTGGGCCCATTCTCCCCATACCAAAGGTTGCTGCCCACCTAACTGAGAACATGCCAAGCCTCATTCTTCCTGTTCTCCTTGGTGCAGATGCTGCCTCCTGAGTGTAGTGACCTGCTAATGGAAGAATATATGGGGGACACTGAGGATCCCCAAACCCTCCAAATACAGTTCACAGAGATGATGGGAGACTTCATGTTTGCGATCCCCAAACTTCAAGTAGCACATTTTCAACTTCAGTATATCTGTAACACGGCTCAGGGGAACAGCTCACAGATGTAGGTGATGGGTGAGCACTGTGGAGCTGTGTGGTACCCAGGTCTCATATCTAGTTATAGAGAGTGACATCTAGGTACAGAGGAGGAAATGGGTCACTGACACTCTATTGACTTGACAAAACCACTCAGCTGGGAAGGCCACAGACACAGTTTAGCCAAGGGCTTTTCCACAGCTAGGGCTCCAGCCCATAGCTCCCTTCACCACTTAACTTTTATGATTCCAGGTAACATTTCATCAAGGTTTCTTGTCACCAAACATGTATCAGAAAAGCTACAAAAAATGGAGTACTAAGTCAACATCTGTCTTTACTTACAGGTTTCCGTGATCCTGTCTACTTCTATGAGTTGCAACATCAGCCCACCTTTGTCAAGCAAGTCACCCACATGAAGGTTGGCCATGTGATGAGGGTCCTTTTGTGTTCAGGTGTGGAATGTGAGTCTTACTTATTTTCCTTGAGTTGAATGGTGTACTTACCATCATCCAGCTTAGACTTCCCCAATGACTGGATTATATTCACTATTCTTGTCTTACTCTTTTAAGGATTTATTCTTATATTTATTTATGCATATGTGTGTTGTCTATGAGAGTATATGCCATATGTATACTGGGTAAGTATGTACTGCATACTGCTAAACCATTTATCCAGCCCCACATGCCTATTTATTTTTGCTTTTTGAATGTGTGGCTATTGATTACATAAGCTAATTTAGATCTCTACAAATTTTTGTTAAAAAGTACCAATCTGGGGCTAGAGAGATGGTTCAAAAGTTAAGAGCACAGGCTGATCTTCCAAAGAGCACAGGATGGATTCCCAGCACCAACGTGGTGGCTTCTAATTACCAATAAATCCAGTTCCAAGGATCTAGCTCCCTCTTCTAGGTTCTGTGGGCACCAGACATGCATTTCTTACATGCATGCCTGCATATATCCATTTTTGTGCATATATGGATTTGTCTACATGATGTGAGCATATGTGCAGGCATATATTTGTGTGCCCATATGTGTGTGTAAGGGTGTGTGTGTGTGTGTGTGTGTGTGTGTGTGTGTGTGTGTGTGTGTGTGTGTGTGTTCCAGTTTTCCTGGAAACTCCCAGTTGCTGTGATAACCCCCTTCTCCTTGATTGTCCACATACATGAATTTCACTCTTAACCCTTTGCTGTTACTAGGAAGGATTAGCTGAGAGAAGAGCCTCCTCAGTGTGTCCCAGACATAAGGAGGTCCATGTAAACAGCACCGTTCCTTGCCTTCCTTCCCTGCCTCTGCGTCTTCCTGGTGAATGCATCTACCTGGCTCTGCTGCTGATGCTTCCATGACATCAGACTCCAGTTTCTTCAGCCTTCCAATGAAGGTTGAAGATTAGAGACTCTCCAAGAATCTCCCAGGTCTCCAATGGTAGGAGTCACTGAGAGTCACAGACTAAGCAATTACCAGATTTCTGATCCTCTCCAGGGTGCAGATGGCTATTATTAGAGCACCCAGCCCTTATCATGTAAACCAGCCATTCTAATAAATCTTCCTTTGTAACATATATACATTCTATCTCTCCTACTCCTTTAGGGAACTCTGTCTAATACATCTGCTGTAGCAAAATCAACTTATGCTGTGAGTTCTGTGCTGAGGCAGATGGATATGGCCCAGCTCTTGGAAGGCAGAGACAGGAGGATGCATGAGCTCAGGATTCCAAGAATATGATACAGGGGCAATACATGTCAATAAATATATATAAACATTTGTATGACTATGTGTATATCAGAAACTTGTAGCTAATAGACAATGAAAATCTGTTCATAAGTTTGGAGATATAGAAGTCTTGGAGATATAGAAGTCTTTCTATGGCAACCAGCCATGAAGGTCAGCCATTAACCCTGTTCCTCTTCTCTCTTAGTCTCCCTACTCTGCTGGGCTTATAATAAACTGGTTAATATGTCTAATATGTCTCTTAATATGTCTCATCTCTCATCTTGCACCGTCCTCTTCTTCTTTATTTCTAATTTAAGCAAAATAACAACATTTGATGCCCAACTTGGTTTAGACTCTCCCCAAAACCTCTCTGTGCCAGGGGCATGGGAAATTTCAGGGATCCTAAAATCTGAACCCCTAACCCACTTTCCATCTCGGTTTTTCCTGGCACTTCCTCCTGCCTGCAGCGGCCTGAGATGCAGGAACTCTGTACACTTCAAGTTGTCAATGCTTGTCACTGAGCAACTCTGCCCTTCACCTCAACTGCTACAAAGTACTCCAGACTGTGGACAAGAGAATAGTGGAATCAACTTTCCTAGCATTGCTTGGGCAGGATTCTTGCAAGTTCCAGGGAGCTGAATTGGATCCAAACAAACAGGTCAGACTCGCTCCAGTTATTCAATCTTTCCCTGGTCCCAGGACTCCCTTCCCTCATGTCGGGACTCCTCGGGAATCCCTCCCTCATCTTACACTCTTCCCCTCAAGTGACAGGACCTAAGAAAAAATTTTTTTCTAAACCTAACCTTGTTCTCTGTTCTGCCAACATCTTGCCAGGTCTAACAGGCACCAGGGAGTTCCATACAGCCTGGACTTCGATGAAACAACCAGCTACCCCAGGACGTGGCAGCACCTCAACCTTCTCAGGTCCCCCCAAAGATGGTCAACACCCCCCACGTCAGCAGGAAGCAGTCTTGAGAATTCGATGCCCTTATTCCTTAATCTGCCATGTCTAACACCTCATCTTTTTTTAATAATAAGTAAAGGTGGGATTGAAAGGTTCAGGCATTATGCTGGCTTGCCCCTGTTACCTGGCAGAACAGGCAGTACCCTGGTCAGCCCAGGGTTCCATGGAAATTAAGTCTGCATGCAGGTGCAGAGGACCCCTTTAAAAGACAGACCCTGCCCATTTACACTCTCTCTTTACTCTCTCTCTACTCTTTGCTTCTGCTCTTCTCTTCTCTCTGTCTTTTTATGTTCTCTCTGCCTCTCTATGGCAACTGGCCATGGCGGCCAGCCATTAAGCCTGTTTCTCTTCTCCTTTAGTCTCCCTACTCTGCCAGGTCTATAATAAACTAGTTAACATGTCCAAAAAAAAAAAAAGAAGTCTAGGTCCAAGATGCTAGTAGGTTTGCTGTGTGGCAAGCGATAGAAATCTAGCCCAAATATTGTAACTCATGTCCTCACAGTATGGAAGTTATAAACAATGGAGCCTGTGACTGACAACCTTCTAACTGTCCCAGTTCTTAATATCGCTACAGTGGTGAGGGACATATTTTTAAGGAGATCTGCACCTGTCCCTTAGTCAATTTATCAGGAGACTCTCTGTGTGTGTGTGTGTGTGTGTGTGTGTGTGTGTGTGTGTGTGTGTGTGTGTGTGTGTGTGTGTGTTGAAGTTTCTCCCCCACCCACCAGGTGGAGACACTATGACGTTCATGTCACATACTCAGGACATCTGTGAATATGTTTGACTGTGAGGTGTGTTCTGGAGGTGGGAAGGGAGCCTCAGAAGGTTCAGAAATGTCCAGGAGCAGAGCATCCAATTCCTGTCTCCCTGAGTACCTGTCCATGTAAGGAAGACTATTTCTTGCTGTCACAAATCCCCTAACTCTTTGGTTCCTTGTGACGCAATTGCTCTCCTTCATCCTCCATATTTCTAATTTATGTTCTTACCTTATTGTTGTCTCTAAACTTTTTTCTGAACCCACTGTTAAAAGCTTTTACTTAAACTTTATGCCATCATGCAAAGGTGACAAATGGAGCTCAATTGTCTCTGTATTCCCCTAAAGAATTTCTCTACTTCATTAAAGAACTCTATCCCACCAATGGAGCTATTGTTTGATGTTGACTCACAGGTACCAAGGTAGAGAAAGAAGCTCACCAAGATGATAAACTGGAGGTCCACCCTTCTCAGAAAAGACTGACACCTAGCTAGCTCGCTCCAGTTACTTTATTCAAGCAATTACAAGATTATTGGGGCTGGGAAAGGTACCAACTATCAAAGTTATCTTGCTCTTGCTGCATGAGAGCAGACAACTCACACAAATCTTTTGAGCATAGGAACCCATAATCAAAAGGAAGAACTCCAGGTCTGCCAGGGGTGTCTTAGGACCAGGTCGGTGCAGCTGCAAGCTCTCCCATAGCACCAAGGGCAGACTCCAGAGAAACAACATTTCTTCAAGGTTTAAACAGTCTCAAAACAGTTTCGCAGCCTCTAATGGTTATCCAAACAGAGAAAAGGCGTTGATGAAACATTGCTGTCAAAGCCAGACACACAGGCTTTACTATACATTTCACTTGAAGCCAAATAATATACACTTCACTTATATTTCACTACAGGAAGCCTTGCCTGGTTATGAAGATGGACAGTTCAGGGACCATACCCTCCATTACTGGGAATCTTCACTAGGGTCACCATCATAGAATCCAGAGAGTTTCCACTACACTAGATTCCCACATAGCCCCCTAGTGTCCCCAAATTCCAAGCATCTATCCCAGTACCTTCTCTACCCAGTCCTCCCTGACCTGTCAGTCCTTCCTGTTCCCAAACCCACCCCCCAATACACCTGCAAAATCTATTCTACTTCCTTTTTCTAGGGAGAGTCACACATCCACCTTGAGCCTTCCTTGTTACTTAATTTCTCTGAGTCTGTGCATTGTAATACGGTTATCTTTACTTACTAGCTAACATCCACTTATCTGTGAGTACATACCATGTTTGTCTTTCTCCTTCTGAGTTACCTCATTCAAGATAATTTCTTTCTACTCCCACCCATATGCCTGCAAATTTTGTTATGCCATTTATTCTAACAGGTTAGTAATACTCCATTGTGTAAATGTACCACATTTTCTTTATCCATTCTTCAGTTGAGGAACATTGAGGTGGCTTCCAATTTCTGGCTATTGTGAATAAAGCTGCTATGAGTTAGTTGAGCAAGTGTCCTTGTGGTAGTGGGAGCATCCTTTGGGTATATGCCCAAGAGTTGTATAGATTGGTCTTGAGGTATATTGATTCCCTGAGGAATCAATTTTCTGAGGTATCACCATATGGACCTAGATTTTTCCTGCCTACTACATGTGCTGGAATGGTGGTGCAGAACATGAGGAAGTAGCCAACAATAACTGGTACAACTTGAGGCCCATACAATGAGTGGAGCCCACATCTGACACTGCCTGGAACTGGAGGCTGGACAGCTCAGATACCTGGAGTAGCAAACACACCTGGCAAAAACAAATTAATTAAATGATTCCTAATGATATTCTGTTATACCCCTAGATCAGTGCCTAGCCTAATCACCATCAGAGAGGCTCCATATACAAGCTAATGGAAGTAATTACAGATGCTCACATCCAATAATTAGGCAGGGTTCAGGGATCCCTATAGAAGAGGAGGAGAAAGGAGCCAAAGGGGTTAAGGAAACGACAGAGCATGGCACACAGAATCAAATAAACAGAACTCGTGGGGGTTCACAGAGACTGAAGCGACAATCACAGAATTTACAAGGGTCTGAGCTAGTACCTCTGCATATGAATTATGCTTTTGTAGCTTGGTTTTCCTGTGGGACTTCTAATAGTGGAAGTGGGGGGAGTCTCTGACTCTCTGGCATATTCTTGGGACACTTTTGTCTTTTCCTGGGTGGCCTCACCCAGCCTTGATATGGGGGTTTGTGCCTAGTCTTGTTGTATCTTGTTATGCTGCATTTGGTTGGTATCCCAGGGAGGCCTGCTCTTTTCTGAAGGGAAATGGAGGAGGAGTGGATCTGGGGCTTGGGGAGATGGGTGCTACCGAGAGAGCTGCAGGGAGGGAAAACTGAGGTCAGGATGTATAACAGAATAAAAAACGGAGGTGCTGTCCCTCCTTCTTTACACCCCAAATCTCCCCTGCCCCCTCCATATAACTAACCTGTGTCACCCAGGCACTAGTATTTGCAGGTTTCCTCAACTAACTTGAAGGCCAATCATAGGAATCACCAAAATGATGATCCATGCAATGCCAATCAATCCTCAACACCAAGATGCAGAGAGAGTTGAGGATGAGCTTCAGCTGGGCTCAGGAGCTGGACTTAGAGAAAAGCCCTTCCTTTGATTGCTAGAGGGCTGATGCCTGGGCTATCCAGGAGGGCTTGAAAGTGTCATTGAGCTCTTACTGTACACACCTCTGTGATATATCCATTGCATTTCTGCCAGTGCACTGAACACTGACAAAGACGTTTTGAGACTTTGAATGAAGGTCTGGCTGTTGGAAAACTTTATTGTTGAATACGTTGTATGCATAGCTTGGTTAATTCACATAGAAAATTAGTTATTTATTCAACCACCCTGACTTCAAGTATGAATGTGTTTCTTTCAATGGAAAAAGTTCTCTGTGTTTTTTTTATGTTAATCTTTCTGATCTCTGATCATGGCAACCACTTGACTGCTTTCTCATGGAATAGTTTGTAAATAGCATATGATTTTAAATGTGAAGCACCTGGCTGTCCTATCATAAAAAAATGAATCATCGTGACTCTTACCATTACAAATATAATGTCTTGGAGATTCAAATGGTTCTCTCCTTTGACTGACAGTGTCATTCTCTATATGAACATGATCTACCCACTCCCCAGGTAATGAGCTTCTGGGTGATTTCCATTGTTTTGTTTTTGTTTTGCTACTGTTAATGAAGCTCCTATCAGCATTTTGGAACATGGGTTTGTAGCTTATTTAGTTTTTATCTGGTTGGTTGGTTGGTTGGTTGGTTGGTTTTCAAACAAGGTTTCTCTGTGTAGCCCTGGCTGTACTGGAACTCCCTTTGTAGACCAGACTGTCCCTCAACCTCACAGAGATCCACATACCTCTGTCTCCTGAAGGTTACTCAGTATTGATTCCCACACCACTTCCCCAGGAAGTCAGATGTGAGTAGGTCTGTGAATTCCTGCTTGTATGTTCTTTGATGTAGCTTACTAGGATTTTTGCGATTATGAAACTCCTACTTCTGGACTTGTATGCTTTAGTATCCCATCAAATGTCAGGTGGGGACTAGCTAGTGGCTTAGCTAGTTAGGGAGTTTGCTGCCAAGCCTGACAACTTAACATTTGTCCCTGGGACCTGTATGGAGGAAAGAGAAAACTGACCCACAACAAATTTCCTTCTGACCTCCACACAAACATGATGGAACCTGAGTGCAGATATGCATACATATATACATGCACACAAAACATGAGTAAATGTGGGAAGAAGTTAACATAAACGTTTGTCAAATTGATAAATGAGTGTAAAGTGGAACTCAGCAGGAGCTGGCAATGTAAGCAAGCTCATTGTGGAGGTGGGGGAAGAAGAGCCAGAATTTGAGTGTCTTTCAATGAAACTGAACAGGGAGGGTACCAGCAGATACCATAGGGACAAGGGATCCTGAAGGTAATCTTCACTACTCTATAGGTCTTGCCAGCACAGAGGAGTCTTCACAATGAAGGTCACACACAGTGCTCCTGCCCTTTAGTTCTCTCCATCTGTGACATCTTGAGTCTGTATCTATTCACAGAAGCCCTGTGGCTTCTCCTGTTACAGCCTTCTGCTCCCTCATCTTAACTCCAACTTGTATTGGTGAGTAAAAGGCCAGGGATCTTGGAGACTCCATGTTCAAAGACAGGGATTCTGACATTCCAGAAGGACTTCAGAAGCCATGCTATGTCTACCCTAGAGACCAGGGAAAGAGCAGAAAGTGCAGAGGTGGCTTTGCCCTGCCTGCTGACTATTGGCTCCCTGAGCCTTCTGCCTTATCAATTCTCCTGCAATAAGAACTTTGACCTGCCCAACCAAATTTCCACACCGACATCTCCAAAGGTACAAATTCCTGCCTGGGCAAGGCCTACCTGTTCTGTTTGCTGTTGTTGTGAACACAGACTTAGGCCTGGGTTTCAACCATGATACTAGATATGCTTTCTCCTAGCTAGCTGTAGAGTGCGGCCTGTGGGTTCCTCCTTCTTCTCCTTCTCCTTCTCCTTCTCCTTCTCCATGTCCATGGTGAGACTTTCTACATGAGAGAGGGGATCAGGGTCAGAGATGCTCAGTTGTGCAGAGTCAGATGTTGAGCTTAAGGGAGTGAAGTCACCAGGAAGGGAGGACCTGGTGGAGATGACAGATGAAAGTGTGGGATTGTGAGCCTTCTAATGCCCCCATCAAAGCCCACAGGATGGGCCATGTGTTACATGGAAGGTCAGAGATGTGTGAGGTTAGCAGGTACTGAGGAGGCAGCAGGGACAGAAGAACAGGGGGGGGGACATGCCTGCCCTCTGTGTGTGGTTGTAGCTCACACTGACCTTGGATAGTGACAGTAAATCCTTCAACATGTTAAGAGGCTCTGAGATTAGCACTTGTTTGAGAATTTTTCAGAGGGACAAAGGACAAGTTTCTGTCCCTAGGAAATCCAGAAGGCCTCATCTCCACATCCCATGGCTGAACTGAGAGGACCCAGGTTACCTTCCCCATATACCAAGGTGACAATGAGGTAGGAATTTCCAAGTGTCACAACTGACAGTTTCTCTCCACCTACAAGACAGGCCAGGGCTCAGCCAGTCCCTCAGGAACATGTACACAAGACAGGTGAGAGGAAGCCTTGTCCACATTAAAGACAGTGATGTTGCTGCCCATAACTTCCGGGAGAATCCCTTTGTCAAGCTACCTGTAGGACCACTGTGTTTTGTACCACCTGAGCACCCTGAACCCCCTGAACCTCCTGAGCCTCCTAGCCATGGAGTGGCATGAGAGATGGGATCTCCTATCAGGCTGTATAAGTTCTGGGGCTCAGGAGATTTCAGGCCTGAGCTCTAGGCCACACTGCAGTGTTCTCTCCATCTCATCTCGATAGCAGCTTTCTGTCTGTGTTAAGTCTCCAGTGCATTTTTGCAATAGCTTTGCTAAGGATTAGAGAACAACTGTGCCAGGCTCCTGGGTGAGATTTTGACACATGTAGGGACTTAGTTCCAGGTATTGGAGTGAAGAGCAGAAACTAAGGCCATCCATCACTGTGACCAACTTGTCCAGGTACTATTGACTAAGGAACAGCTATGCATGCTTTCTACTGGAGACTATGTAGAGGAAAGGGGCACTGTGAGAGTCTGGAAGTAAGATGAAGAATGTTTCTCTACCCTATGGTATTGTCCATTCATTCATGTAGTTCCCATGTGGGCACAGTACCTGAGTATCTTAGTTTGTTTTCTGTTGCTGTGATAGATTCCCTGAGAAAAAGCAATGTAATGAAGGAAGATTTTACTATGGGTCACAATTTCTGGTTATAATCAACCATCGGTGGAAACCACAAGGGCAGAAATTTTCTGCAGCTGATCACATCACATCCAAAACCAGGAACTTCTTCTCTCCATTCTCACACATTCAGGAGATCTTCCCAGGGGTTGATGCCTCCTACAACAGACAAGTAGTCCCTAAAAGAACAATATCAAGATAATTTGCCACAGCACACCCACAGGCCAACATGACCTAGACAACTCCTCATTAAGATCCTTTTCCCAGGTGATTCCACATTGTGTCACATCAGCAATCCAAACTAACCACCACACCAGGATTTAAATAGTACAGAAGTGATGAATGTCAGTACAGGAAGATGATCATTTTCATTGAGGATGCCAGCAGTCTCCATGTACTAGCCTTCAGTATATTACTATCCAACCAAAGGCCTCCCTAAAAGTCCTGCTCCACTCCCATTCCTACAGAGCTGGTGGCCTTTACCTTGGTAGGAAGAGACATGAAAGAGAGATCATGTAAGCAGGGCATCATGGAAAGTAGTAGCTGAAGGTGGCTAAAAGAAAATCCAGGCAAAGATTTAGGTTTAATCATCCCATATCTTGGACTAACTGTCCTCCATTTTCCCCAGGTGTCCACAGACTGATATAATGAAGTCAGAGTTTACAAAGAAGATGAATCTGGTCATGCATCCAATGTCTGAGGACTGCCTGTATCTCAGCATCTACACACCAGCTCATACCCATGAAGGTTCTAACATACCTGTGAATATCAGACTGTGGTCAGTTGAAGAAGAGGATATTTCTTTCTCTGGAAGATTGGAAGAGAGAAAGTAATTCTGAGATCCACTGTAGTTAGATCCTAATTAGTAGTTTTACCTTATTGTGTTCAAGAAGGAAATCTCAGCAATGGTGAGCTGCTTAAACCTGTGTGTGTGTATGACTCAGGGCACTTGGCCTGTAGAGGTTCAAGGCTCTAGGTCTTTGATTAAACCAAGAATTATTCTATTAACTTGAACCTGACAGACCCATTCTGGAGTGTGTTCAAGGACTGCATATTGACATCACCAAAATTTCTAGCTGCAGGTTATCTGTTGTGCCAGTGGGATCCGATGTCCTTTCTAAAAAGCAATCAGGAAAGACACTCATGGAGACACTCCTATTTGCTCCACTTAGATGATTCGAAGAGTGATGATAACATTACTTTAGCTCTAGAACCATTAATCCATGCTGAGATTTCCTGACGGGGAAGTGGGAATAGAAATATGCATGTAGGCCTAGAGTACCCCTTCTGTGGACCACATCCTGAGATCCTGAGGTGATCTGTGGATATGTCAACATGAATGGCAACAAAGCAGTTAGTAGACAGACATGTTGAGCTGTTGCTGGCTGTGGGCTTTTGAAGCCATAATATATGCTGAGAGAACCTAGTGCAGACCTGTGCAGGCTGCTTCAGTCTCTGTGTTACTATGAGCTTTACTCATGGTCTTGTTTTCTTGGTGTCCTCTATCCCCTCTGGCTCTTAGGGTCTTTCTGCCTTCTTTCTGCAGGGTTGCACGAACTCTGAGGGTAAGGATTTAAGGGAGACATTCCATTTAGGGCTGAATGTTCCAAAATCTCTCACTATCTGTGTAATGTCTGCTTGTGGGTCGCTACATTTGTTCATATCTGCAGTAGGAGGATGTTTCTCTAGTGATGATAAGCAAGACAAAGATTTATGAGTTTAGCAGAATATTATTAGGAGTCATTTAATCACTACTCTTTTTCCTTTTCCTTTTCCTTTTCCAGACTAGTAGTACTTGGCTTAACATAGGTCCCTGAGCTATCTTGTCTCTGGTTCTTGGTCATACAAGCAGTGCTGATCATGGGTTCCATCTCATAGAGTGAGCCTTAACTGAAATCAGATATTGTTTGATTACTCCCATAAGCTTTATGCCTTTATTTCTGGTAGGGCATCATTGTAGATAAAAGGGTTTGTGGCTGGTTTGGTGTTTGCATTTCTCTTTTTGGTTGCATGCAGACACTAGAATGTAGGAGTGAAGGCTCTATGTAGGCACCAGCTGGACTCCTCTATGCTCAATGAGATTTGGATGTACTGTCTCTGGCAGTGACACCTTGCTTGTAACCTGCAGTATTCGCAACAACGTGGATTCTTTGGAGATTTCTATGGGACTTTTTTGGCCAACAATTCAATTAGCTGTAACCCAATCCTGGTACTGGAAGCTTCATTTGATGAAAAAAGGCCAGTTGGGACTTGTCTCCCCCATATTTTGGAAATTTCATTTAAATAACTTTCATATATGTATGAAATTATATGTAGAAATATATGTATGAAATATACATATATTTAGGAATATCTACTATATTAGTTTACCATACTACCCCTCAAATGTCCCTTAGTTTTAGCTAACTCTCTCCGTTTTCCCTCCTTCAACCCCCCTGAAACCATCCTCACCAAATGAGCCTCCCATTCCAGCCCCAATCCATCCATAATTATTATTGTATTTCCCTTTCCTAATGAGATCAAACAGTTCCCCTAGTCCCTTACTCCATAAGTACCCTCTGTGGCTCTACAGATTGTAGCTTGGTTATCACTGACTTGACAGTTAATGTCCATGAATAAACAAATATATACAATATTTGCCTTTCTGGATCTAGGATACCACATTCAGGATGATATTTTCTAGGCTGGAGAAATGGCTCAGAGGTTAAAAGCACTGACTTAACTTCTTCCAGAAGTCCTGAGTTCAATTCGCAACAATGACATGATGGTTCACAGCCACCTGTAATGAGATCTGGCACCCTCTTCTGGCCTTCAGGCAAACAGAACACTGCATACAAAATAAATAAATAAACTTTTTCTAGTTACATCCATTTGCCTGAAAATGTAATGGTGTCATATTTTTTAAGAACTGAGTAATACTCCATTATGTAAATGTACCACAGTTTCTTCATCCATTCTTCTATTGAGGGACATCTGGGTTGGTTCCAATTTCTGACTATTACGATTGGAGTAGTAATGAAGATGGTGTCCATGTGGTAGGATGAAGCTTCTTTGGGTACATGACTAGGAGTGGTATAGCTGGATCTTGAGGTAGATCTATTACCATCTTCCTGATGAGCTGCCACAGCGATTTCCATAGTGGTTATACGAGTTTGTATTCCCACCAGCAATGGATAAGTCTTCCAGTTACTTGACATCCTCCCTAACATGAGCTGTCACTTGTCTTGTTGATCTTAGCCATTCTCACAGGTGTAAGATGTAATCTCAAAGTATCTTTGACTTACATTTCCTTGATGACTAAAGATGTTGCATATTTTTGGTGTTTCTCAACCATTTGAATTTCCTCTATTGATAATTATCTGTTTAGATCTGAACCCTATTTTCAATTGAGTTATTTGTTTACTTGATATCTAGTTTCTTGAGTTCTTTAAATATTTTGGATATTAGCTCCCTATCAGACATGGAGCTGGTTAAGAAAAAAAAATGTTCCATTCTGTAGTCTGCCATTTTGTACGATTGATGGTGTCCTTTGCCTTACAGAAGCTTTTCAGTTTCATAAGGTCCTATTTATTAATGTTGATCTTAGCACCTGTGCTAGATGGGGTTCTCTTCAAAAAGTCTTTCATGTGCTAATGAGTTCAACATTATTTACTACTTTCTCTTCTATCAGGTTCAGTGTATGTGATTTTATAATGAGGTCTTTGATCTGTTGGGTGTTGATTTTTATTCAGGGTGATAACCATGTACCTATTTGAATTATTCTACATGCAGCCACTTTAACCAGCACCATTTCTTGAAGATGCTGTCTTTTTTCCAGTGAACTTCAGACTTCTTTGTCAGAAATCAGTTGTCCATAGGTATTTGGACTTACGTCCAGGTTTTCAATTTTATTGATTAACATGTTTGTCTTTGTACCAATACCATGCTGTTTTTATTACTATAGCTGTATAGTGCAACTTGAAATGGTGACAACTCCAGGTGTTCTTTTGTTATTCAGGATTGTTTGTTTTAGCAATCTTGGGTTCTTTTTAAATTAGTCAATTAATTAATTTTTCCCAGCATGATCACCGTTTCCCCTCCCTCCTCTTCTCCTAGCCCCTCCTCCCATCCTCTCCCTCTTCCCCATGCAATCTCTCTCTCTCTCTTCCCTTCAGAAAAGTGCAGTCCTATCTTGTATATCAGTTGAAACAAGACTAGGCACCTCCTCTCCTATTAAGGCTGGATGAGGCAACCCGGAAGGTGCAAAGTGTCCTAAGAGCTGGCAACAGAGTCAAAGACAGCCCTTACTCCCTCTGCCAGGGGTCCCACTAGAAGACCAAGCCACACAACTGCAACACATGTGCAGAGGACCCAGGGCAGTCCCATGGCTATCTTGGGTGTATTTTGTGATTCCATATGAGATTGGAAATTATCCTTTCCAGTTCTATGAAACGTTGCCTTGGAATTTTAGTGAAAGTTGCACTGAATCTATAGATTCCCTTTCAGAGCATGGTCATTTTTACTATGCTAATCCTACTGGTCCATGATCTTTCTATCTTCTGATATGTCCTTCAATTTCTCTTTCTGATGACTTGAACTTTTTATCATACAAGCCTTATTTGAGGATATTGAGAAATATATTTCCCTGATTTCTTTCTCAGTCCATTTATCCTTTGTATGCAGGTGGGCAACGGATTTTTGTGAGTTGATTTTACATCCAGCTACTTTGATGAAAATGTTTATCAGCTGCAGGAGTTTCCTGGTTGGATTTTTCAGGTCACTTATGCATGCTGTCTTGTCATCTGCAAATACAAGTACTTTAGTTCCTTCCTTTCCAATTTAATCTCTCCTTGATTTCCTTCAGTTGTCTTATTGTTCTAGCTTAGACTTCAGGAACTATATTAAATTTGTATAGCGATAGTGGACAATCTTGTCTTGTTTCTGATTTTAATGGAAATGCTTTGATTTTTTTCTCCATTTGACATTTGTTATGGACTTGCTACAAACTTCCTTTATTATTTTTGAAACATGTTCCTCAGGACTTTTATCATGAAGGGTGTTGGATTTTGTCAAAAGCTTTTTCTACCTAATGAGATGATCATGAGGATATTTTTCTTTCAGTTAGTTTATATGGTAGATTGCATTTATCAGTTTACCTGTGCTAAACCATCCCTAGCTCTCTGGGATGAAACCTTCTTGATCAGGGTGAATGATTTTTTTGATGTATTCTTGGATTTGGTTTGCATGTAATTAATTGAGAATTTTTACTTCTATGTTTATGTGAAGAAAATGGTCTGTAATTCCCTTTCTTTGTTGGATCTTTAGGTGGTTTGGATCTCAGGTAACTGTGACTTTGTAAAATGTAATGAACAATGTTCATTCTGTTTCTATTTTGTGAAATAATTTGAAGAGAATTGCTATTACCTCTTCTTGAAGGTCTGATTGAATTCTGCACTAAAAACATCTGGTCCTGGCCTTCATTTGGTTGAGAGGCTTTTAACAACTGCTACTATTTCACTAGGAGTTATAGTTCTATTTAAATTGCTTGTCTGGCTTGACTTAATTTTAGTAAATAGTATATATTGAGAAAATTACCCATTTCTTTTAGTTTTCCAATTTGATGGAGTACAAGTTATTAAAGTATATTATTATGATTCTCTGGATTTCCTTGGTGTCTGTTATATCCCGCTCTTCATTTCTAGGTTAGTTAACTTGGATATACTCTCTCTGTCTTTCAGTTTTGGGGATAAGGGTTTATCAATATTATTTATTTTCTCAAGAACCAACTCTTTGTTTAGTTAATTCTTTGTATTTTTTCTATTTTATTGATTTACTTCCTGTGTTTGATTACTTCTTGCCTTCAACTCTTTTTGGATATGAATTCTTATTTTTGTGCTATAGAGTTACTAGTGTGAAATCGATCCAATTTTTTATTAATGTAAGCACTTAGTGCCATTAAGTTGCCTTCATTGTGTCCAATAAGTTTGGATGTGTCATGTATTATTTCCATTCCATTTTTAAAAATCTGTGATTTCTTTATAGAATCTGTCTTGGCCAATTTTCATTCGGTAGAGAGTTGTTTGGTTTCCATTGGTTTCTATTGTTACTGTTATTGTTGTTATCCAGCATTAATCCATGGTACTCAGGATGCAGGGTGTTATTTCAATTTTTCTATTTGTTGATATTTGCATTGTGTCCAAATATGTGATCAGTTTTGGAGAAAGTCATGAGGTGCTGAGAAGAATGTATATTCTTTGTGTTTGGATGAAATTATCTGTAAATATTTGTTAGGTCCATTTGGTTTGTAACATCATTTAGCTCTCATATTTCTGTTTTTAGTGTTTGTCTGTATGGTCTATTTGAATCTTTGGTTTCCACCTATTAGGCTTTTTTTAAATAAGGATTCACCAATATTATTGTTTCTCAAAAACCAACTGTTTGTTTCATTGATTCTTTGTATTATTTTTGTCTGTTTCTATATTATTGATTTCAGCCCTGAGTTTGGGTACTTCTTGCCATTTACTCCAACTGATATGATTTCTTCTTTTTTATTCTAGTAGAGCTTTCAATTGTGCTTCCGAGTTACTAGTGTGAGAGCAATCCAATTTTTTATGTACTTAGTGCTATAAAGTTGAATTCAACATGTTCCGTAAATTTGGAGATGCTGTGTATTTATTTGCATTCAACTTTAGAAACTCCATAATTGCTACGCCCACGGCGGTCACGCCTGTGTAGCAGAAGATGCCACTAAGGCGGGTTAAGGCCGCTGGGTTGGGGTCTGTGCTCCCCGGAGATGAGCCCCAGGCGGTTCCCTGGTGATCATGATGCCCGATGAGTCAACTCGAAGCAGCTGTCATTGGTGCCACTGCAGCCTCTTCTTCCTTGTCTTTTGTTCTGTGTATTTCTTGTGTCTTGCCAGCAAACTACACTGATGTTAAAGGAACATCTGAGGACATGCTAAACTCTGTCCCACCGTTTATTAAAGCCTTTGCTGAAGTGGCCAGTTTAGGGAATAAGATGGGTGAATCATGAGGGAAAAAGACAGCTTTAGAAAGACTTGCCTTTCTTAAAAAGAATAGCTAGATCTAGAAAGCCCTGGTGTAGATGGGATAAAAAAGAGAGAAAAGAAGTATTAGAAAGCATGAAGCCAACATTAAAATACTGAGTGACTTTATAGAAAGGGTTTGATAGACTTCATGATGTAGAAGAACTTTATGATATCTAGGGCCAGAAAATCAGGAAATGGGTAAGAGACGTGGTTGGTGGTATGAGACAGATTTTGGAGAACTCTTAGATCATGTCTTTGGGCAATGACCACAATCTGAAGCTGAGAATAGATCATCTATAAACAATTTTGCTGTTCTTTTTCTTTCTGTTGTATGATCTGGTGATGTAGCCCCCTTGCCAAGTTCCCTGATCCCCCTTGCCAAGTTCCCTGATTGTAACAGTATATAAGCATTGCTTGAGATGAAGTAAAATTGCAGCAGCATATTCAACTACATTGAGTGTGTCTGTCTGTCATTTCCTCGCCGATTCCTGATTTCTCCTTGAGCCTTCTCCCTTGTTCCCCTCGGTCGGTGGTCTCCACGAGAGGCGGTCCGTGGCAGGTGGCGCCCAGAACAGGGACTCGAAGGACAGGTAATCTTTCTTTTCTTTCTCCTCAGAAATCAGGTACGGCTCTTACCAGGGAACTGCAGTCCCGCCAGTAAAGGATCACTGGTTAAGTGTAAGTAATCACAGGAAAACATGGGGCAATCTATGACTAAGAATGAGAGGATGCTGGTAACTATGTTACAGAGAATGTTACATAAATCAGGGTTTATGGTCTCATCTAAGGCATTGGGGCAATTTATGTTATTCATAAAAGAAGTTAGCCCTTGGTTCATGGAGGAAGGAACTATGTCACTAGAAGAGTGGATAAAAGTAGGTAAAGAAATGCGTCGGCATGTTCAGAAGAATGGTGAAAAAACCCTTCCCCCTCAAGCATTTCAATTGTGGTATCAGGTTCGAGAAATTTTATCTGAAACCACCCCCTTTGAGGGGCTTATGAGGGAAACAGCATCAGATGAAGGATCGCCTATTTATGATGAAATGGGCCCGGAGGAAGGGGCGCCAGAGGAAAAGGTTCCACTTAAATCCTCTGCCCCTTCGGCTCCTCCTGTGACTATTACCTATGCTAAACCAGACTTTGAAGGTCTTGGATTAAAGGATGATGATGATTGGGGACTGGATGATCAGATGGTAGAACAAGATTTTGAGGATGATTTCCGAGATCATTCAGACAATCGTAGGCCCCTAAGGGCTAGTAAGAATCCCCCGCAGCGAAAAGAATCGGCCTCCTCTTCCTCCGATGGGTTTTAGAGGAGCAATGGCCGAGGCTCGACGCTTGGGAGATACTACCTTTTCTACCTTTCCAGTCACAGAATCCTTAGGAGAGGATGAAGGCCCTATATGGGAGCCTTTGCCACTAAAGACACTAAAGGAATTATAGAGTGCAGTTAGGACTGTGGGAGCTTCAGCCCCCTACACTCTGCAGGTTTTGGATATGGTGGCTAGCCTTTGGCTGACTCCATATGATTGGATGCAGACAGCCAAAGCAACCCTGTCTCCTGGGGACTATATCCTTTGGAGAACAGACTATGAGGACCGGTGTAAGGACACCATAGTGCAGTCCCTCAAAAAGAGAGGGGCTAAACCCACAATGTCTATGCTTATGGGGACTGAGGGGTATGCCACGCTACAAGCACAAACCAGCATTCCTAGAGAAGTGCTGGAAGCAATAACTCAGAATGCTGTCCAAGCTTGGCGAAAGCTGCCTCCTCCAGGAACCAAGGGAGGAGCATTGGCTAGTATTAGACAGGGCACAGAAGAAGCCTATCAGGAATTCATTTCCCGTTTGGAGGAGGCTGTAGGAAGGATGCTCCCCCCATCTGAAGGGACAGACATTCTTCTCAAGCAGCTTGCCTGGGAAAATGCCAATGCTCTATGTCAAGATTTAATACGCCCCATTAGGAAGACAGGATCTATTCAGGACTACATAAAAGCATGTATGGATGCCTCACCAGCGGTAGTTCAGGGTATGGCCTACGCTGCAGCCATGAAAGGTCAGAAATTCAGCGCCTATGTAAAGAAGACTTATGGAGGCGGTGGAGGAGGACGTGATTCATCCTCCCCGACCTGTAATAACTGTGGTCAATCAGGGCACCTGCAGAAAGACTGCAGGAAGCCGCGAGGCTCAGTGCCTCGGGGAACTCCCGGTCTGTGTCCCCGGTGTAAAAAGGGGAAGCACTGGAAGAATGAGTGCAAATCAAAGTTTCATAAGAATGGTTCTTCTCTAAATAGAGATGATAAAGAGGAACCTGAGGAGTCAAAAAACTAGGTCAGGGGTGTTCTCCTAACCCCGCACCCAAGGGAGAGGAGAAAACCTCACCAGGGCTAAGGTTAAATCCTGAAGCTCCAGAATTTACTATTCATGAATTGCCTAGAGCAACGCCAGGAAGTGCAGGTCTAGACCTGGCTAGTGCAAAGGATATGATTCTGTCAAAATGGGATGGAATATCCTTGGTTCCAACAAAGGTTAAAGGGACACTGTTGCCACAAACAGTGGGATTAATTATAGGAAGGAGTTCTAATTATCAGAGGAATTTTGAAGTACTTCCTGGTGTATTAGATGCAGATACTGAGAGTGACATAAAAATAATGGTTAGGCCTTTATCAGAGACTATGCAAATACATAAAGGACAAAGAATAGCGCAGTTATTACTGTTGCCCTATATAAAATTACCTAATCAAGTCATAAAAACAAAGAGAGGTCAGGGCCAATTTGGATCCACTGATGGAGTTCTCTGGGTCCAGGACCTAGGAAACCGTCCTTTTAAAATTATAAAATTAAATGGAAAAGGATTTAAGGGCTTACTCGACACAGGGGCAGACAGGACATGCATTTCTGCCTCTGACTGGCCTGCAAGTTGGCCAGTACATAAAACAGGATCCTCCTTGATGGGGTTGGGATCAGCCTCAGGAGTGATGCAAAGTTCTGCACATTTGAAATGGAATTGTGATGGAAAAGAGGGACTCATACAACCTTATGTACTTCCCTCTCTCCCATTTACATTGTGGGGAAGAGACATCTTATACTCTATGAATGTAAAATTGGTGACCTCAGATCAGCTGAGCCATCAAAATTTTTCATAGGGGCCACTGCTGAAGGGCTATATGCTGACAAAATTGAGTGGCTTACTCAGGAGCCTGTATGGGTGAGTCAATGGCCCCTAACAGAAGAAAAGATACAGGCTCTGGAACAACTAGTACAAGAACAATTGGAAAAGGGACATATAGTAGAGTCTAATAGTCCATGGAATACCCCAGTATTTGTGATTAAGAAAAAATCTGGAAAATGGAGGTTATTGCAAGACTTAAGGGCAGTAAATGCAGTAATGAAAGACATGGGAGCTCTTCAACCAGGGTTGCCATCCCCAGTGGCAGTCCCCCAAGGATGGGAAATAGATTTGCAAGACTGCTTCTTTACTATCCACTTACATCCTGAGGATAGTGAACATTTTGCCTTCAGTGTACCCTCAGTAAATTTTAAACAGCCTTTTAGACGTTATCAGTGGGTGACTCTCCCACAGGGTATGAAAAATAGTCCTACATTATGTCAGAAATTTGTTGATCAGGCTTTAAAAAATGTAAGAGAAAAATTCAGTTCCTCCTATATAATACATTATATGGATGATATATTATTGGCTAATCCTGATAAAAAATTTTAGATATGTTATTAAAAGAAATTATAAAGCAGCTGACTGCCTTTGGGTTGGTAATAGCCCCAGAGAAGATACAAAAGAATAAACCTATAAGTTATTTAGGGCATCACATAAATAATGATTATATTAATTCACAGAAATTAGCAATAAGGAAGGATAAATTAAAAACATTAAATGATTTTCAAAAATTGTTAGGAGATATTAATTGGATAAGGCCATATTTAAAAATAACTACAGGGGCATTGAGTCCTTTGTTTGCCTTGCTACATGGAGATCCTAATCCAAAGTCATCAAGAGTATTAACGCCTGAGGCTATGCAAGCTATATCTATAGTTAAAGAAGCTTTGAGTAAAGCTAGGGTAAAGCAATTAGATTATACTAAATATTGGTCATTGTTGATCTTTGCTACATATTATACTCCTACTGCTTGCCTTTGGCAACAAGGGGTGTTGGAGTGGTTACATCTTCCTCATACACAATCAAAAATGTTAGCAGATTATCCTTATATGTGTTCCTTATTGATAGCAAAAGGGAGACAAAGATCTAGAGAATTATTTGGGCAAGAGTTCAAAATACTTATTACCCCCTATAATAAAGCACAAATTGATAATTTATTGCAAAATAATGAGGATTGGGTCCTAGCATTGCAAGGCTTTACAGGTCAAATATTGTATCATTACCCCAGACATCCAATAATAGAATTTACAAGGCATGTGGAATTTATTTTCCCCATTTGGACTTCTCAAAGCCCCCTTGATCAGGCTTTGTGTGTTTTCACAGACGGTTCTTCCTCAGGAAGGGCTGCGGTTTTCACACATGAGGGCAGAATTTATGTAGATTCAGGAAGTAAGACTTCTGCTCAGCAAGCAGAAATTAGAGCAGTGATTTTGGCCTTTAAAAATTTTCCTCAACCTTTTAATCTATATTCAGATTCAAAGTATGTAGTAACTTTGTTTCCAGCTTTGGAGACTGCTCTTTTATCAGGAAAATCCCCTATTTTACCTCTTTTACAAGAATTGCAGCAATGCATTTGGCAAAGAACTCAGAAGTTCTATGTAGGGCACATAAGAGGGCATAGTAATCTGCCTGGGCCTTTGGCACATGGTAATGCCATGGCAGATTTTTATACTCAAGAAGGAGCATTTAATGTGCAAGAAGCCCAAGAAAGTCATGCTGTTCATCATCAAAATGCATTAGCCCTAAAAAGAATGTTTCAAATAACCAGGGAGCAAGCAAGACAGATAGTAAAGCAGTGTGCCCAATGCCCACCTGCTCACTGCACTTTAAAAATGGGGGTCAACCCTAGAGGCTTAAAACCAAATGTGTTATGGCAAATGGATGTGACGCATGTCCCCTCATTTGGGCGACTGTGTTATGTTCATGTAACTGTAGATACCTTTTCTCATCTAGTAACAGCCACTGCTCGGACAGGAGAAGCTGTAAAGGATGTGATACAACATCTAACTCATTGTTTTCAAGTGATGGGTATGCCGTCTCAAATTAAGACAGACAATGGTCCGGCATATACCTCCAAGGCTTTTGAATCATTTTGTGCTCAGTGGCATATAGTCCACACTACAGGAATCCCTTATAATCCACAAGGGCAAGCTATTATAGAGAGAACTCATCAGGTCTTGAAAACGCAAATTGAACGCTTACAAAAGGCCAATAAATATTTTACTCCTCATCATATTTTGTCTCACACCTTATTTGTTTTAAATCATTTAAACACAAATGAGAAGAATGTCACACCTGCTATGGTACATTGGGCACATAAATTTAATTCCGCCCTTCCAAAAGTTATGTGGAAAGATCTTCTTTCTGGTCTTTGGAAAGGACCGGACATCCTAATAACATCGGGACGAGGGTATGCTTGTGTATTTCCACAGGATGCCGACTCCCCCATCTGGATCCCAGATAGGCTCGTCCGGCCCGCAGAGGGACAAGCAGCGCAGAAAGAGGAAGTGGCAAAAGCAGCAGAAGCAGCTGGTGACTCAGAAAAAAAAAAATAAAACTACCGTCTTCGCAGACAAGAAGAATCACTTGGATGAAGATCAAGCACCTGATGAAAGAAGCAAAAACCTTGCTGAAACAGCAAGGAAAACCCCTAACAGCTAGCATGAACTTTCTTGCCATTTTGGCTTTAATTTCTACTCCCCCCAGCGTAGAGGGTGTGGCCTATTGGGCTTACATCCCCAATCCTCCGATCTTACAGCCTGTGGGTTGGCTGGATCAGGAGCCCATTAGAGTTCTAACCAATGATACTGTCAGGATGGGTGGTGCTCGGGACTCTGACGCGAGAGCCAGCTCGTCCTCCTTAATAACCTTTGAGGGCAGAGCAGACTCGCTGCCAATTTGTATCACACTGCAAGGGAAAGTGCCGGAAGGCTGCCTGAGCACAGGGTATCGTACTTTCTTAACTGATGGTCCTGACAAGGAGAGTGCTGGTAAGCGCTGGGTCTGGGAAACACAATTCAAGACTCTTGGAGATCCCTTGTATAAAGAGAACTTTATTAAAGTTTCTGAGATACCAATAGATCCTTGTATCCTAAAATATCATGATAAGGATCAATTCTGGGACTCCTCTTTGACTAAATTTCCTGCTTGGTTAACCTGTGGGTTTCCTAATGCAGCCACATGGTATCAACCTAAGAATTCTGAGCTGCAAATATGGGATTATTCTAATTCTAATGGACAGAATAATGTTTATGAGAGTTACTTAAAATCCCATAAGGAAAAGTTTCATGATTATGAGAAGGTGAGCCTCTTAGGCGATGGTTCTCTCCTGGGCTTGTGGAGCCTACATGGTTTGCAGTTGAAGGAAATACAACCAAAAAACATACAGATTTGTTTAGACTTGTTGCTGCCGCTAACATGTTTTTAGAAAAAAGACCTAATCATACTCTGCCGGATGCCATTGGGTTGCGTGCTTGTGTTTCTTATCCTAATGCTCTGTTGTTAGCTTAATCTGCTTTTGTTAATATTTCTTTGATTAGAAATTCATATCAACTTACTTGTCATTCTTGTAAATTGACAAATTGTATTACTTCAGCAGAATCTAAGAATTTGGGTACCATGCTTATTGTACGCAGGCCTCCATTTGTTATGCTGCCAGTGGATCTAAAAGATGATCCTTGGTATGATAACTCAGCACTACAGGTGCTAGATACTTTGAAGGACTTGGTTCGACCACGGAGGTTTGTGACTGTATTTATCTTGGGTATCACAGCATTAATTTCGATACTCACTACTTTTGCTGTGGCTACCACGTCTTTAGTACAGGAAATTCATACAGCTCATTATGTGAATACATTAAATCAAAATATAACTTCTGCTTTGATGGAGCAAGCAGCTATTGATACTAAGCTAGAAGCAAAAATAAATGTATTAGAAGAGGTTGTCCTTGCCCTTGGACAGGATATCTCAAATTTAAAGACCACCCTCTCCACGCGTTGTCATAGTGGATTTAGATCAATCTGCGTGACACCTCTACCTTATAATCAGTCTCAGTCATGGGATAAGGTGAAAGCTCATTTACAAGGAGTCTAGCTAGATAGAGATATTACACATGATTTAGGAACCCTACAGAGAGATATTTCTGCTATGAGTCAGGCACATTTGCAGCTTGGAGGATTACAGGATTTGGCCACAGAAATACAACAAGAAATAAAAGCTCTCAATCCATTGGATTGGATGCAATATTTTGCTTTCATTGGCGTAGTTTTGCTGCTGGTCCTTTTGGTTGTATTCTTATTTCCATGTCTCTTGAAATGTCTTTTCAGCTCTGTGGCCGAAATGCAGCAAGAAGTCTTTGAGTTGCAATTTAAAAATAAAAAACGGGGAACTGCTACGCCCACGGCGGTCACGCCTGTGTAGCAGAAGATGCCACTAAGGCGGGTTAAGGCCGCTGGGTTGGGGTCTGTGCTCCCCGGAGATGAGCCCCAGGCGGTTCCCTGGTGATCATGATGCCCGATGAGTCAACTCGAAGCAGCTGTCATTGGTGCCACTGCAGCCTCTTCTTCCTTGTCTTTTGTTCTGTGTATTTCTTGTGTCTTGCCAGCAAACTACACTGATGTTAAAGGAACATCTGAGGACATGCTAAACTCTGTCCCACCGTTTATTAAAGCCTTTGCTGAAGTGGCCAGTTTAGGGAATAAGATGGGTGAATCATGAGGGAAAAAGACAGCTTTAGAAAGACTTGCCTTTCTTAAAAAGAATAGCTAGATCTAGAAAGCCCTGGTGTAGATGGGATAAAAAAGAGAGAAAAGAAGTATTAGAAAGCATGAAGCCAACATTAAAATACTGAGTGACTTTATAGAAAGGGTTTGATAGACTTCATGATGTAGAAGAACTTTATGATATCTAGGGCCAGAAAATCAGGAAATGGGTAAGAGACGTGGTTGGTGGTATGAGACAGATTTTGGAGAACTCTTAGATCATGTCTTTGGGCAATGACCACAATCTGAAGCTGAGAATAGATCATCTATAAACAATTTTGC
This sequence comes from Cricetulus griseus, assembly GCF_003668045.3. Classification (NCBI taxonomy): domain Eukaryota; kingdom Metazoa; phylum Chordata; class Mammalia; order Rodentia; family Cricetidae; genus Cricetulus; species Cricetulus griseus. Next base: position 181,238,377 of record NC_048596.1, read on the forward strand.
TGTTCTTTTTCTTTCTGTTGTATGATCTGGTGATGTAGCCCCCTTGCCAAGTTCCCTGATCCCCCTTGCCAAGTTCCCTGATTGTAACAGTATATAAGCATTGCTTGAGATGAAGTAAAATTGCAGCAGCATATTCAACTACATTGAGTGTGTCTGTCTGTCATTTCCTCGCCGATTCCTGATTTCTCCTTGAGCCTTCTCCCTTGTTCCCCTCGGTCGATGGTCTCCACGAGAGGCGGTCCGTGGCACATAATGTCTTTATAAATTCTGTCTTGACCAATTTTTCATTAAATAAAGAGTTGTTCAGTTTTCATGAATTTCTGCTGTTATTGATATCTGGCTTTAAACCAAGATTGTCAGAGAGGATTCAGGGTGTTCTTTCAATTTTTTGTGTTTGTTGAAACTTGCTTTGTATCCAAGTATGTGGTCAATTTTGGAGAAAGTTCCATGACATGCTGAAGCTCTCAAGGACCCAATCTATATCGCTCAGCTTTACACAGGTTGAGTGTTCACTTTGGCAAGCAAAGTTGTACCTAATTGTCCCCCATTGTCTTTAGAATCATGTGAGGAGGTAGGATGGTCCTATGGCTGTCACTTAAGCATGGAGAAATGGGAGCAGTTTTATACTGGCCAAAATGCACTCAGTGTAAACTGAGATTTTCAGGGCCCATGCACTCAATTGGGGATGTTAAATTTTTTCTTCTTCCTACAGGAAGAATGAGCCAGTCCCTCCCTGCACAATGCTTGTACAGTGGATGTCCAACATGCCTGGATATGAGCAGATGGACCTAGATGCTCCAGTTATTACATGGGAGACAAACAAGAGGGAAGAGGGGATTCTGACTTTTACTGTATAGTGGCTTGTGTAGAAATGGGGCCAATGGGTATAGAGCACAAAGGCCTTACTACTCTGAACCAATTACCTCATCTCCTTACCTTAAAGCCTGCAAAGCAAATTAGAAACCACTGAATATGAAATTTCTTGAGATGATTGTGGGCATTAATTGTAAGGATTAACTGTAAGGATTGTGGGATTAATAATTGTAAGTGAGGAATTAACTTTTGGGGCATCAGAAAAAATTGATAACTTAAACCCATTCCCTCAACTTGAATGGCCTCAGGTCTTCGGGGACATCCCTGAGTTTGGTGGCCTGCTGATAGAGGAGGCTATGGAAGGCTCTGAAGACCCCCTGACCCTCCTACTACTGCTCCAAGAAACAATCACAGAATTCACATTTCTGATCCCTGCCCTGCAAGAAGCATAAGTCCAGGTGTGGAAAAGTATCAAGGAGGACAGGATCAACTCAAACAGCTACTGTGGGTTAGAATTCAAGCTCCCTCCACCCCAGCCTGGGTTCCCTCCTCCTGTACCCAACACAAGTGAACATATCAACAAGAACAGGGGCAGATAAGAATGCCTTGTATAATTTATTTACTTTGAGAAAGTGTTTCAGAATGTTGGACTGATTGTTTTAAAATTCACTTCACCCGGTTCAGCGACCCTGCTCGGAGGCATCTGACGCCAGGGGTTTGCTCGCCGGATCCGAACTCGGCAACAGGATCCGATACACCTGGACACTGCTGAGGCCCCAGTGGCAGTTCTGCCTCCATCCACGACAAGAGGGTAGACATCAGAGTATTGGAACTGTATGCATCTACAAGAAGGGAAGCTTGGTCCCACACCCACCAGGAGAGGAAGAGACACATGCTACACCCACCAGAAGAAAGGATGAGAAGAGGTCAATGTAAAAGCACATTCAACAACAGAAAACCCAATATGACACCACCAGAGACTAGGAACCATACAACAGTAAGACCTGAACATCACAATGCAGATGAAGCAGAAGAGAATGACCTTAAAAACATCTTCATGAAAATGATAGAGGACCTCAAAGAGGATATGAGAAAATCCCTTAAAGAAATGGAAGAAAAAACAAACCAAAAATTACAAGATATCAACAAATCTCTCAAGGAAACAGTTCAAAACCTAAAAATTTCAATAGAGACAATAGAGAAAGCACAATCTGAGGGAATGCTGAAAATAGAAAAGCTGGGCAAACGATCAGGAACTACAGACGCAAGCATAATCAACAGAATACAAGAGATGGAAGAAATAATCTCAGGAGATGAAGACAGCTAGCAGAAATAAAATCATCAACCAAAGAAAATCTCAAGTCCAACAAATCGTTAACACAAAGTGACCAGGAACTATGGGATACCGTGAAAAGACCAAACCTAAGAATAATAGGTATAGAAGAAGGTGAAGAAATCCAACTCCAAAGCACAGAAAACATATTCAACAAAATCATAGAAGAAAACTTTCCCAACCTAAAGAAACACACGCCAATGAAAATACAAGAAGCCTACAGAACACCAAATAGACTGAACCAAAAAAAAGGTCTCCTCACCACATAATAATCAAATCACGAAACATACACAACAAAGAGAAAATATTAAGAGCAGCAAAGGAAAAAGATCAAGTTACTTATAAAGGCAAACCTGACTTTTCCATGGAAACTCTGAAAGCCAGAGGTCCTGGATAGATATTCTACCTACACTAAGAGACCATGGATGCCAGCCCAGACTACTATATCCAGAAAACCTTTCAATCAATATAGATGGAGAAAACAAAATATTCCATGACAAAACCAGATTCAAACAATACATATCCCCCAAAGCAGCCATACAGAAAGTTCTGGAAGGAAATCTGCAACCCAAGGAAGTTAACTACAACCAGAAAAATATAGGCAATAGATAATGCCACTTTACCAACAGCCAAAAGGAAAAAGGGATAGAATCCCACACATAATTTCACCACCATCACCAAATCAAAAACAAACAAGAATGAACAATCAATGGTCATTAATATCCATCAACATTAATGGTCTTAACTCCCATATAAAAAGACACAGATTAGCAGAATGGATAAGAAGACAGAATTCATCCTTCTGCTGCATACAAGAAACACAACTCAACTTCAAAGATAGAAAGTACCTAAGAATTAAAGGTTGGGGAAGATCTTCCAATCAAATGGACCCAAGAAACAAGCAGGGGTAGCAATCCTAATATCTAACAAATTGGACGTTAAACTAAAATCAATCAAAAAAGATGAAGGAGGTCACTTCCTACTCATCACAGGAGAAATCCATGAGGACGAAGTCTCAATTCTGAACTTTTATGCCCCAAATAAAAAGGCATCCATGTTCGTAAAAAAAAATTACTAAAACTCAAATTACACATAAAACTGCACACATTTATAGTGGGAGACTTCAACACTCCACTCTCACCACTGGATAGGAACAACAGACAGAAACTTAACAAAAAAAAAAAAAAAAAAAAAAAAAAAAAAAAAAACAGAGGAACTAATCGAAGTTATGACCCAATTGGACTTAACAGATATCTATAGAACATTCCATCCAAATACAAAATAATTTACCTTCTTCTCAGCGCCACATGGAACCTTCTCTAAAATCAACCACATACTTAGAAACATAGCAAACCTCAACAGGTACAAAAAATTGAAATAATCCCCTGTATCTTATCAGACCACCATGCTTTAAAGCTAGAATTCAACAACAACACAAATGACCTAATGAAATTGAAGCAGTCATCAGAAGTTTCCCAACCAAAAAAAGCCCAGGGCCAGATGGCTTCAGTGCAGAATTCTACCAGAAATTCAAGGAACAGCTAATACCAATTCTCCTCAAAGTATTCCGCACAATAGAAGCAGAAGGGTCATTGCCAAACTCTTTTTATGAGGCTTCCATAACCTTGATACCCAAGCCACACAAAGACACATCTAAGAAAGAGAACCACAGACCAATATCCCTCATGAACATTGATGCAAAAAATTCTCAATAAAATACTGGCAAATCGAATCCAAGAACACATCAGAGAAATCATCCACCATGATCAAGTAGGCTTCATCCCAGGGATGCAAGGATGGTTCAAAATAGGAAAATCCATCAATGTAATCCACCATATAAACAGACTGAGTAAAAAAACCACATGATCATCTCACTAGATGCCGAAAAAGCCTTTGACAAAATACAACACCCCTTCATGATAAAGGTCTTGGAGAAATCAGGGATAACAGGAACATACCTCAACATAATAAATGCAATATACAGCAAGCCAACAGCCAACATCAAATTAAATGGAGAGAAATGCAATGCAATTCCTCTAAAATCAGGGACAAGACAAGGTTGTCCACTCTCTCCATGCCTCTTCAATATTGTCCTTGAAGTTCTAGCTAGAGCAATAAGACAACAAAAGGAGATCAAGGGAATACAAATCAGAAAGGAAGAAGTCAAACTCTCACTATTTGCAGATGATATGATAATCTACATAAGTGACCCAAAAAACTCTACCAAGGAACTCCTACAGCTGATAAACACCTTCAGCAAAGTGGCAGGATACAAGACTAACTCAAAAAAGTCTGTAATCATACTATATATGGATGACACATCGGTGGAGAAAGAAATCAGAGAAACACCACCCTTTACAATTGCCACAAACAACAAAAAAAATACCTTGGGGTAACAATAATCAAAAAAGTGAAAGACCTGTACCATAAAAATTTTGACTCTAAAGAAAGAAATTAAAGAAGATACTAGAAAATGGAAAGATCTCCCATGCTCTTGGATAGGTAGGATCAACATAGTAAAATGGCAGTCTTGCCAAAAGTAATCTACAGATTCAATGCAATCCCCATCAAAATCCCAACGCAATTCTTCACAGACCTTGAAAGAACAATTCTCAGCTTTATATGGAGAAACAATAAATCCAGGATAGACAAAACAACCCTGTACAATAAAGGAACTTCTAGAGGCATCACCATCCCTAACTTTAAGCTCTATTACAGAGCTTTAGTCCTGAAAACAGCTTGGTACTGGCACAAAAATAGACAGGTAGACCAATGGAATAGAGTTGAAAACCCTGATATTAACCCACACACCTACGAAACCTTATTTTTGACAAACAATCCAAATTTATACGCTGGAACAAAGAGAACATCTTCAACAAATGTTGCTGGCATAACTGGATTCAGACCTGTAGAAGACTACAGATAGAACCAAGCCTATCGCCATGCACAAAACTTAAGTCAAATGGATCCAAGACCTCAACATAAACCCAGCCACACTAACCCTATTAGAAGACAAAGTGGGAAATACCCTTGAATTAATTAGTACAGGATACCACTTCCTGAACATTACACCAGTAGCACAGACACTGAGATCAACAATTGATAAATGGGACCTCCTGAAATGGAGAAGCTTCTGTAAGGCAAAGGACACAGTCAGCAAGACAAAACAGCAGCCCAGACTGGGAAAAGATATTCACCAATTCCACATCTGACAGAGGACTAATATCCAAAATATACAAAGAACTCCAAGAAGTTACTCTCCAAAACACCAAACAATCCAATTAAAAAGTGAGGTACATAACTAAATAGACAAGTCTCAACAGAGGAATCTAAAATGGCTGAAAGACACATAAGAAACAGTTCAACATCCTTAGCCATCAGGGAAATGCACATCAAAACAACTCTGAAATACCATTTTACTCCTGTCAGAATGCCTAAAATCAAAGACACCAATGACAGTTTATGCTGGAGAGGATGTGGAGAAAGGGGAACACTCCTCCACTGCTGGTGGGAGTGCCAACTTGTACAGCCACTTTGGAAATCAGTATGGTGACTCCTCAAGAAAATGGGAATGAGTATACCACAAGATCCAGCAATCCCACTCTCAGGCATATACCCAAAAGAAGCACATTCATACAACAAGGACATCTGCTCAACAATGTTCATGGCAGCACTATTTGTGATAGCCAGAAACTAGAAGCAGCCTAGATGCCCCTCTGCCAAAGAATGGATAAAGAAAATGGGGTACATTTACACAATGGAGTACTACTCAGTGGAAAAAAACAATGGAACCTTGAAATTTGCAGGAAAATGGATGGACCTAGAAAAAACCATTCTGAGCGAGGTAACCCAATCACAAAAAGACAAACATGGTATGTACTCACTCATATGTGGATTTTAGACATAGAGTAAAGAATTACCAGCCTACAATCCACACTGCCAGAGAAGCTAGTAAACAAGGAGGACCCTGAAAGAGACATACATTGTCTCCTGGAGAAGGAGAAAGGGTCAAGATCCCCTGAACAAATTGAGATCACAGGAAGAGGGGGAGGGAGCTACGAGAAAGACAAGGGAAGAAGAAGTGGGATGCAGGGACATGAGGGAGCAGAAAGATGAGTCAGGGGAAGAATAGAAGACAACAAGAATGGGGATACCATAATAGAGGGAGACATTTTAGGTTTACATAGAAATCAGGCTCTAGGGAAAGGTCTGGAGATCTACAAAGATGACACCAGCTAACAATCTAAGCAACAGAGGAGAGGCTACCTTAATCCCCTCTCCTGATAATGAGATTGATGGCTGACTTATATGCCACCCGATAGCCCTCATCCAGCAGCTGGTGGAAGTAGAAGCCGACACCCAAAACTAATCACTGAACTGAACTGGAATCCGGTCGCAGAGAAGAATGAGTGATGGGCAAAAGGGTCCAGACAAAGCTGGTGAAACCCACAGAAAGAGCTGACCTGAACATCGGGGAACTCTTGCTCCCCAGACTGACAGCTGGGATACCAGCATGGGACTGATCCAGACCCCAGGAACATGGGTTTCAGTGAGGAAACCTTGGATATCTACAGACCTCATGTTGTAGTTCAGTACATAGGTATGGACCTTGAGAGCCCAATCCACATAGAGGGATACTCTCTGAGCCAAGACACACGGGGGTTGTTCTAGGCCCTATCCCAAAGTATATGATAGACTTTTATGACCCCCTATGGAAAGCCTCACCCTCCCTGGGGAGCAGAAAGGATATGTGATAGGTAGGGTGTTAGTTGGGAGGGGTGGTAGGGGAGGAGGGGAGGGAGTGGGAACTGGGATTGACATGTAAAACAATCTTGTTCTAATTCAAATTAAAAAAAATGAAAAAAAAAAGTGTTCAACATCCTTAGCCATCAGGGAAATGCAAATCAAAACAACTCTGAGATACCATCTTACTCCTGTCAGAATGGCCAAAATCAAAAACACCAATGACAGTTTATGCTGGAGAGGATGTGGAGAAAGGGGAACACTCCTCCACTGCTGGTGGGAGTGCCAACTTATACAGCCACTTTGGAAATCAGTATGGCGGTTCCTCAAGAAAATGGGAATCAATCTACCACAAGATCCAGCAATCCCACTCTCAGGAATATACCCAAAAGAAGCACATTCATACAACAAGGACATCTGTTCAACGATGTTCACAGCAGCATTATTTGTAATAGCCAGAAACTGGAAGCAGCCTAGATGGTCCTCTACCGAAGAATGGATAGAGAAAATGGGGTACATTTATACAATGGAGTACTACTCAGCGGAAAAAAACAATGGAATCTTGAAATTTGCAGGAAAATGGATGGACCTAGAAGAAACCATTCTGAGCAAGGTAACCCAATCACAAAAAGACAAACATGATATGTACTCACTCATTTGTGGATTTTAGACATAGAGTAAAGGATTACCAGCCTACAATCCACACTGCCAGAGATACTAGTAAACAAGGAGGACCCTTAGAGAGACATACATGGTCCCCTGGAGAGGGCAAAGGGTCAAGATCCTCTAAGCAAATTGAGAGCAGGAAGAGGGGGGAGAGAGCTACGAGAATGAGAAGGGAAGAAGAGGAAGGATGCAGAGGTCAGGAGGGAAATGAAATGGATCCCCATACTCACATAGTAAGAGGAGAGATCTGACTGGCCGGAGTTGTGTTCATATGTGTGCCATGGCATTTACACATACATGTAAACATGTACACAATAAAGAAATACATTGGAAAAATTGTAACTGTTTCTAAGTAGAAAAAGAACTATGAAGTTGATCCCAGAAGGAGCTGGCTATAAGTGAAACAGTCTATGGATGTGGCATGAATAGGGGCTCTGACTTAAAAAGTGCCAGAATTACAGTAGTTCAATAAAACAGCCACAACATGTGCAAGGGGGTCCAGGATCCTAAGATCTCTGTAATGGTCACACTTTGACCACTCCCCATCTGGGTCATCTTCAGTATTTGCCTACTCAGAGAAGCCCTCCTGGCTTTTCCTATTACAGCCTTCTGTTCTGTGACCTCCATGATAACACTGACATCTATCCAGAGAAAACAAGGAAAGCAATCAAGGTTAGAATTGATTTAAGTTTGCATACAGGACTCCTGGTATCACAGAGGGACTTCAGATACCATTGTATTCCTCTCTAGGAGGCCAAAGAGCAGGAACAAGGATTGCTTTGCCTGCTGGCAGGCCTTCAGCTCTTTGACAATGAGAACTTAGCCCACCCACCTGAGTTTCTACCTACTTTATTTTAGGTCCAAATAGCTGCCTACACAAGTCCCACATATTTTATTTCTTCTGCATGACACACAGCTATTCTATAGCAACACAGATTCAGACTAGGAGCCAACCATGGCACTAGAAAGCCTTCCTGGCTGGCTGAATGCTGTGATATGTGGACTCCTGCTTCTCTTCCTGCATGTGCAAGGTGAGAAACCTTTAGTGAACATGAGGAACAGGGTCTGAGCTCTAAAGAGTCAGCAGTTGATCTTGCTGGAGGGAAGGAACCAAAGGGGGGGGAGGTAGTAAAGGTGGCAGATAAAAGGGTGGTAATTGTGGACCTCCCAATGCAAACACCAAAGCCCACACAGTAAGTCCTGCAGCACACAGAGAGTCAGAGATGCCTAAGGACACCCCACACCAAAATGCCACTCCAGTGTATGAGGTCTAAGCAGCACTGGACCTGCAGATGAGAACGAGAGCAAAATGGGCACCACCTTCCTCTGGGTGTGAGTATAGCTTGCTACAGAACTATGGATAATGAGTAATATATGCATTCGTGCTACAAAGTGGCTCTGAGGATAAATCCTTGTTGGCCAGAGATGTGCATAGGCACCAGGCAAAAGGAGCTTGAGCAGTGTTCCTGCACACGGGTGGGGGGGATAAAGAAACTCCCCCCACATCCCACAGCTGAACCCAGATACCCAGGATTCCCTTCCCCATGACCCCTAGTGACAATGAGGTGGCAAACAACAGTGTGGTGGCAGCTTCCTGGACAGAACCAACCCTCATGACATCTCTCCACACACAGGCCAGGACTCAGCCAATCCCATCAGGAACACACACACAGGCCAGGTTAGAGGAAGCCTTGTCTGAGTGAAAAACACTAAAGTTGATGTCCACACTTTCCTGGGAATTCCCTTTGCCAAGCCACCTGTAGGACCACTGCGCTTTGCATCCCCTGAGTCCCCTGAGCCATGGAGTGGTGTGAGAGATGGGACCTCCTATCCAGCCATGTAAGTTCTAGACCCAGAGATGAGGATGTGCTCTGAACTCTGGGCCAGAATGAGGTTCTCTCTTCATCCCAAACCTATCGAAGATTTCTGTCTGTGATGTGTAGTCTGGCACAAATTTCTGATACACAGCTAATTGCAGTGATATATTATTTATGATTTATTAAAGCATAACTGAGGATTTAGAAAAGCTAAGTCAGCCTCAAGCTACAGAGGTCAGGCAGTGGTGACACACACCTTTAATCACAGCAGCCAGAAACTAGGAGGTGGTGGTACATACCTTTAATCTTAGAACTCAGGATTAAGAGGTAGACTGATCTATGTGAGTCCAAGACCATAGAGATCAACGCAAGATGGAATCACTCTAAAAGAGAATTATAGCTCACACCTTTAATCCCAGCATAGATGCGTATAAAAGACAAAAGCAAGTACAGTAGGAGGCATTCATTCTCCACCCATGCTAGGGAAAGGTTACATTGTGAGGCTTGGTGAGAGCTCATGGAGACAGGATTGGCCCATTCAGCCTGAAGTAGAGGTGAGAAGCTAGTGGCCAGCTGCTTTGCTTTTCTGATATTCAGCTTGAAGTTTGAACCCCATTATCAGTCTCAGAGTCCTTTTATTAATTCTTATACAGCTAAGGCTTCTATCACAACAACTTTACCAGTCTCCTGTGTCAGAAATCAGTTCCTATGAGGAGTTATCTCTCACTTTTTCGGGGAGAAACAGATTCCCAGATTCAGATTGTGCCAAGTTATCTCTGCCACCATGGAAGAGATCTATGGACAAAGGTCAATATAAGCATATTAATCAGCAAAAGCCCAGGGTCTAATGTCATGTGCTTTGAGTCTCTTAGGAGGACGTCAGTGATGTGTCCTTGGCAACTTCATCCTCTACACTCATTGAGAAAATCCATAGAGCCAAGTACCATTATTCAAAGGAATGAATAAAAGTTTCCCCCTGATATTACATGGGAAGTCAAGCTACCCTAAGTTTCTAGACATAGAGTGAAGAGCATCCCACTACTCCTGGGAAACTGTTGTCCACTGACTTCCATAGTTCCTGAGTAGGCATAGTATCACATTATCCAGGTAGCTTCATTTTATTTCTTGGTGCTGTGGTAAAATCAATTTAATGCAGAAACAGTTTATTATGGGTCACAGTTCCATACTACCATTCATTACAACATTCTATGTTGTTTCCAGTTGGAAATCAAAGCTAACCATCTCCTATATGCAAATAATAAAAGAGCCAAGAAAAAAATCAGAGAAACATCACCTCTATAATAGACACAAATATAAAATATCTTGGGGTAACTCTAAGAAAACATGTGAAAGGCTTGTATCCCGAGAACTTTAAGTCTTTGAAGAAAGAAACTGAAGAATATATCAGAAAGTGGAAAGATCTCCCATACTCTTGGATAGGGGAAATCAACATAATAAGAGCAGCAATCTTACCAAAAGCTATCTAGAGATTCAATGCAATCCTCATCAAAATCCCAACACAATTCTTCAGTGGCCTCCAAAGAACAATAATCAACTTCAAATGAAAAAACAAAAAACCCAAGATAGACAAAACAATCCTGTACAATAAAAGACTTTCTGGAGGCATCACCATCCCTGACTTCAAGCTCTGCTGTAGACATACAGCAATTAAAAAAAAAAACCCACAACTTGGTATTGGCATGAAAACAGACAGGTGGAGCAATGGAATCAAATTGAAGACCCTGACATTACTCCACATACCTATGAACACCTGATTTTTGATGAAGCCGAAATATACAATGGAATAAAGAAAACATCTTCAACAAATGATGGTAGCATAACTGGGTGTCAAAATGTAGGAGAATGTAGATAGATCCATTTCTATTACCATGCACAAATTTCAAGTCCAAGTGGATCAAAGACTTCAACATAAATCCAGTTACACTGATCCTGAGAGAAGAGAAAGTGGGAAGTAGCCTTGAATGCATTGGCACAGGAGACCACTTCCTAAATATAACACCAGTAGCACAGACTCTGAGAGCAACAGTCAATAAATGGGACTTCCTGGAACTGAGAAGCTTCTGTAAAGCAAAGGATATGGTCAATAAGACAAAATGGCAGCCTACAGAATGGAAAACCATCTTCACCAACCCCACGTCTGACAGAGAGCTTATCTCCAAAATATATAAAGAACTCAAGAAACCAGACATCAAAATACCAAATAATCCAATTTATAAATAGGGTACAGCCAGGCATTGGTGGCTCATGCCTTTAATTCCAGCACACAGTAGGCAGACACAGGTGGATCTCTGTGAGATCAAGACCAGCTTGGTCTACAGAGTGAGTTTCATGACAGCCATGGCTGTTACACAGAGAAACCACAAAAGGGGGTACATATCTAAACAGAATTCTCAACAGAAGAAACTCAAATTGTGTAAAAACATTGAAATTGCTGAACATCCTTATTCATCAGGGAAATGCAAATCAAAATAACTCTGAGATACCATCTTACACCTGTCAGAATGGCTAAGATCAAAAACACTGATGACAACTTATGATGGAGAGGATGCAGAGTAAAGAGAACACTTCTCCGTTGCTGGTAGCAATGCAAACTTGTACAGTAACTTTGGAAATCAGTATGGCGGTTTCTCAGAAAACTGGGACTCGATCTACTCAACACCTAAAGATATCACTCTTGGGCATATTCCCAAAAGATGCTCAGTCATTCCTCAAGAATACTTGCTCAACTACATTTACAACAGCATTATTCATAATAGCCAGGACCCTGAAATAACCTAGATGCCCCTCAACCAAAGAATGGATAAAGAAAATGTGGCACAATTACACAATGGAGTGTTACTCAGTGGGGAAAAAAACAATGACAATATAAAATTTGCAGGAAAATGGATGAAACTAGAAAAATATCATCCTAAGTGGGGTAATCCAAACCCAATAAGACAAATACAGTATGTACTCACTCATAAGTGGAGATTAGATGTAAAGCAAAGGATAACCAGACTACAGTCCATAGCTCCAGAGAAATTAGGTAAAAAGGAGATCCCTAAGGGGGATGCATGTATCACCCTGGGAAGGGGAAATTGATGAGATCTCCTGAGAAAACTGGGGGTGGAGGTCAGCTGAGGGGAGGGGATAGGAGATGAGAACATGAGGGATCAAGAAGACTGAGTTTGGGGAGGGACTGACAGGAAGAGCAGTAAAAGAGATATCTTGATAGGTAGAGTCATTATGGGGTTAGGGAGAAAGCTGGTGCTAGAGAAATTCTCAGGAATCCACAAGGATGACCCCAACTAAAACTCCTAGCAATAGTGGAGAGGGTGCCTGAACTGGCCTTCCCCTATAATCAGATTGGTGAATACCTTAATTGTCATCTTAAAAGCTGCATTCAGTAACCAATGGAAGCAGATGCAGAGATACACAGCCAAGCATCAGACTGAACTCTGGGAGTCCAGTTGAAGACAGGAAAGAGGGATTTTCTGAGCAAGGGTAGTCAAGTTAATGATAGGAAACCCATAGAGACAGCTGACCTGAGATTGTGGATCTCACGAACTCTAGAAAGACATCTGGGGAGCCTGCATGGGACCTAATCAGGCCCTCTGCATGTGGACAACAGTTGTGTAGTTTGGTCTGTTTGAGGAGCCCTAGGCAGTGGGGTCAGAATCTATCCCCCAGTGTATGACCTGGACTTTTGGAGCCCATTCCCTAAGGTGGAATGCCTTGCTCAGCCTTAATGCAGGGCAGAGGGGCTTTGTCCTGGTACTTAATGTACCAGGCTTTGTTGTCTCCCCATGGGAGGCTTTATCCCTTCTAAGGAGTAAATGGTGTGGTTTGGAGGGAAGTGGGTAGAACAGGAGGACAGGGCGGGGGAGCTGTGGTTAGTATGAATAAAAAATTTAAAATAAAAAAATGAACTGGTCACGAACTATAGAAATGATTCCTGAAAATATAGCCAGAACCTGGAAATAACTTACTTGCCCCTTAGTCAAAGAATGGATAAAGAAAATGTGGTACACTTACACAATGGAGTACAACTTAGCAGAAAAAAAAAAAAAACAATGAAATCTTGAAATTCTCAGGCGAATGGATGGAACTAGAAGAAGCCATCCTGAGTGAGGTAACCCAGACACAGAAAGACAAACATGGTATATACTCATTCATATATGAATTTTAGACATAGAGCAAAGGATTACCAGCCTACAATCCACACCTCCAGAGACGCTAGGAAACAGGAGAACCGTAAGAGAGACATACATGGTCCTTTGGAGAAGGGGAAAGGGACAAGAGTTCCTGAGCAAATTAGGAGGATGGGGTAGGGGGAGCAAGAGAAAGAGGAGGGAAGAAGAGGAGAGGGGAAGATAACATGGAGGATCAGGAAGGTTGAGTCGGGGGAAGAATAGAGGAGAGCAAGAAAAGACATACCTTAATAGAGGGAGCCATTATAGGTTTAAAGAGAAATATGGCACTAGAGAAATGTTCAGAGATCCATAAGGATGACCCCAACTAAGCATCTAAGCAATAGTGGAGAGGCTACCTTAAATGCCCTTCCCCTGTAATGAGAATGATGACTACCTTAAATGCTATCTTAGAGGCCTCATCCAGTAGCTGATGGATGCAGAAGCAGAGATCCACAGCTAAACTCTGAGCCGAACTCCTAGAATCCAGTTGTAGAGAGGGAGAAGTGATGAGCAAAGGGGTCAATATCATGCTGGGAAAACCCCTAGAAACATCTAACCTGAGAAAATGGGAGCTCACAGACCCCAGTCTGACTTCTGGGAAACCAGCACAGGTCCCAACCAGGCCCCCTGAACATAGGTGTCAGTTAGGAGGCCTGGGCAGTTTATGGGACCTCTAGAAGCAGAACCAGTATTTATCCCTAATGCACAAATGGTCTTTGGGAGCCCATTCCCCATAGAGGGATATTCTCTCAGCCTAGATACATGGGGGAGGGCCTAGGCCCTGCCCCAAATGATGTGACAGATTTTGATGATCCCCTGTGGAAGGTGTCACAGTCCCTGGGGAGTGGATGGAGAGGTGGGATGGAGTTCGGTAGGGGGCATGGGAAGGTGGGAGGGAGAGGGAATTGGGATTGGTATGTAAAATAAGATTGTTTTTTAATTTAAATAAAAATTATTTTAAAAAAGGGTAGAGATTGAAATTGAGTGATAAGACATGGTTAGTGTGAAACATTAATGGAGAGCTGCATGATATGGCCAGGACCATTGTCTCCTTCTGTCTCCAGTTGACCTCACTGAGGAGGGACTGTTGAGATGGAGAATAGTGAAGTACTGGGCCAACTTTGCATGACATGGTTGAGAAAACTCCCCACCCTCAATCTCCCAGGAGTATGTCCCCATCTAGGGGTCCCTTTGGATGGTGGCCTCCTTAGTATGCATCGTTCTTTCATCACATAATACTTGCTCTGCCCCATGGCACATTCAGACATATATTTTGTAGGTGTCAGTTACTAATCATATAGCAATGACATGGCAGGTAGGCATGCCATATTATGGCAATGGTCTTTAGATCTTGTCTCTGAAAATAGGCACAAAATAGACCTTGCATTCTTGCCCTACATGGAGTAAACACTGATAGGTAACACTCCTGTATCCTATATCAGGATGCCTGCCCCATTAATCTCTAGAACCTGAAAGCCTACTTTGTCTACTTCCCTAACCCAAATCAGAGGATCAGACCTTGAATGTGAGTGACCTCACCCTTCCCTGCTGGGTGGCATATCCACAGGGACCCCATCAGTGAGGGTCTACCCTACTGCCCCATGTTGGACCGTGATGAGCAGTACTTGCAGCTAGGCATCCAGCCTGTTGTGGGCAGAGCCCTAAAGGCCAGAAGGCTGCAGTTCCGGACTAAACCTCTGCTACAGAAGATCAAGGAGCTAAAGGAGCCTCAGAGAGCACAAAGTTCTGAAGTGCCTCTGTAAGGAAAGGTATGAGGGTGTTTGGGAATATGGGGTTAATCTGATGTTCCTAAAGCCCTTTAGGTATCTGAGTTGATTCCAACATTTCATATCCATTCCTAAACTCTACAGACGTCCATGTGGTCAATATGAATGGCAAATCTTCTACATGTCACTCTATCAAAATATCAGGCCATCTTTTGTTAGACCCACTGAATAAATGGATGATTTAGCTCCAAAGTACCCCATCATCTCCATATTCCTCTGTATTATACACCAAAGGATTAAGCCCCTCTTTCATCTCTCCCCTCATCTTCCCATCCTCTCTCTCTTCTCCAAGAAGAAGACTCAGAAACAATGGGGTAGGTTATGTCAAAACCCATGTCTTTCAACAAATCCCATGTTTCCACCTATTTATAGGTGTCCAGTGGAAAACACGGTTACTCAAAATGCTATTGTGTTCATAATTTCAAGCTGCTGTTCCAGTCAGATCACAAGCTGCCAGTAGGTATTGTGATGGGTATCTGTTGTCCCAGATAGTCAGAATCTGAGACAGGAATATTGCATGAGACCAGGGGTTCCAGACCAGCAATATAGCAAGACCTACTTCTCATAAACAAAAGCAATCATAAGCTGTGTGATTTGTAAACAGGGGAAATGTATGTGGAGTTCTGTGGACCAAGAAATATAGGGTCAGGTTGCCAGCACATCTGCTGTGAGGCAAGGACTAGCTTTTTGGCACAAAGATTACACCCTATATTCTCTATGTAGAATTATAAACTATAACACCCTGGGCCTTCTAAGGGTCTCAACTCTTTTTATTTAAAATTATTTTTCATTTTATATACTGACTCCAGTTCCCCCTCCCTCCCCTCCCCTTCTCTCACTACAACCTTCTCCCTGGCACCCCCATCTTCCCCTCCCCACCCCTATCCACTCCTCAGAGAGAATAAGGCCTTCCTTGGGGAGTCAACAAGGTCTGGCATACCAAGTTGAGGCAGGACCAAGCCCCTACCCACTGTATCAAGACTAAGCAAGGTATCCCACCATAGGGAATGGGCTCTAAAGCCTTGTATTTTGTAATTCATAATGATGTCAAATTGTCTTCAATATGCCTTTTGTTTCCCCAAAGCATTTTCTCAGTCATTAAGAGGTTGCATCCTGTGTTCTTTAGACCCTGAGACCTCCCCATCCATTTATCTCTGACCAACTTGTCCTCTTTTTTTCATCCCTTTTTCTAGAGCCAATCCCCATGTTTCATTCACTGCACTGAATACCAGCCATAAGGCACCACGACCTTTGCATGAAAGTTGAGACTCCTGTGTTGTCTGTCCTGGACACCAGAGCACAGATGGAGGGGAATGCTAAACAGAGGCTCAGTGCCTGAGTTCTGGATACCATCACCCCACCTCAAGAATCCCTCCATGTCCTCATGCACTGCTTTCTGTTGCTGTAGTTCATAGCTACATATGGTTTCACTGTAGCTCTTCCCGCCATGTCCTATAAGAGAAACCATTGATATGCAGCATAATGTCCTTTTTGAAGAGGCCTGTTCCATGCATGCCCTCAGTTCCTTTTCTCCTTTCAGCAGCTGAATGTCTGTGTCATTTCCATGTTCTGACTCTTCTTTGGTGGGGAGAGGTCATGTTTTCTGAGACAGAATCTCACTATATAACCCAGGCTGGAGTCACACTTACCATCTTCCTACTTAAGCAGAGGAACATTCAATGCAATCATACTGTAGATCTATAAGTCCCAGTACAGACCTGAGCCTCCTAGTGTCTCAGCTCTTAATATCCCCACTGTAGAGTGCAGGTTTGAGTTGACATGTTGATATCCCAGCTTCTCCCTCTCCCCGGGTCCTGGCCCTGTTCCTGCTCCCAACTCCTCTCCTTCTCCTGCCCTGTGGTTGTGGTTTCTCCTTAGCACCCAACTGCCACTGGGTGACATCCCTCTCCTGGGCCTGTGCCTTCTCCTTAGGGAACCTTTCCTGGTGGCAGGGCCTCTCGAATCCCCAGGCTACCTTCCCTCACCCCAGGGTTCATCTTTGATAGGTGATCTCTCCTCCCTCACTGACAGCTGTCAAAGGCTGTCAGAGGTTGGGTGGCTGTGTCATGCATGTGTTAGATGGCTGCATAAGGATTCTACATGCAGAAACCAGCATGGCTGTGCCGTCCATGTGTTAGGTAGCTAACTGTGCATGCAGAAACCATGTAGAGCTGGGGCCATACAGAGCTGGGCCAATGGCAGCTCCATGACTCGAGCTTAAATGGCCCCAACTGCTAAGACTTATTATAAAACATTCCCATTCTCTATTTAAACAAGCGCTTCCTGCCTGTTCTCTCTCTTCTTTCCATTTCTGCTCCCATCCCTTTGCTCCCTTTCCCAATAAATTCCATGTGGGTTTGTTGAGTTTGGTGGATCAAGTTTCATCACCAGAAGCTGCAGCAAAGAACAATAGATACCATAGAGGCAAAGGACAAGGTCAGATAGAGACAGGAAAAGGCAGGAAGAGACACCTAGTAATTCAAGTAGACTGTATCAACAGGAGTAGATTTGCTGAGTCCCAGCATGGGTGTGTTTAACTTTTGAAGAAGTAAACTTGTATTTCAACATGACTACACCATTTTGCATCTCCTCCAGCCATGCATGTGTGAGTGACTCATGATTTGCCAACACTGTTTATGAAGATAGTTCTGTAAACTTTAGTGCCCCTCTAAATCTATAATACACCTTAAGGACCAGGGGGATGGATAGTGGAGATAGCATAGCTGTGCCATGTAGGGAGAAACTCAGAGGTACTGCTGATCACATCCACTTGGGCATGGTTAGAGTGACGTAACAAGGGTAACATAACAAGGCGGGCCTTTTTTCTCTCTTTCACTTGGCTGAGACCACCAGGAAGCATCTTGTGGGTCCCTTCTGCTCTGGTGCAAACCTGGTCACCAGCTCCCTTATGTGAGTACTATTCCTTAACAAACCACCTGTTATCAATTTGTTTCTGACTCTACTTTGTAAACCTCATGATTGCCATGCCAGAAAAAAAAATAAAACCAAGGAGGAAGGCTTATTCTGCTGGTCTGTGGATTCTCTAGGATATTTGGAAATGGAGAGGAGTCAAAGTTAGTCCTCAGGTGACATGGAGGCTGTTTAAAATTGATCCACATACCATTTCCTTCAGGAATTCAGGTCAAGCTAGGTAGACGCTCCTGGTCTGTACTCTGTGATGTGCCCTGGCAGAGTTCTCTGGGATTCTGGAACTACTGTTCATGGGACTGTGTCCTCAGCTTTATCATGAGTTCTGAGACCCAGAAAGTCCCAGTGTTGGAATCACTGTTAAATGGAGCCTGTTAGACGTCTGTCAAATATATATAAATGAGTATTAACTTGATCACAGTAGGGACTTCCCACCAGTGTGGCAATAATATGTAGATAAGATGAACAGTGGATGGACACTTAAGAAAAACCACATAAAAATAACAGAGAGGGGGGAAGAATAGAGGAAAGAGAGCAAGATGAGAGATACGATATCAGAGGGAGCCACTATAGGCCCGAGAAGGGATCTGGAACCAGGGAGATCTCCAGAGACCTACAAGGATGACATGATCTGACAATCCAGGCAACGGTGGAGAGGATAACCTAAAAACCCTCCCCCTAAAATGAGATTGATGACTTCTCTTTATGCCATCCTAGAGCCCTCATCCAGTGGTGGATGGAAACAGAGACAGACATCCACAGATATACAATGAGCCAAAATCGGGAATTTAGTTGAAGAGAGGGAGGAATGAAGAACGAAGGGGTCTGTACCAGGGTGGAGAAACCCGCAGGAATAGTTGACCTGAACAAGGGAGAGCACATCGACCCCAGATGCTGTCCAGGAGGCCCGTACAAGACTGATCCAGACCCCTGAACATGGATGTCAATAAGGAGGCCTCTGCACTCCAGGGAGCCTCTGGTGGTGGATTAGTATTTTTCCCTGGTGCAAGAAGGGACTTTGAGAGCCCATCCCATATGAAGGGTTACACTCTGGCCCTGGACACATGGGGAAGGGCCCAGGACCAGCATAGGAAGACTTGGTGGACTTTGCAGAGCCCCCGTTGAGGGCCCTACCCTGCCTGGGGAGTGGTGGGTGGATGGGGTGGGGGGTAGGCTGGGGGTGGGGGAGGAGGGATGGGGGTGAGGGGAGGGAGAGGGAGAAGGGACTTGAAATAAGCTTGTTCCCTAACTAGAACTAATAAATAAATAAATAAATAAATAAATAAATAAATAAATAAATAGAATATGGAAGATGTAAATTTCCGTTGTTTGATTGACCCAGTCTGTGCTACTTTTGTATGGTAGTCTTACCAGACTAATGCAGTATTTTCATAAATAAACATAGATTTTACTAAAAAAAATAAAAAATAACAGAGACCTCTGAATTACATGATATCATAAATCTAATTGAGTTGACATTTACAGGACATTCTATTGAAACACTAAAAGAATACACATTCATCTCAGAAGACTACCATATATTCTATAAAATAAACCATAAATTAGGGCACAGCACAAGTTTTAACAAATATTTTAAATGGAATAATTAATCTTATTTGATCACAGTAGAATAAAATTCCCAACCCACAGCAAGAGAAACTATAGAACACACACAATCTCGTGGAGATTAAACAATATGCTGTTGAATGATGAATGTGTGATTGGGGGGAAAAAGAAAAATTTTAAATTCCTAGAATCAAATGTGAGGGGAAACATAACAAACCAAAATCCATGGGACCTACTCAAAGCAGCCCTGAACTATAAATGCCCAAATTTTAAAGAAATGTCAGGCCAAAGAAATGGCTCAGTGGTTAAGAACACTTGTTCTTACAGAGGAACAGAGTTCAGTTCCCAGCACCTGCATGGCAGCTAACAACCACACGTTGCTCCAGTTCCGGGAGATCCAATGTCCTCTTTTGGAATCGGTGGTCACCAGGCATGCACATGATGCACAGACATACATGTAAGCAAAACATTCAGACACATAAAAATAAAATGAAAACAACCAATGTCCGTCCTATCCTCCTTCAGCGTGCACGTCCTTCTCTCCATTCCTATACTCATGCTGAGCCTGTGAGTAGGACAGTAAACACAGCGGTTCCAGGTTTGGGTTGAGAGTGACTGGCATCCACAACGGCTTCAGAGGCCATGCTGTGCTTATGTCCAAAGGCTAAAAAGGAAAAAAACTAGCTGAGAAGGCTTTGACCAGCGTCACAAGCACAGGCGCCTGTCGCCTCTGCCTGGTCATGGCAGTTCTCCTTTAACAACCACTTCCTCCTGCCCCTATCATGCTCCTCAGCCATTCACCTAAGGGTACACATCATGCCTGGGATAGACAACTCAGGCCTCCTGTGGTGAAACTGCATCCCGCCCCCCCCCCCAGCACAAACTCAGGCCTGGAAAGCAAGTATATCCCTGAATCAATTTGCCTTCTACCTAATACTAAAACCTGCAGGAACCTGCTTTTCCTCCTCTGTGAGCAGAGGAAGATTCTGTGAAGTAAAGACCGGGACTATATTCTGGAGGTCTGGAGACTGGGAAGACAGGTGGAAAGGGACCAGAGAGGGGGATGACACAGAAATAATAGACGTTATTGTGGGAACCTGAACTACCTCTACCAAAGCCTACAGGGTGGCCCCAGCAGCATAGAAGGCCAATGATGCCTGAGGACTCTCAACACTGAAGAACCAGGCCAGTGTGATGGACATGTAGGTCAAAAGTATCAAGCACAGGGACAGAGGGACTGGTGTGGCACTTATGTCCTCTTTATGTGGCTGTGGCTATGACAATGGCTGTAACTGCTGCTGATCCTTGGATAATAATGTAAATATAACACTGCCAATGGGCTCTGAGTGTGTTACCGTTTGCCCAGGATCCTGGGCAAGTTTCCTGGTCTTGGAGCACACAGAAGCTCCCAGTCTCACAACACACTGCAAATCTGAGAGGTTACAGCTTCCTTTCCCCCATGTACCTGACCTTGGACAATGACACACTGGCTCTGGACTTGCCACAGAACCTCCAGGTCCTTCTCAGAAGGTGTTCCAGGACACTACTGTCCCCATAGTGTGTACACAGCCTTTTGTGTCTCTCATTTCAAGTCAATGAAGTGTGAACTCTGATGGTTTCTCATTGAACCTTCCTGATCTGATCTTGCCGAAGGAGGCTGTTGGGTCCTGGAATTGTGCAATTAATGGGCAGCAGATCACCAGAGTCTATTAACCAGAAGCAACTTTATTCAAAATCACTGGGAGGAGGGACTACTAACCAGTTAAGGCCACAGAAAATTATTTTGTTCTGTGACCCTGAGAAAGAGCCTTGAACTTCCTTTTATAGAGAAGGACCATGCACATGGGTGCAGGATTTTCAGCCTTGGGAAGCATGGTACCTGGAGTTGGGATTTATGACCTAGGAAAGTGAGAGTGAGGCTCCTAGGAGATTATAGTTCTTTGGATTTATGACTCCTTGGGGAGTGCATTGCAAGAGTTGGAGTTGACAACCTCTGATTACAGGGTGATAATTCAAGATGTTTACATAGTCCTGGGTTCCTTTAAATTGCCTTTCCCTTACCTAGGAGAATGCAAGACAAAGGGTCAAAGTGGCTATCAGTCCTAATACACTCAGAAATATGCATATAAGCTATAAACATACAACTTTTTCATATTCCTGGGCTCTTCAGAGGCCACACTGACTTCTCTGCTGCCTGCATGGCTCTGAGAAGACACTAGGAACATCTAGGCAGGGGGACCTGCCCAGCTTACTCATGGCAGCTGTTATGAGCTCTCGTTGCTCAGATTTCTGGTTTCAGAACCACCACAACTGTAAGAAGACAAAACTGTGTCCCAAATGCTTGACTCTGTTTAGACCTGGCTCATCCATAAAGAAGACAAAGTGGCAGGCTATTATAAGCAATGCCCTGGGTTATAAGAAGTGTTCATAGCAGCATTGTTTGTAATAGCCAGAATGTGGAAGCAACCTAGATGCCCCTCAACTGAAGAATGGATGGAGAACATGTGGTACATTTACACAATGGAGTATTATTACTCATGGGGTGGCGGGGGGGGGGATGAAATCTTGGAATTCGCAGGCAAATGGATGGAACTAAAAGAAACCATCCTGAGTGAGGTAACCCAGCGAAAGAAAGATAAGCATAGTATGTACTCACTCATATATGGATATTAGACATAGAGCAAAGGACTACCAGCCTACAATCCACACCCCCAGAGAAACTAGCAAGGAGGACCCTAAGAAAGATATACATGGTCTCTGGAAGAATGAGAAAGGGACAAGAACTCCTGAGCAAATTGGGAGTACAGGAGGAGAGGGGAGGGAGGGAGGGAGGGAGGGAGAGAAGGAGGAGGAGGGAGGGAGGAGAGAGAAGGAGGAGGGAGGGAGGGGGAGGGAGGGAGGGAAAAGAGAAGGGGAGAAGAGGAGGCAGGAGGAGGACATGAGGCATCTGAGTCAGGGGAGGAATAGAGAAAAGCAAGAAAAGAGATACCTTAATAGAGGGAACCAGTATAGGTTTAAAGAGAAATCTGCACTAGGGAAATGTTCAGAGATCCACAAAGATGACCCCAACTAAGAATCTAGGCAGTGAAGGACCAAAAATTAAAATTAATAAAAGTTTTAAAACTTGGGCCCTAAATCTATACAAAGGAAGGAACTTCTAATGGTAAAGGAAAATTTAATTCCTTAAATCAGGAGTACCATGGCTGGTGCCTAAGCCCCTGCTCTCAGAGAAGGGGAAGTAACTGTCCACCACTCCTATTAGCATTCCTTTGCTAATTGCTGGTTGTAAAGGTTCCCTGCCCATTGTAAAGATCCAGACCCCCAGCAAGGGGATAATTGACAGACCCTGTGACCCTGTAACCCAGCAACCCCATGCCCTGCCTTATCTTACTCAAATGTGTCTTGCTTAAAATATATAGTTACTACTTTACTCTGTACTTTGTATGACCATAACTAACCACACAAACTGTGAAATTTGTGGCCTTCAACCTTAAGGTCTGCCCTTTAAAGCTTCTCTTTTTGGCTGGGTGGCATCTCATTTCCCACCATGGAGTGAGATCCAAGCTGGCCAGCTTGAACAATAAAAAGAAATCTTTTGCTTTTGCTTCGGAAGTGTCTGCTCCTTGGGTTGATCTCTTGGGCTCCTCAAACATGGCACAACAGGCAGTAGTGGAGAGGCCACCTTTGATGCCCTTCCCCTTTACTGAAACTGATGACTACCTTAATTGCCATCCTACAGCCTTCATCCAGTAGCTGTTGGAAGCATAAGCAGGCACCTACAGCTAAGCACTGAGCCATACTCCTGGAATCCAGTTGTAGAGAGGGAAAAGGGAGTCAAGATGGTGCTGGAGAAACCCACAGAAACAGTTGACCTGACCTAGTGAGAGCACAGGGACCCCAGTTGTAAAGCTGGGGAACCGGCATTGGGCCAAATCAAACCCTCTGAAAGTGGGAAGCAGTTAGGAGGCCTGGGCAGTCTATGGGTCCTCTTAACAGTGGAACCAGTATCTATCCCTAGTGCACAAATGGACTTTGGGAGCCCATTCCCTATGGAGTGATACTATTTCACCCCAGATACACGGAGGAGGGCCTAGGCCGACCCCATAATGATGTGACAGACTTTGATGATCCCCCATAAAAGGCCTCACCATCTTTGGGGAGTGGGTGGAGGTGGGTTAAGGGGGTAGGTAGGAGGTATGGGAGGATGGGAGGGAGAGGGAAGGAGGGGGGGTTGAAAGGTTCAGGCATTATGCTGGCCTGCCCCTGTTACCTGGTGGTACAGGCAATACCCTGGTCAGCCCAGGGTTCCATGGGAACTAAGTCTGCACACAGGTACAGAGGACCCCTTTACGCTCTCTGCTTCCTCTCTACTCTCTCTCTCACCTAAGCGCTCGCTCTGCCTCTCTATGGCGACCGGCCATGGCGGTCAGCCATTCACCCTGTTCCTCTCCTCTTCTTAATCTCCCTACTCTTCCGGGCCTTATAATAAACTTATAGTCAACATGTCTCATGTCTCAGCATTTCTCTTTTCTTCTTTTTAAACAAAATAATAACAGGGGTGATATGTAAAATGATTGTAAATTATTAAATTAAAAAAGTAGGGGAAAAAAAGCAAGATTTGATGCTGTGCTGAGGCAGGCCTGTCCTTCACTGGCCCTGGGATAGCTGGCCTTCACCCTTGCGAGACACTGCAGCAGGAGAGCTAGTCCAGACCCTCAGGGGAGAGCTGTCTCCCTACCCACACCCCCACCAGGGTACTTAGGAAAGGTGGTCCCACCCCTTGCCCCAGGTATGCACCTCACCTGGGTAGCACACTAGAGCTGACCCTATGGAGTCCAGAAAAACTGGTTAGCTAACCCTGGGGACATGAGAGCAAGAGAGCTGACCCTGCCCCCCTCTTTTTTTTCTCTCTTTTTAAAATTTAAATTAGAAGCAATCTTGTTTTACATGTCAATACCAGTTCCCTCTCCCTCTCATCCTCCCCTGCCCTCAACCAATCCTCAATCCCATCCCCTTTCTGCTCCCCAGGGAAGGAAAGGCCTTCCATGGGGAATCTTCAAAGTCTGCCACATCTTTTGGAGCAGGGCCTAGGTCCTCACCCATGTGTCTAAGATGAGAGAGCATGACTCTATGTAGAGTAGGCTCCCAGAGTCCATTCATGTACTAGGGATAAATACTGATCCATTACCAAGACCCCCAGGCCTCCTCACTGACACCTACGTTCAGGGGGTCTGAGTAGGTCCTATGCTGGTTTCCCAGCTGTCAGTCTGGGGTCCATGGGCTCCTTCTGAAAGAATTGAAAATTAGCAAAGAAATATAGCCCAGATAAGGAAACTCTCCAAACTGAATGTAGGGCAACCTAACCCAGAAACTAAGGCCACTACTATGACTTAAGGCCTGGAATTTACCAGCTTACAAGGCCATAAGATAACTGGGTACCAAGAATTCCCAGATGGCCACCCTCCCCGAGAGGCTCATGGAGGAAACAGATCACTGGCCAATGTGTCAACAATTAACAATTAAGGGTCCCTAGGAAACAAAGAGATAGCTACCATTTGCTCAAGCAAGATAAGCATATCCTGAGGTCTACAGGTTTTACAACTGGTGGGTCAGGAGGCCATCTAATTCCCAACCCTCTCCTCAAGACAAAGGGCCTCCTAGGAACCCATGACTCTGGTCACGCCCCTCCCTAAGCTTGTGGTTTTTGCCTTTAAAAACGCCTGTGCCTGGGGGACGGGGCTGCTCTCTAGCCTGCATGCTGAGAGAGCCTGTTTGTACAAACGTCCACCTTTCATTAAAGCCTCTTGCTGTTTGCATCAAGTTTCCTCTTCCTCATGGTGATTGGGGTGGTCACGGTCCTGGGAAAAGATTCTGGAGGCCTGAGCTTCTGGGGGTTCTTACACTGCTTGTTCAGGTCAGCTGTTTCTGTGGGTTTCTCTAGCCGGGTCTTGACCCCTTTGCTCATCACTCCTCCCTCTCTGCAACTGGATTCCAGGAGTTCCGCTCAGGGCTTAGCTGTCCCTGCCCCCCTCTTTTCTGCCTTGTGGTGGTATGGGTGACAAAAAGATGCTCTACCTCTCACCCATTACCACCTACAGCAGGTTAGAGAGCTAGCCCCTGAGGTTATAGAGTGGGACAGCTAGCCCTGCCCCTCACCAACTGTAGCACACAAGAGAGCAGGCTCTGTACCCCATCTGCCCAGCACACCAGAGCTGGCTCTGGTGTCAGAGATGCAGGAGAGCGGGCCCTGCACTCTACTTGGGGAGCACAATCTGTTGTCAGGGTACAGCCCCTGAGGACATGAGAGCAGGAGAGCTGACCACACCCTCCCTCGTATGCCACACACACACACACACACACACACACACACACACACACACACACAGCAATTGGGGAAAGGACCCTGCACCTCACCTGGGCAAAACAGGAACTGTTGGCCTCTGCTGGTTTTCATCTCCTCCCAAGCATCATTGGTGTCAATGTTAGTGAGTAAGGCTGCACCATCCCCATGATGAGATGTGCTTCTAAGCTTCTTGGGGCCTCAGAACTCATCCAGTGGGTGATGGAGCTCAGAGATTCAATCCACCACATACTGGGTAAGGCTCTTCCTGGCCTCCCAGATCACAGACTATGTTCACACCAGAAAGGAAAGAACTGGAGGAACTTGCGAAGGGCTCTGAAGTGCATAGCAGCACACTGATGGTGAGATTCCTTGGGCTCTGCTCCAATAGACAGGGCCCCCCTGATCAGAGAAAAATGTGCAGAAATAAAGCCTGCAGTTTGTGTAGTGACAGAGGGGGATATTTTATGTCATTATTTTTTTAGCTCTTTTTTTTTTTTTTTTTTTTTTTAGAAAGGGTGTCACAGTTTCAGAGTGCTGACCCTGACCCTCTAGTTCGCTACACAACTCAGCATAGCCTAAAACCTAAGGCAGTCTTTCTGTCTAAAGACCTGAGATAACAGAGTGTGTCACTCTTCCAAAGAAGATATTTGAAAGGCATGACATCTTTCTTAGACAATTACTCTATGGCAAAAGGAAGAAAAGAATTATGGGTAACAATGAGCCCAGGAGAACTTCCATTAGAGGCTGGGCCTAGTAAGGGCAGAGCAGGGAACGGGTAGGCCTGGATCCTGGCAGATGGAGGGGGCTGAACATAGTCAGGGCCCAGGATCAGGCTAAGCATGCATGGTAACTATGGAGCATGAGCTGGCACCTGCAGTGTGGCCAGGATCAGGACCCTTGTCCTCCTCCTGTCTGCAGTTTACATCACTGAGGAGGAGCTGCTGAGCAGGACGAGGGTGTGCTGGACTAACTTTGCATGCATGAGTGGACACCCATCAACAACCCTGGTTAGGGGATTCCCATTCAAGCCTCCCCTTATCTGTGGTGACTTCATCAACATGCAGGGGTTGATTCTTTAACACATGGGAGCCTCCTCTACAATGCAAGAGCTCATTCAGACAGGAGGCACTGATCATCTATCTACCCATGACCTGGCAGGTAGGCAACATATTGTTATTTTGTCTATATAAGCCTACCTTTAAAAGAAAAGACGAACAGTCCAGATGGCTTCACCACACACAGAGCAGACACTGGTGGGAACTCCTTACGTCAAGACACCTGCACTTCCAAACCTCTACTCTCCCAGAATGCTGTACTCACTATCATGACCCAAATCAGGAAGTGAGGCTTGGGCTCAGTAGGACGCAAAATTGCTCTGCTGGGATTCTATATCTATAGGAATCCTCAAAGTAAAGGCTGCCTCATTGGTCCCTGTTTGGCCAAGATGCACAATGCCCACAGTTGGACATCCAACCAGTTGTGGCTCATGCGCTGAAAGCCTGCTGAATGGAGTTCTGGACTCAAACCCTGCCCTAGAACATCCCAGAGTTAAAGGTGGCTAAAGACAGCCACATAGAGCTATAGTATGTTATGTCTGATTTGGGGTGTACTGAGCCAAAGGGAGCCAGCCTTCGGTGCCCAAACACTCTAAAAAGACAGGACTAGCTATATTTTTCACTCATTCGTGCATTTATTCTTCATCAATCTACTCACCCACCACTTCTGAGGAACCCCTCTATGCTTCTTGTTCCAAGCCTGCCAGGGCCCTGATAGGCCATGATAGGGTGCATGTGTGAGCCCAGTGGATGCCAGCTTTTCTCTGTACCCCAAGGGACCTGTGCCCTTCCTCCCTTCATCACTTCATCATCTCCCTGTCCTTCTCTCCTCTTCTCCAAGGCCCAGACTGTCTCAAATAAAGCAGCTGCTTTGGGATTGGGTTGGTGACCACACTGTGGGTGGGTGTCAAATTTCCAAGTCCACCTCTCAGTGAGTCCCATGTTTTCTCACATTTACACTAGCTAGTAAAATTGTATTACTCTCGCAGGGGCTGGAGAGATGACTCAGAGGTTAAGAGCACTGACTGCTCTTCCAGAGGTCCTGAGTTCAATTGCCAGCAACCACATGGTGGCTCACAGCTATCTATAATGAGATCTGATGCCTTCTTCTGGCATGCAGGCATACATGCAGGCAGAACATTGTATGCATAATAAGTTAAAATTTTAAATTGTATTACTCTCAGCTCTAGTAACTGTGAGCTTCTGTGATGTTTAATCTTGGTTGTCAACTTGATAACATCTGGTATTAACTAAGAGACACACCACTGGGTGGGTCTCAGAGAGCATTTCCAGGAAGTATTTATTACCTGAGGGGAGGAGAACTTCCTCCATAGTGCATGGCATCTTTTGACTGTGCCCTAGATATAAGGGGTATATAGAAAAAGCAATGTCTCAAGCCCACCTTCCTTTTTCAGTGTGTTCATCTCTGCTGTTGCTGCTGTCTTCAACCATCAATGTGGGATGAAGACCAGTAACTCTCTAAGAATCTTCCAGGTCGTCAATGCCAGATTGAACTGCTGATGCATTGAGATTCTGGAACTAAGCAGAACTTAGGGTCTCCAGGCTACATGAAATCACTGTTAAAGTATCCAATCCCTATCATATAAGGCCATTATAGTAAATCCCCTTTATAATATATGCACACTCCTTAAATTCTGTTAATCCAGAGATCCATGCCTAATACAACACTTATAACAAAATCACCATAATCTCCTACTAGGTGCTGTGGTGGATAGTTATGGCCCAACTGCATGGAAGGCTGAGACAGAAGGATTGCATAACTTGCATATCTTTTTATTTCAAGAATAGTCTATTTGGATAGGAAGGAGGGAAATTGCAGTTGGGATGTAAAATAAGTGAAAAAAGTTAATTAATAAGAAATGCAAAAAAGGAATAGCCTCCTTGGTAACAGGGGCACTGCATCTTAATATGTATTACATATATAAATGAGGGAGTGAGGACGGGTATGTGTGTTAAACCATGTAGCTTATAAACAAATGAAATGTGTTCAGTTTTGGACACAAAGAATCCAGAGTCAAAGTGCCAATAGAGTTGCTGAGTAGCAAAGCCTGGCTCTCTTACTAAAGACTTTACCTTGTGTTCTCAAGATGAACAATGGTGCTCATTATGGCAACCTCCTAACAGCCCCAACTCTTAATTTCACAATGGGTTTCAACATATGAAGCAACTTAAATGATATCTATGATTTGCATTCAAGTTAATCAACTCATTCATCTATGTCTTGCCCAAAGGGTGCGTGGTATATTTTTTTTTTAAGAAGAAATAGGTCTGGGCATCTTCATTAGTCCCTGGATGCTGAACGAGTATAAAATGTGTTATTTGTGTGTGTCCCTGAAGGAGGGAGCTGTGAATGTCTGTGTTTATGTTCCTGTCTGCTGAGGTTTGTTTATTACCGTGGACTAGAAATGCTATGAGATACGTATTTTGCATGATTAGGACATCTGTGAATGTGTCTGAGGGGTGTATCCTGGAAGTGGGATGTGGTATCAGAACATTCAGAAATGTCCAGCAGAGGAGATGCCTGTTCCCTGTCCTTAAGCACATCTGGCCCCTGACACCTCCTGGATTCTTGTGACACTACTACTATTTCATCTCCTGTGATTTCATTTCATTCTTACCCTATGGTTGTCACTAATACCATTAGTGTCACTTCATGCCATTTTAAAAAGGTGACAATTTGTATTGAGTTTGCCCCTGGTTCTCCCAGCATTTCATTTGGTCATGGGGACTGAGGCAGGGGAAGCACCTGGCAGGAAGGGCTGGGACCACAGATTGCACAAGAGTGCACGGCGAGCACAATGGTGAATCAAAAGCAGGACTTGTACACTGGAGAGGGCAGGAGAAGCCATGACTGTTTTATGTCAGAGAAGCCAGAAAGGAACCAAGAAGGAAGTCCAGCTGTGCCAGGCTGTGGGTCCCTAGACGGTTGGGGGCTGGAAAGTTAGGGCCAAGATTGGTTCTCACAGGACAGTAAAGGCTGTCTGACTTGGATCATCACACCTCTTCCTCCAGGAAATCAAACTGAGCTCAGTGTGAACTCCTGATCCTGTTCTCATTGATGCATCTCACCAGGGCTCTCTACAATGCTGAAACTCCCAATTATAGACCCGTGTGTCTCCAGATTTTTCACAGGCTCTGAAACCTAGACTGTCCTCAGTATTGGAGACAGCAATGCTTCATGAAAGGCTATTGTGGGGGGAATGGGTGGTAAGATGCCTAAGTGGGTAAAGAGACTTCCAACAAAGCCTGAAACCCTGAGTTGGGTCCCCTAAACCTACATGGTGGAAGGAGAGAACTGATTCCCAGAAGTTGCCCCATGACCCTCACATGTATGCCATGACATTCGAGTACCCACACACCTATATACACACACAATAAATTGCTATTAAAGGAATAAACAAATAAATAAATAAGAAAATGTTTAAAAGTTTCCCAATTGCACAAAGGGTTGTGAAGTTGATCTGCAAAGAGCTGGCCACTAGAAGAGACACAGTACAAAACAGCCGTGATCTATGGGGAGGGATCCATCCCATCCTATAATCACTATAATGGCCACATTCTGAGTTCCTGCCATCGTACTTCTCTCCACCTGTGGCATCTTCAGAATTTACCTACTCAGAGAAGCCCTCCAGGCTTCTCCTGTTACAGTGTTCTGTCCCCTGACCTCCACAACAGCACTGACTTCTGGCCAGGGAGTAGTCATGGTGAACCCAGGTTTGAGAACAGGGCTCTGGATATCCCAGAACTGCAGAGCCATACTACATCTTTCAGAAGGACAAAGAGCAGGAACTGCAGGAGTGTATTTGTCCTGAGTGTTGGTCATCAACTCCTGTCACTTCTGCCTTTAGTTGTCAGGAAGTAAAACCTTTGCCCCACCCCACGTGTTCCCCCACCTACATCCCTTTTGGTCCTATCTGGGCAGCATATATATTCTGCTTTGGGTTGTTGAGACACTGTCAGTCTGAAACTGAACAGTATCAGGCCTGGGAGCTGATCATGTCACTAGACAGATTTCCTGGCTGGCTGAATGTTGTGGCCTGTGGGCTCCTGCTTCTCCTCCTCCATGTTCAGGGTAAGACTCCCTTCATGACAATGGGGACCTGAATCAGAGCTGCCCAGTTCAGTCAGAGGCTGAGCTTGCAGGAGGAAGACACCAGGGAGGGAGAAACTCATAGAGATGACAGGTGAAAGTATGGGAATCTGTGTCACTCAAAGCCTCCACCAAAACCCGCAGAATGAGCGCTTAGCACACAGAGGGTCAGAGATGTCTAAGGTTACTTCATACTAAGGAGCCAGACCAATGGGAGGGGCTCTGAGGAGCTGAAGTCATGAGGAAAACAGAAGGGTAATTTCCTACCTCTGTGTGTGGCTATGACTATTCCTAGTTTTGGATAATAACAATAACACCTCATGTTACCAAATGGCTATGAGTGTGTGACATCTTTGGTCATAGAAATGCTCCGACACCCTTCAAAAGGGAAATGGGGATGGTTCCTGGCCCTGAGGGATAGAGAAGCTCCTACACTCATACCCCACAGCTGAACCAGGAGGTCCTGGGTTCCCTTCCTATGTGCTCTGGCAACAATGAGGTGGGAACTCCCACAATCTGTGGGAGCTGATTGCACAAAACCAACCCTGATGGCATCTCTCCACACAGGTCGGGACTCATCAAAGATCAACGTCATCAGAAATACACACACAGGTAAAGTCAGAGGCAGCCTTGTCCATGTGAAGGACACCAAAGTTGGTGCCCACAACTTCTTGGGAATTCCCTTTGCCAAGCCACCTGTAGGACCACTGCGCTTTGCACCTCCTGAACCCCCTGAATCATGGAGTGGTGTGAGAGATGGGACCTCGCAACCAGCCATGTAAGTTCTGTTCCCAGAGAATGTCTGGCCCTGGGGTGAAGAGTTGCTCTGAGTTCTGGGCCATGCTGAAGTGTTTCCTCCATCTCAACTACACAGCAGTTCCCTGCCTGTGCTGAGGGGCATCTCCTGTGCATTTTTCTAATGCATATGTTAAGGTTTAGAATAGCACAATTGTACCAGGTACCTAGGTCAAAGCTTAGCACATGTAAGGAGTTAGCTCCAGATATGACAGTGAGAAAGATATCCAAACTGGTCCCTGAATCAGATTGTGCCAAGTGAACTCTAACAGTGGAGAAGTCTGTGAACATAGATATAGGTTTTGATCACTGAATATCTCTTTGGATCAGCATGGATCATTGTCCCCAGGTGTCTACAAAATGATGATATAATGAATTTGGAGGGTCTGAAGAGGATTAAGATGATCATGCCTCCCATCTCTATGTCTGAGGACTGCCTGTATCTCAACATCTACACACCAGCTCATGCCCATGAAGGCTCTAACCTGCCTGTGAGAGTTGGACCAAGGTCAACTGGGTGGCCTAGGAATATTAGAAAGACAAAATCAACTTGAGTTCTACCTTGTGCTACATAGCAGCCTCCTAGCATCTCTCCTGATTTTTTTTAGGTGATGGTATGGATCCATGGTGGTGCACTGATTATAGGCATGGCTTCCTGGTATGATGGATCCATGCTGGCAGCCATTGAGGATGTGGTGGTGGTCAATATACAGTACCGTCTGGGTGTCCTGGGCTTTTTCAGGTGAGCCTAGGGCTGGTCTGTGCAATGGCAGCTGAGAAAAAACTAGACAGCCCTTTGATAATCGTCCCCTCCCACTTCTCAGCACTGGAGACCAGCATGCCAGAGGCAACTGGGGCTTCTTAGACCAAGTGGCTGCCCTACGCTGGGTCCAGCAGAATATCGCCCACTTTGGAGGCAACCCTGACCAGGTCACCATTTTTGGCGAGTCTGCAGGTGGCATAAGTGTGTCTTTACATGTTGTGTCCCCCATGTCCCAAGGACTCTTTCATGGAGCCATCATGCAGAGTGGGGTGGCCCTACTGCCTCACCTTATCTCTAACACATCTGAGATGGTCTTCATGGTAAGTGTCCTCCATCACCCCAGCCCTAACTTTCTGCCTTATCCCTGAGTCTCTGGTACTCTGATGCTCTGTTCAGTAGGGAAACAAGGGCCATGGGAAATAGCTTCTTTCCAATAACTTTTAAGAGGTTCAAGGATTAGAATCTACTTCCCTCTACCTTATGCATGCTAAATACATTATGTGGCTAGCAAAGCTGCTCCCAGCAGCTTCCATCTTTAGCAAAAAACAAGTATGCATGGTTTGGGGAGATGATTCAGTTGATGAGAGAGCCTGCTCTGTGCTAGTTTTGGGACCCGAATTCAAATAATCAGAAACCACATAATGCTAGATGTGGTAGTACTTACTTGCAATCCCAATGTTCCTATGGTGAGTTGGGTAGTAGAGATGGTAGTACTCTAAAGGTCTACTGCATTTGTGTAGGCAGCAGCAAACAACAAGAGACCCTGTCTCAAACAAGGAAGATGACAAATAATATCCAAGGTTGTCCTCTGACTTTCATAACGTGGCACACAATACACATTGTCACATAGGAACACATACACACAAAAAACCCCACAAATTCATGCAGATAGAATGCTCCCTTTCTCAGCTGTCAACTCTGAACAACAGGAAAATGGGAGCAATTTTACCGTAATCCATGCAAAATACACGGTATGATGCTATATTTAAGGATGGTGGTACCTACTTGGAAATGCTAAGACACTGCTCCCTGTCAAGGAGGATGAGTCCGCTAACACCTACTCCCATTACAGATGGTGGCAAATCTATCTAGATGTGCAACTTGGAACTCACAGTCCCTGGTGCACTGCCTTCGAGGCAAGAGTGAAGCAGAGATTCTGGCAATTAACAAGGTTGGCAGAATTGTGTGGGTGGCAAGATAGGAGACAAAGCCGGGCGTTGGTGGCACACGCCTTTAATCCCAGCACTCAGGAGGCAGAGGCAGGCAGATCTCTGTGAGTTCGAGACCAGCCTGGTCTACAAAAGCTAGTTCCAGGACAGCCTCCAAATCGAAAAAGAAACCCTGTCTCGGAAAAAAAAAAAAAAAAAAAAAAAAAAAAAAAGATAGACAATAGGATGTGTGACAACAAGTCCTCACTACTCTGGACAAATTACCCTTTCTGCATGGCTTGGTATCCTGTTAGTCCTGGGGACAAAATGAACACCTACATAATCTAATTTAAGTGCAGGGTCTCTTCAGAGGTGAGCTAGGAGAAGTGTGGTGGGGATGATTATCCTGAGACAAGTAAGAAAATAGGGAAATGGTGGAGAACACTAATTGGCCATCAGAATTTTGTGTGTGTGTGTGTGTGTGTGTGTGTGTGTGTGTGTGTGTGTGTGTGTGTGTGTTAAATCTTCAATACTAACCCTGCATGTCCCTCAGGCCTTCAGGATCATTCCTGCTGTGGTGGATGGGGAGTTCCTACCCAGGCATCCACAGGAGCTGTTGGCCTCTGCTGATTTTCATTCTGTCCCCAGTATCATTGGTGTCAACAATGATGAGTATGGCTGGATTCTCCCACTGGTAAGGCCCAGTTCTAATCTCCTATATGCATGGAGTCTTACATGGTTGGCAATGGGAACTCAGAGATTCATTGATCCAGCTCACTTCAAACTCAAAACATTCTCCACATCCTAGATCTTCAGCTCTTCTCAGACATTAAAGAAAATAACCAGAAGGACCCTGAAGGCTATTCTTAAGAGCACAACAGTGGAACTGTTGGTGAGAATCTTTGCGACCCGTCCCCACTGAGAAGACCTCTCAATATTCTACCCAGAGAACATCCCTACAAGTGTGTGTGTGTGTGTGTGTGTGTGTGTGTGTGTGTGTGTGTGTGTGTGTGTGTGTGTGTGTGTTTGGCTGGCTGGGGTCACTCAGAGTTTTCCCCCTACCTATACCAGATCTTATGCATTCCCTCCCTAAGACTGTTGTCTTGCTATCCTAGTGCTTACCTAACCTCATTCTTCCTGATGCCCTTGGTGTAGATGCTGC
This sequence comes from Cricetulus griseus, assembly GCF_003668045.3. Taxonomy (NCBI): domain Eukaryota; kingdom Metazoa; phylum Chordata; class Mammalia; order Rodentia; family Cricetidae; genus Cricetulus; species Cricetulus griseus. The sequence continues at coordinate 181,273,600 of NC_048596.1, forward strand.
CTCCAGAGTGTAGTGACCTGTTAATGGAAGAATACATGGGGGACACTAAGGACCCACAGACCCTCCAAATACAGTTCACAGAGATGATGGGAGACTTCATGTTTGTGGTCCCTGCACTCCAAGTAGCACATTTTCAGCGTGAGTATACTTGTAATGAGGCCAAGAGGGGAAGCTCAAAGCTGTGGGTCACAGGTGATCTCTGTAGTGTCCAGGCCTGACCTGTGTCTGAATCAGATCTCTGGTTCCGGAAAACTGAGAGTCTTTATCTAGTAAATTCTTATATTGAGTGTAAGAGAATGATGTCTTATCTGGAAACAGTTGAGTTATATTCCATGACTTGTGCAAACTATTCCCCCTGGGGAGGCCAGAGTCATTATTTAACATTAGGCTTTCCCACAGCCAGTGCTCCAGGCTGGGACTCCACACTCAACTGTTGTGATTCCAGATAACTTGATACCAAGTTATCTTGTCACCAAATGTCGGTCAGGACTGTATGAGACAAGTTGTGCTTATTTCACAATGTGTTCTTGCCCTCAGGTTCCCATGCTCCTGTCTACTTCTATGAGTTTCAGCATCGGCCCAACTTTCTCAAGGATTTAAAGCCACACCATGTAAAGGCTGATCATGGTGATGAGGTTTTCCTTATCTTTGGATCCTTCTTCTGGGGTGTCAAAAGTGAGTCTCCCCTTTTTTTTTTTTTCATGAACAGAATGAAGAACCAAGTTTGTTCCTGAATGATGTCTGAGCTTTGAATCCAGGTTAGGAAGTCAAGGCTCTGGGTAAAGCAGGATCAAGTGTGTACTATCTCTCAGCTTAAAAACCTACTCTGGGCTTGGATCTTTCTTAGTTTTTGTGCTAGAGGAAATGATGATTCACTGGCTCAGGATTAAGCCTTGGGGCAATTTCTTAGAAAACTAAATGGATCTTGGATGCTGAGTCATAAGGGAGGGAGGGAATGAATACTAGAATCCAATTTTAGGCTACAGCTGGTATGGTAAGTAAAGCATGAGCTGGGCAGCTACATTAAATGACTTGATTTGGACCCTTGTGCTCTCATCTGCAGTTAACCTCACTGTAAAAGAGAAGCTGCTGAGCAGGAGAATGATGAAGTATTGGGCCAACTTTGCACGACATGGGTAAGAAGATGCTCTTCCCTCAAACTTCCAAGGGTTGGGTCTCCATCTATCGATCCATTTGTGATTGGTGATCTCATTAGCATGCATATCCTTCTATAGGACTCAATAGAGTCCTCTATATCCAAGGTACACTGAGATAGACACTTTGTAGGTATTGGCAACTGGTCATCTCACAATAAGCTGTGGATGGATGACAGTACTGTGGTACTGTTCGTTAGATATTGCCTCTGAGAAGGAGGCACAAAACAGGCCAAGTAGCCTTACCCCACACGGAGTAGATACTAGTAGATACTACTTGTATCCCTAAATAGGGACATCTGCCTCATCAGTCCCCTAGTCTGCTTAGTCCACTGCCCTGACTCAGCTGTAAGATCAGGCCTTAGAATGAATGTGATCTTTATCCTTCCCTGCTGCTTGTCATATCCACAGGAACCCCAACAGTGAAGGTCTACCCTACTGGCCAGTATCAGACCAAAATGAAGAGTACCTTCAGCTGGACATCCAGTCTTCTGTGGGTCATGCCCTGAAGGCCAGAAGACAACAGTTCTGGACCAAGACTCTGCCCCAGAAGATTCAGGAGCTAAAAGGGGCTCATGGCAAAAACAAGAATGTGTAATACCCAATTTAAGGGAAGGTATGTGAACTTCATTAAGTTAAGGTTAACCTGAGGTTCTCACAGCCCATTTAGAATCCAGAATTGATTCCTACACTCGTGTAACCATAACTAATCTTTATTGTCCATTTTGCCAAAATGTATGGCAAACACTCTACTTGTCATTCCTTACTCAAAATGCTAGACAAACTTTTATTACATGAACTCCATAAAGGCTCTCTTAAAAGTGTGGATGTGTAAGTCCCAAAGTGCACCCAACTTCAGTCACACTCTTCTGGTACTAGACCCCTATCTCCCCTTCTCCCCATCTTCTCTCCAGCCTCTTCTCTTCCCCAAGAACAAAACCCAGAAACTTTGGGCATTGTTGACTACACAGGACTAACTTTATCAAAACCCCACCCTTCTCTCAGCAAGTCCCATGTTTTCATATATTTATAAATGGCCAGTAGATAATCTTATTGCCCTAAGTCCTATTTTCTTCATAAGTTCAAGCTACTGTTCCAGCCAGATCATGAACTGCCCCAGATATTGTGATGGTTATCTATGGCCCCATTTACTCAGAACCTGAGACAGGAATATTGCATGAGCCCCGGAGTTCCAGATCAGCTTGGGCAACACAGAAAAAGACCTACATCTCATGAACAAAAACAATCATAAGCTGTGTGATTTGCAAAGAGCAGAAATGTATGGAGTTCTGTGGACCAAGAAATACAGAGTCAGGTAGCCAGCACATCTACTATGAGGCAATGACTAGCTGTTTAGCTCAAAGATTAAACACTGTGTGCTCTCCTTATAGAATGTGCAAATTATGGCACTCTGGGATTTCTACAGGTCCCACTCTTAATAACAACACATTAGGAATTAGATTTCTGCAAACGAATTTGAGCCACACAGGCTTTCCAAGCTCAGCTCCTAGACCTCTCTGACATCAGCCACTGAGCATGCCAGCCTCAGAAAAACTCTTTGCAGATTTCTCTATCGAGAAAAATCTCATCTATTTCCTGCCCAAATTGTAAATGATACACTTTTATGAAAAGCTGATTTAACATGTTCATAAATGCCTCAGGCTGGGTCAGGAGTGGGGGTTGACCAGCAGGCCCAGATGGACTTCCTTTAATAATAAATTTGCCCTTATACCCAGTGTGCATTTGTAAACACTGTGAAGCCCACACTTGTATGAGAATGTGACATATGTGAAGACCTTCTGCTCTGGCGTGTGTCATGGATGTGAGATGGGGGAGGTAGGAATGTGCACACATGTGTAGAAGAAGAGATTTCTGTCCTTGTTTTTAAGAAATCCTCCTGTAACATCCTAACTCTTCTTAATAATTTATGTATTAATTTTCATTCTGTTATAGCTGTTCTTAAACTTTTCAACCCCAGAAACTCAAGGTTTCTTGTATTTTATGCCATTTACAATGATGCCAAACTGTGCCTTTTCTTTCCCCAATATTGATTTTTTAAAGATTTTATTTATTCATTATGTATACAGTCTTCTGCCTGCATGCCAGCAGAGGGCATCAGATCTCATTCAAGGTGGTTGTGAGCCACCATGTGGTTACTGGGAATTGAACTCAGGACCTCTGGAAGAACAGTCACTGCTCTTAACCTCTGAGTCATCTCTCCAGCCCTGTCCTATTGATTTTTGAACTTCTCATCCCTCTACCTCTGGCCAATTTGCCTTCCTTAGGTACCAGTTTCCCTAAGACAAAGTCCCTTTTCATTCACAATACCTTTAGATGAAAGTGAAGACTCTGTGTTGTCTTCTTGGACACCAAGGCACCAAAGAAGATGGGAGTGCTAAGCCCTGGCACAGAGGCTGAGCCCATAGATACTTTTTGTTCACCCCAAGAATCCCTTCAAGCCCTCATGTTCTGCTTTCTGACGAGATGGGGCGCATTCAGGGTTGTATGGCCGTAGACGATTTTCTGCTTTCTGTTGCTGTAATTTGCACTTGGATATGGCTTGGGAACACTGTAGCTCTTCCTGTCGTATCCTATAAGAGGAATCACTGGTGTTTAGCTGCCATCAAGCATGTCCTTGAGATGAGATAAATACTTCCTTCTGTCATTGAGAGTTCTAATACATACACACACACACACACACACACACACACACACACACACACACACATTTATCCTCTCAGCAGCTGCATATTTGAGTCACTTCCATATTAAGATTCTTCTTTAGTTGAGACAGGTAGTGTTTTTTGAGACAAGGCTCTTATTCTGTAGCCCAGACTGGGATAACATTCACCATTCTCCTATCTCAACCTCTGGAGAGTGAGATTGCAGGCAAGCATCGCTAGGTTGTTTCTAGCAATCATAATGAACAATTTCAAATACAACTTTGTATGACCACAGGCTTTCAATTCTGTTGTTGAAAACAGAGGTATGACTATGAAGGGAAAGGCACTTACTATCAAACTTCATGACCTAAGTCTGATTCTTGGGACCCACATGATAGACAAAAAGAATGGATTCCCGGAAAGATTGTTCCAAAATGACTGTGTCATATTTCAAACCCTTTAGACATGTGTGAGGTGCCAGTTGTTTCATAGCCTCATCTGTGCTGGGACTTGGGAAACATCAATATGGCTGTACTGGGTGGCTGTGTAGATATTTTTCTGGACCTTTGTCTTTATTTTTATTATTGTTACCATTACTTTGGTGTTTCCTTTCTTTTGGTGGGACATGGGGCCTTGCTGTCTGTTCCAGGCTGTCATTAATCTCAAGATTCACCAGCTTCTGCTTCTCAATTGTTAGGAATACTTGAGTTTGCCAACATTCCCACTTTCCTGAGACTTTTAGCCTCTGCCTCCAGCTTCCTCTTTGTTTATCTCTATCTCAGTCTTCCTCCATTCAGATTCTGCTTCCATCTCTTTCTCTGACCCAATCTGCCCTCACCTTCTCTCACACATATTTAATTCAATTTTTCCTTCAGTTGTGATGTGGCACATTCCTGTAAATCCCAGCACTACAGAGGCTGAGGCTTGCACTTCTTGAATATTATTAATATTATTATTACATGTGCAATATTAATCAGATATTATGTCATGTGCAGATAAATGGATGGAACATGAAAACATACTGAGTGAAGTAACCCAGACCCAAAAATACAATGTGCTTCCTTAGATATGGGTCATAGCTCTGAATCTTTAAATGTGATTATAATAATATAAGAATATAAATATTGGAGGTGTAAGTAATGTCTGAAGGTCCAGAAATGTCCAGCAGAAGAGATGCCTTTTCATTGTCCCTGAGCCTACCCATGTGCAAAGAGACATATCTGCCCCTAAGACCTCCTAGATCCTCGTGGCACTACTACTATTTCATCTCTTAGGGCTTTATTTTCATTCTTACTTTATTGTTGTCCCTAAACTCTCACATATACTTTATGTCATTTTACAAAGGTGACAAATTGTATTCAGTTTGCCCTTGGTTTCTTCCAAAGTATTTTCCCTCTGTCATTAAGCTGATGGTTTCCTCGTCTAATCCCTGATGTTCCCATAGATTCCTACCTGTGACCAACTTGCCCCCCTGGGGTACAGGTATTCATTCACAGGTTGTCAAATTCCTTCTTCCATCCATTTTGTTGAAGACCAACCACAGAAACTTTATCATCAGCGAGGATTCTTACATTGTCCATTCCAAACACCGAGGGGCAGAAGAAAGATGAAACATTTAGTCTTGGCTCTGTAGCTGAGCCAAGAAGAATGCTTCCCTTGAGTGCAGGGTGAGTGATTCTTTGACTGGGGCCTCTAGCCATTATGGATCTCCTGTTGCACACATGCATCTGTGAGGTCCCCATTTATGCTGACATACAGGACACTTCAGCAAATGACCTTTAAAATTTCAGGATCTGCAATACTTCTTAAAAGTTTTGATATCAAGCCAGGCGTTGGTGGCGCACGCCTTTAATCCCAGCATTAGGGAGGCAGAGGCAGGCGGATCTCTGTGAGTTCGAGACCAGCCTAGTCTACAAGAGCTAGTTCCAGGACAGCCTCCAAAGCCACAGAGAAACCCTGTCTCAAAAAAACAAGAAAAAAAAAAGTTTTGATATCAAATGATTCCTTTGGGACCAAATTTACCCACTTACTGGGACAGATGGGTAAATTTTACATAAAATGTGAGATATGCAACCACACGCACTAAAGTATGAGACTACTTCTTCCCATGGAAAAATTCCCTTGAGCTCTTTTATTTCAGGCATTGCCTGGTCCCTGCTCCAGGGCAACCACTTTCTGATTCTACCATTTGGAAACTGTGTCTAATTTAGAAACATCAGAACCTTGGTTATCCTATCTCAGAAAAGGAATTGTTTATGACTGATCCTGTTACTAAGTACAACATCTTTGAGAGTCAAGTGTGCTGTCATTTGGTCAACAGCGACATTCCACATATTCACATAACACATATTACTCCATCACTGGTTGATGTACATTTACACGACCTTTTTGATTAAACTCTTCTCCCAATCTGTTTTATTATTTATTTTTTAAGACAAAACTACTATTTTTATTGAAAATAGATTTTTTTCCTATGTTTATTACAACCTCCCCTTCCCCAACTCCTCCCAGATCCTCCCCACTAACCTACTATCATTAGAAAAAATAAACGTCTAGAGAAAATAATAATAAAATTAAAAGTCTTAGCCCCACTGTTTAGTAGTTTTTGTGATCCTGGAAGTTTCTAAACTCACTATACCTCAGTTTTTCTAGTTGCAAAATGACAGAATTAAAAGGTCATTTTATGAGCCCTCGGGATTAAATGACTTAATTCATAGAAATTGTCTAGGAGATACTGTCAACTAGTACACAGTAAATGTTAGCTGCTGATAACCTGTTTATTCAAAAACAACACCATTATATCCTTTATGGTAAATTTATATTGCTTATCTTTTTATTATTTTATTTAAATAATATTTTTTCATTTATTTTATATATTGATCAGAGTTTCTCCTCCCTTGTTTCCTCCTGGTTGCCTCCCCACACTTCCCATCTAACCCCTTCCCCTTCCTCGTCTCCACTCAGAAAGGGGCAGGCCTCCCATGGGCTTGAACAAAGCATGGCACATCAAGTTGAGGCAGGACCGAGCTCCTCCCCTTGCATCAAGCCTGGACAGGCAATCCAGCATGGGAAACAGGTTCCCAAGAGCCAGCTAAGTGCCAGGGTCAGGTCCTGATTGAAAGGTTCCTATATCCCGATATTAAGTCTCTCTGCTGACACAGTAAGCCAAATTGAGCCAAATCGAGCAGAACATGTTTAATCTGAGCAAAACACTCATGGGTGACTCTCAGGAAAAGAAGCAGGAGAGAAACCACATGGCTGGTTTACAGACCAGGGCTTAAATACCCTGTAGGTGTGGTCTTGAGGTTCAGAGGAAGAGCCTGAACTTCTGACAGTCTTTCTGAGGGGACAGGGTTTGGAGAGGGAGGAGTAGGGCTGAGGCAGAGTTTTGAGGCAGAGTTTCCAGCCAAACATCCCAACCTTCTTGGATATATGAACACCATTTCAAGTCTGGCTACTTCCTGTTGGCATGTAATCATGTGGGGAAGGGGAGTTAGGTGTTGGTGGGCTCATACTCAGTGAGTATGAGAAAAAAGCATTCAGTTAACTGCCATAAACTCAGGAATCTGTTTCTTGAGGAAACAGAGAAGGCAAGCTGCTATAAGAAAGAATAGATTATTAACACTGGCCCTATCAATGGGGATAGCCATAGGAAGAGTGAAGACTGCCCGAAAGAATGGGAGAGATGTGCCCTGGTTGTACAAAGAGGCAAGGGTGAATGACAAGGTGAATGAGAAAGACACAAAAGCAGATGTGCCCTTCACTGGGACATTTTGAAAAACTAGAGGGTAGAGGGTCCCTGTTGCTGGACAGACCATTTATCCTAGATAGGTGCCCACTTGAGCCTGGAGAGGTGTTACCAGCACTGATGTCCCAGGAGCTTGGGGGATGGCATGCCATGCTTCCAGCTACTGGAGCACAGACTGAGGACTTAACAAAAATCAGGCAGGGACCCGATGAATTTTTTCAGAACTTTGTCTCTAGGCTAATGCAGGCATCATCCAGACTAGAGGGAGATACAGAGGCTGGTCTCTTGATTGTTAAACAGCTTGCCTATGCTAATGCAATATGTCAGGCTGCTCGAAGACCTTATAGAAAGAAAGGTGACATAGATGAATTTATTCAGATTTGTTCAGACATTGGACCCTCATATACTCAGGGGTTAGCTATGGCTGCTGCTTTGCAAGGACTTCAGTTAAGGATGTTAATCCTACAGAAAAATCAAGGCTCAGGGAGGAAGAAGGCCACAAAACCTTCTGGAAGTTGCTTTAGATGTGGTCAGAAAGGGCACCAGGTCAGACAGTGTCCTAACAGAGAAGTAAATAGGGAACCTGGATTGTGCCCCAGCTGTAGGAGAGAAAAGCACCAGGCAAATGGGTGCAAATCTAGGAGGGATGCCCAAGGGAATCTCCTGAAAGGAAAGTACCAAGGGGACCTGCCTCAGGCCCCAAGACAAATCTATGGGGCCATTCAGCAGCCGTTCCCCCACAGGGAAATCCATTCAGGACCTCTGCAGAGCCACGGCAGGAAGTGCCAGACTAGATCTCTGCTGAACCATCTATATGGTTTTAACTCCAGAGATGGGGATGCTAGCCCTTCCCACTGATGTTTATGGTCCTTTGCCAAGTGGCACTGTAGGATTGTTATTAGGAAGAAGTAGTACCACTATGCAAGGAATCTTTGTTGCTTTGTTGTTCCTGGAGTGATTGGTGCTGATTTTGAGGGAAAAAATCAAGGTTATGACTCATTCACCAAATGGAATTTCAGTAGTAAAGTCAGGTCAGAGAATTGCATGATTGATTTTATTTCCACAAGTGAAAAAAAAAAAAAACATGTTAAGAGGGATAAGAGAGGAAAATCTGGGTTTGGTTCATCTGATGCCTATTGGCTACAAGCTATCAGTCCACAGTGCCCAGAAATCACCTAATGTATAAATGACAAGAGCTTTTCTGGCCTCCTGGACACTGGCACAGACAAATCTATTATCAAAGCCAGTCAATGGCCTTCAACATGGCCAAAGACAGTAAACATTACACAGCTGGAAGGAATTGGTCAGACTCAGAATCCTGAGCAAAGTAGCAATGAACTTGGTTGGAAGGATGACGAAGGTCATGAAGGGACTTTTCAGCCATACATTGCTCCTCATTTATCTGTAAATTTTTGGGGTCGAGACATTAGGGCCTGAATGTGGGTATATTTATATAGCCCCAATGCAGTTTTTACTAATCAAATGTTCCAACGGGAACTGTTGCCCAATCAAGGGCTAGGCAAGGAGAATGAGGGAAGAATTGATCCTATCTTGCCTGGTGTGAGACTTCCCAGAGCAGGATTAGGGTATTTTTAGGAGACATCACTGAGAAGCCTGCACTCCATGCAGACCCTATTATTTGGAAAAGTGATGAGTCACTACGGATAGATCAGTGGCTTCTCTCAGAAGAGAAGATACAAGCTACTCAACAGTTAGTGCAGGAACAGCAAGACAGTGGTCATATTGTGCCTTCTAATTCCCCATGGAATTATCCTATTTTTGTAATTAAAAAAGAAATCAGAAAAGTGGAGATTAATACAAAATTTGAGAAAAGTTAATGGGAACTTTACAGCCAGGGTTGCCTATTCCTGCAGCCATACCAAAAGATACCTATAAAATTATCATAGACTTAAAGGATTGTTTTTATACCATCCCTTTGGCTCCCCAAGACTTTCATAGATTTGCATTTAGAGTCCCATCAGTTTAAGGAGCCCATGAGGAGGAATCATTGGAAGGTCTTGCCCCAGGGCATGGCTAATAGTACAACATTGTGCCAGAAGTTTGTGGCTCAAGCTATACAAATTGCTAGAAATCAATTTCCACAGGTTTATATTATTCATTATATGGATGATATTTTACTTGCCCATGACAGTGAAGAAGTTTTGCTTGCAACATATAGACAGCTGCTGTAGAACCTTACCAGAGCAGGATTAGTAATTGCCCTGAAAAGATGCAAAGTCAACTGCCTTTTCAGTATTTGGGACATGTGTTATAGCCTAAAGAAATTAAACCTCAAAAATTGGAAATTAGGAAAGATAGCTTGCAATCTTTGAATGACTTTAAGTAGTTATTGTGAAATATTCAATGGTTACAACCTTTTTTTAAAGGCATCTACTGGAGATTTGAAACCTTTAAGCAATATTCTAAAAGGAGATAGTGTTGCCCAAAATTCACCTATACAGCTAACCAAAGAAGGTAGGCAAGTTCTCCTGCAGTTCAAAAATGTGATCCAGCATCAGCAAATATGCTACATTGACTATGAAAAACCATGGGAAGCTTATATACTTCCTAAGCAGCAACTTCTGTCTTATGGCAAAGGGGATCATTATTGTGATTGCACTTACCTTTTTCCCCAGCCAAAGTATTAAATCCTTATTATGAAGCAGTAGCTTATATAGTACAGAAATGTCATATGGAATCTAAGAGTATTTCGGCAGAGAACCGAGTTCCCTATACCAAGCAGCAAGTTGATTGGTTATTTCAAAACAATGATTCTTGGACAATTGCTTTCACTCTATTTTTGGGCCAAAGAGATAACCAGTTTCCAGCTGATAGACTGTTACAATTTGTACTAATGCATTCTTTTATATTTCCTAAAATTGTAAGGAGTAATCCTGTAAAAGATGCTATGTTAGTTTTTACTGATGGTTCTTCTAATGGAAGAGCAGCTTGTTATTGATGGCAAAGAATATGTAGAACAGACATCTCCAGCTTCAGCTCAGATAGTTGAGTTACAAGCTGTTACAATGGTTTTTCAGCTTCTAGTGAATGATTCATTTCATTTGTATACTGATAGTCATTATGTTTTTTAAAGCTCTTCAAGTAATAGAGACAGTTCTGTACATTGGAACTAGTAATGGTCAGGTTAGAATACTGTTTCAGCAAATTCAAAATGCCATTCATCAAAGAAAATCACCATGCATTGTGGATCCTATAAGAGCTCATTCAAACCTTCCTAGACCACTGGCTGACGGGAATGAGTCAGTGGATAAAGATTAACAAAATTGATCGCTTTGTCTCAGGTAGAAAGAGCTCAGCAGTCGTATAACTTTCATCATCAGAATAGCAGAAGTCTAAGAAAACAATTTGGTTTAACTAGAGAGACTGCTCATCAAATTGTCAAACAGTGTGATGTGTGCCCACAAGCTATGCACTATCCCCTAACTTTATTATTATTATATTATTATTATTATTATTATTATTATTATTATTATTATTATTATTATTATTATAGAGGCTAGTAGTCCAAGACGGGTAAGATCTTTTTGCCTCCAGGAAACCTAAGACAGGTCACGCATGATGGAATGTGTATTCCAATGACAGACAAGGCTGGAAGGTGACAGAAGACAGCCTGAGACAGACACAGTCATCTGCACTGTAGCAGAAGCACGGGTATTAATTAATTAATTAAACTGAGAAGGGGGAATTGTCAGGGTACATAAAAAGGGGTCCATTTCATCTTGCCTCAAGATCAGAGAGTTCAAAACTACAGTTTGTTTCAGCCTTGGTATCGGATTTCTTTATTTAAATAACAACAGACTTGGGCTCAGGTGTGTTTACTCTTGACCCTGAAGGCCAAATGGCAGGTGTGGCTACCAAATACCTGGAGGATTAAGGGAAGTAAATCTGTTTGCCCCTTATACATGATAATAGAAGTCTTCTGCCATTATCCCCATTTTTGGTTGTGTACTTAAGAATGTTGAAGAATAAACTCAGGGCATTCAGTATGGACTGAATTGGCCCTCCCAACAATGTCCTGTATCTCTGTCTTTTCTCTAAACATCTTTAGCTGGCTTTTATCAATCCACACTCCCCCTCTCAGGTACAAACAATGGGCTAGTCTACTGGCTCCAACACAGCCCCTCAAGACAGCTTCCCACACTGATTGTACATTCTTTAATTTATGCTGACAGGGTTTGTTTGTGATTCTGAGACTCTTTTTTATAATTTATTTATTCTTTTAAATTTTATTTTGCAGCTGGGTGGTGGTGGTGCACTCCTTTAATCTCAGTACTTGGGATGCAGAGGCAGGCAAATCTCTGTGATTTTGAGACCAGCCTAGTCTACAAGGGCAAATTCCAGGGCAGGTTCCAAAGCTACACAGAGAAACCCTGTCTCGAAAAAAAACTAAAAAAAAAAAATCATTTTACATTCCAACTACAGTCCTCCTTCCCACCCCTCCTCCTGCCCCATAGCCCACTCCCAATCCACTCCTACTCACAAGTAAGGGTTCACATTAGGAGTCAACAAAGACTGACACAATAGGTTGGGGTATGGGAAGCCCCTTCCCATGCATTAAGGCTGAGTGTAGCATCCCACTATAGGGAATAGGCTCCAACAAGATAGCTCATGTACTAGGTTTATATCATGAGCCTACTTCCAGAGGCCCCTCAGATAGTCCAAGCTTCACAACTCCCACATTCAGAAAGCCTAGTTCGGTCCCCTGGAGTATCCACAGCTGTCAGCCTAGTTCGGTCCCCTGGAGTATCCACAGCTGTCGGTCTAGAGTTCATGAGCTTGTTTGAGCTGTCTCTGTAGATTTCTGCATCATAATCTTGACCTCCTTGCTCATATGTTCCCTCTTCCCTCTCTTTGACTAGATTCCCAGAGCTCTGCCTGGTACTTGGTTGTGGATCTCTGCATCTGGTTCCATCAATTACTGGATGAAGGCTCTATGATGATAGCTGGGGTATTCACCAATCTGATTACAGAGGTAGGCCTTTTCAGGCATCGTCTCCACTATTGCTAGGAGTCTTAGCTGGGGTCATCAATGTGGATTCTTAGGAATTACCCCAGAAACAGTTTTCTCCCTAACCCCATAGTGTCTGTTTCTATTAAAATGTCTCTTTCATTGTTCTTCTACGGTATCCCTCCCTGCCTAGACCATCTCATTCCCTCATGTTCTAATGCCCCACACCTCCCCCTTACCACTCCCACCTCCAATTTACACTGTACATCTCATCTAATTTCCCTTACCAGAGCGATCCATGTGTCCCTCTTAGGGTCATCCTTGTTATCTAGCTTCTCTGGAGCTGTGCGTTGTAGTCTGGTTATCCTTTCCTTTACAACTAAACTCCACTTATGAGTGAATACATCCTGTTTGTCTTTCTGAGTCTGGGTTACCTCACTCAGGATGGTATTTTCTAGTTCCATGCATTGGCCCTCAAATTTCTTGAGGTCATCTTTTTTACAGCTGAGTAGTACTCCATTGTGTAAATGTTACACATTTTCTTTATGCATTCCATCTACGGTTGAGGGATGTCTACATTGTTTCGAGGTTCTGGCTATTACAAATAATGCTGCTATGAACATTGTTGAACAAATATCCTTATGTTATCATTGAGCATCCTTTGGGTATATGCCCAAGAGTGGTATCACTGAGTCTTGAGGTAGATTGGTTCCCAATTTTCTTAGAAACTGCCATACTGATTTCCAAAGTGTCTGAACAAGTTTACACGCACACCAGCAGTGGAGGAGTGTTCCCCTGACTCCACTTCCTCTCCAACATAAACTGTCCTCAGTATTTTTATCTTGGCTATTCTGACAGGTGTAAGATGGTATCTCAGAGTCATTTTGATTTTCATTTCCATAGTTATTAAGGATGATGATCACTTTCTTCAATGTCTTTTGGCCATTTGAGATTGTTCTGTTGAGAATTCTCTGATTAGTTCTGTACCCCCATTTTTAATTGGGTTATTTGGTATTTTGATGTCTGGTTTCTTGAGTTCTTTATATATTTTGGAGATCTATTTGCAGTCTTCTACATGTTGACATGCAGATATGCCATCACTATTTGTTGTTTTCCTTTTGTAGCATTTTGGCTTCTTTGTCAAAAATCGGTTGTTCATAGGTATTTGGATTAATGTCAGGGTCTTCAATTTGATTCCATTGATCCATGTGTTTGTTTTTATGCCAATACCAAGCTGTTTTTATTACTGTAGCTCTATAGTAGAGTTTGAAGTCAGGGATTGTGATGCTTCCAGAAGTTTCTTCATTGTACAGGATTGTTTTAGCTATTCTGGGTTTTTGTTGTTGTTTTTCCATATGAAGTTGAGTATTGTTCTTTCAAGGTCTGTGAAGAATTGTGTTGGAATTTTGATGGGGACTACATTGAATCTGTACATTGCTTTTGGTAGGATTGTCATTTTTGTTTTATTGATATTCCCTATCCAAGAGCATGGGAGATCTTTCCATTTTCTGATATCATCTTCAGTTTCTTCCTTTTTAAAATAAATTTGTATTTAAATAAAAACAATCTTATTTTACATACCAATCCCAATTCCCTCTCCCTCTCATCTTCCCAAGGCCCCCACCGACCCACCACCCCACCCTCCATCCACTCCCCAGAGAGGGTGAGGTCTCCCATGAGAGATCATCAAAGTCTGACACATCATTTGGGACAGGACCTAGGCCCTCCCCCATGTGTCTAGGCTGAGAGAGCATCCCTCCATAGGGGTTGAGCTCCTAAAGCCCATTCATGCACTAGGGATAAATACTGGTTCCACGGTCGGAGGCCACATAAACTGTCCAGGCCTCCCAACTGATACCCATGTTCAGGGGGCCTGGTTCGGGCCTAAACTGGTTCCCCAGCTTAGGGGTCTGTGTACTTCCACTTACTTAGGTCAGCTGTTTCTATGGGTTTCCCCAGCATGGTCTTGACCCCTTTGCTCATCACTCCTTCCTCTCTATAACTGGATTACAGGATTACACTTTAATTTCATTCTTTATGTACTTAAAGTTCTTGTCATATAGGTCTTTTACTTGTTTGGTTAGAGTTACCGCAAGACTTTTATATTTGCAGCTATTATAAATGATGATGTTTCTATGATTTCTTTCTCAGTCCTTTTATCATTCATATATAGGAGGGGTAGTGAGTTTTCTTGAGTTTATCTTGTATCCGCACACATTACTGAAGGTGTTTATCAGCTTGAGGGGTTCCCTGGTAGAGTTTTTGGGGTCACTTATGTATACTATTATATCATCTGCAAATAATGATAGCTTGACTTCTTGTTTTCCAATCTGTAGCCCCTTGATCTCCTTTTGTTGTCTTGTTTCTCTAGCTAGAACTTCCAGTACTATATTGAATAGATGTGGAGAGATTGGACAGCCATGTCTTGTTCCTAATTTTAGTGGAATCACTTTGAGTTTCTCTCCATTTAATTTGATGTTGGCTGTCAGCTTTCTGTATATTGCTTTCATTATATTTAAATATGTTCCTTATATTCCTGATCTCTCTAAGACCTTTATCATGAAGAGGTGTTGGATTTTGTCAAAGACTTTTTCAACATCTAACAAGATGATCATGTGGTTTTTTTTTTTCTTTCAGTTTGTTTATATGGTGGATTACACTGACAGATTTTTGTATGTTGTACCATCCCTGAGTCTCTGGGATGAAGCCTGCTTGAACGTGGTGGATGATTTTTGTTATGTGTTCTTGGATTCAATTTGCCAGTATTTTACTGAAATTTTTGCATCTATGTTCATGAGGGAGATTGGTCAGTAATTCTCTTTCTTTATTGCATATTTGTGTGATTTTGGGTATCAGGGTAACTGTAGCCTCATAAAAAGTGTTTGGCAATGTTCCTCCTGTTTCTATTGTGAGGAACAATTTGAGGAGTATAGGTATTAACTGTTCTTTGAAGTTCTGGTAGAATACTGCCCTGAAACCCTCCCATCCTGGGTTTTTCTTGTTTGGTAGATTTTTGATGACTGCTTCTATTTCCTTGGGGGTAATAGGTTTAATTAAAATGTTTATCTGGTCTTGATTCAATTTTTATATGTGGCACCTATCCAGAAAATTTTCCATTTCTTTTAGATTTTCCAATTTTATGGCATACAGGTTTTTGAATTATAATCTAATGATCTCTGGATTTCCTCAGTGTCTGTTGTTATGTTCCCATTTTCATTTCTGATTTTGTTAATTTGGATATTCTCTCACTACCTTTTGGTTAGTTTGGATAAGGGTTTGCCTATCTTGTTGATTTTCTTGAAGAACCAGTTTTTTGTTTCATTGAATCTTTGTATTCTTTGTTTTTCTATTGTATTGATTTCAGTCCTCAATTTGTTTATTTCCTGGCATCTACTCCTCCTGGGTGACTGTGCTTCTTTTTTTTTCTAGAGCTTTCAGATGTGTTATTAAGTTACTAGTGTGAGATTTCTCCACTTTCTTTATGTAGACACTTAGTGCTATGAACTTTCCTCTCAGTACTGCTTTCACAGTGTCCCATAGGTTTGGGTATGCTGTGCTTTCATTTTCACTGAATTCTAGGAAGTTTTTAACTTCTTTCTTTATTTCTTACTTGACCCAGGGATGATCCTTTGCAGCTCTTAATATTCTTACTTTTTTCTGTATATTTTGTGTTTTTAGTATTATGTGGTGAGAGGACTTTTTTTGTCCAGTCTATTTGGTGCTCTGTAAGCTTCTTGAATCTTTACAGGCATCTCTTTCTTTAGGTTGAGAATGTTTTCTTCTTTGATTTTTGTTGAATATATTTTCTGTGCCTTTGTGATGATATTCTTCTCCTCCTTCTATCACTATTCTTCTTAGATTTGGTCTTTTCATGGTGTCCCAGGTTTCCTAGATGTTTGCTGTTATGACTTTGTTGGGTTTAGTGTTTTATTTGACTGGTGAATATATTTCCTCTGTTGTGTCTTCAAAGTCTCAGATTCTCTCTTCTATCTCTTGCATTCTGTTGGTTATGCTTGCATCTACAGTTCCTGTTCATTTACCCAGATTTTCCATTTCCAGAATTGCCCCTATTTTGGTTTTCTTTACTACCTCTATTTCAATTTTCAAATGTTGGACTTGTTTGATTTATTTTTCTTGGTTTTCTTGGCTTTCTTTAAGGGGATTTATTGGTTTCTTCCAATTTTTGTTTGTCTTTTCTTCCATTTCTTTAAGGTAATTTTTCATGTCTTCTTCAAGGGCCTCTATCATCTTCATGATGTTATTTTAAGGTCATTTTCTTCTGTCTCTTCTGCATTGGGATGTTTAGGTCTTCCTCTTGTAGGACCATTAGGTTCTGGTGTTGCCATATTGCTCCTTAGGGTGTTGAATGTATTCGTGCATTTGTGTCTACCCATCTGTTCCTCTAGTCAGTGCAGGTAGTGTCTTTGCCTCTTGATCCAATCCTTGCAGACAGTGTTTGTGTCTCAGGGATCCTTAGTTGGACTGATCAGTGTCCCTGCTGTCTGTGTCTTAGGGAGCCACTCTTGGTCAACTCTTTTAGTCTTCTCTGTGCAGTTGATGTCTGCATCTCATGAAGCTGCTGAAGTTGGGAAGGATGGGTGGGTTTGGGAGCAGAGTGTGACTTGTAGGTTACAGGGTCTGGTGGGGGGTGATGGTGTAGCCTGCCTGTACAAGCCTTTCCTGCTACTGGCTAGTGCAGCTGAAATGTGTGTGGGAGGGGCCTGGACTTTTTGCCTGAGGACCTAGGGCCTAAAGGCAGGTTGGTTCAGATGGGAAGCTGGACACTCACCTCTCTGTCCACTCCTGTGATTCTGAGACTCTTATTTAATGCTTTGTATCTCAGCTTTATCATAGGTTCTCAGAGCTCACAGATTGACCCCAGTGTTAGAGCCAGAGAGGACCCATTAAACGCTTGTCATATGATTACATATGATATTGATCAGGAGGTGGTAAGAGAACTTTCCTCCAATCCTAATGACCCATATTCCACTTTGGGAGCCACACGATGGAAGAAAGTGGAATTACACAAATTGTCCTTTCACCTCCATATGTGAGCCATGGCCTGGGAACATACACACACACACAAACAAACACACACACACACACACACACACACACACACGCACGCACGCACGCACGCACGCACGCACGCACGCACGCACGCACGCACGCACGCACGCACACGGCCACAGTAAATAAATAAATGCAAACAACTAAAAGCATTTGTTAAATGGATCAATGAGTGTGAAGTTGATCTTGGCAGGAACTGGCCACTATAGGGCACACATCATGAAGGTGGAATGAATAGGGGATGTTGGTTTTAAAAGCACCAGAATTGCACTGTTTTGATCAAACAACTATGACCCAACAGTGAGGTGTCCAAGTAGACCCTAAGATTGTTGCAGGGACCAGGGACTCTGGAAGCAGGCTCAGTAAACTGAGTCTTAAAAGCACAGAGGGGTCATGAGGATAAAGATCACACTCAGAGCTCCGGCACTTTCCTGTTTCTCCTGTGACATCTTGAGTGTGTGCCTACACACAGAGCCCTCTGTCTCTCCTGTGACATCTTGAATGTGTGCCTACTCACAGAAGCCCCGTGGCTTCTCCTGTTACAGCTTTCTGCTCAGGTGTGAAGACAGAGTTCTAGTATTCCAGAATAGTTTCAGAATCCATGCTATGCCTTTCCAGAAGGCCTAAAGAAGGAACAAAAACAGCAAAGGTGACGGTGGTGGCTATTCTTGGTTGTCAGCTTGACTAGATATGGATTTAACTGGAATTCAGAAATGGGTTTCATGCTTGGTTTAAAGTGGGTGAATTTACTTCTTCCCTGGATATTTGAGGTAGGAAGACACATGCCTTTGATCAAGATATTGAGGTAGGAAGATATACCTTTAATATGGGCCAACCTACTAGAAGCCTATATAAGAACATGGGAGACAGAGGGTTTGGCTCTTTGCCTGTTTGCTCTCAACTTGCTCTCAATGCAAGTCCATTCCTTCACTGGCATTAGAGCCTACTTCTTCGGGATTCCAGCATCTACTGAAGACCAGATGAGACATCCAGGCTCGTGGACTGCACAGCTTCTGGATTCTTGGACTTTCTATTCATAGCCAGCCACTGTTCAACTAGAACCATAACCTGTAAGTTATTCTAATAAATCCCATTTCTCTATACTTACATAGAGTAATTCATTCTATAAATCTTGCTACTTTAGAGAACCCAGAATAATACAGTGACTTTGCCTGCCTCCTGGCCTTGACTCCTGTCATTTCTGACTAATCCATTCCCCTACAATAGGACTTTGCCCCACCACACCAAGTTCCCGCCTACATCCTTTTGATTTAAATTCCTGCCTGGGCAAGCCACACAGATTCTGCTTCCTGTTTTTGAAACCATCCTACATAGCAGCACAGACTGAGAGCTGATCATGCCACTGAACCAACTTCATAGCTGGCTGAATGCTATGCTCGTTGGACTCCTGCTTCTCCTCCTCCATGTGCAGGGTGAGGCTCACTAAGATGACAATGGGGAATGATTAGAGTCAGAACGGCCAAATTCTGCAAAGTCAGAGGCCTAGCTTGTGAGTGAAAGGGTGGGGGAAGGGTGGGCGATGGAAATGCGAGCCTCTCAATCCCCTGGCCAAAGCCCACAGATTTTGTGGGCCCACTAGCACACAGAGGGTCAGAGAATCAAAGATCACTCCATCCCAAGGAGACAGCTCAGTGTAAGGAGCTCTGGAGAGTGCCAGACTATTAAAGAAAAAGTGAACTGAAGGACTTGTTCCCTCTTCAGTGTGTGGCTATGACTGCAGCTACAACTGACCTTGGATAAGAATGGCAAAAATCATCTCTGTGAATTCCAGGCCAACCTGGTCTATAGAGTGAGGTCTAGGACAGCTAGTTCTACACAGAGAAACCCTATCTCAAAACAACAACAACAAAAAGAATGAAATAATCATAAATTCATGTAGACAAATAGCTATGAGGGTATGACCTCTTTGGCCAGAGAAACATTCTGCCAGATAAACATTCTGACACCCTTCAAAGAGCAATAGGAAAGGTTCCTGGCCCTGGGGAATAGGGAAACTTTCACACTCACTCCCCACAGCTGAACTTGGTGCTCCTGGGTTCCCTTCCTGTGTGCCCTGGTAACAGTGAGATCAGAACTCCCACAATCTGCTGGCAGCTGACTGCACAAAATTAACCCTGATGGCATCTCTCCACACAGGTCAGGATTCATCAGAGGCCAGCCCCATCAGGAACACACACACAGGCCAGGTCCGAGGCAGCCTCATCCAACTGAGTGACACCAAAGTTGGTGTCCACAGCTTCCTGGGAATTCCCTTTGCCAAGCCACCTGTCGGACCACTGCGCTTTGCACCTCCTGAAGCCCCTGAACCATGGAGTGGTGTGAGAGATGGGACCTCGTATCCAGCCATGTAAGTTTCAGACCCAGAGGATGTCTGGCGCTGGGATGAACAGATGCTGTGAGCTCTAAGCAATGCTGAAGTGTTTCCTCCATTTCAGTGCCATAGCAGTTTTCTCTTATAGTGGGGGAGTCCACCATGAGTTTTTCTGATGCATGTGCTAAAGTTGCATAGAACAACCTTGCCAGTCTTCTGGGTCAGAGCTTGGCATCCACAGGAAGTCAGGTGCAAGTACTACAGAGGGGAATAAAATCAAATTGTTCACAGATTCAAATTAAGCCCAGTGTTCTCTGCCACAATGGGAGGGATCTCTAGGCATGAGTTGTGTGAGCTATTATGCAGAGAATGTCCCTGAATCCAGTAGAATACACTAAGAGTGCAGCAGTGATGGATACTTGCTAACTCCACCCTCACAGTCACTGTGACAACCTAGAGAGCCAAGTGCCAGTGACCAAGTAACAAGGATATGTAACTAATTCCCTCTTGAGACAGTGTAGGAAAAAGAAGTTCCCTGAGAGTGTGTATATGGGATACTGTAGACTTTAAGGCACTATATTCTATTGATTCCTATAGTGCCTATGGAAAATAACACCCTAATATTGCAAACTTTGTTTTCTGTTGCTGTAATAAAGCACTAACAAAAGAAACTAAGGGGAGAAAGCTATTATTGAAGGTTTCAGATTAGAATCTATCATGCTGGGGGATTCACAGTGAAGAAAAATTACAGGAGCTGGATATATCACATCCATAACCAGGAACAGACAGCAGAAAATGCTTCTATGTCTGCTAATGCTTAGGTCATTTTTCTATTCTTATACAATTCAGTGAATGTCACCACATACAGCCAACCATTTCCATGCAAACACCTAGAAGTCTATATATCCCAGACTCAGAAAGACTAACATCCAGGCCCCATCCAACCACATGACTTCCTAGAATTCTGGCTCCACTCCAACTTTCAAGGAGCCTGTGGCCTTTACCTTGTGAGAAGGACTTTAGAGGGGGAATATGTGTTAATAGGACATCATGAGGAGCAGCAGATGAAGGTGTCTGAGATAAAACCCAAACTCACATTTGACTTTGACCACCATACACCTCTTGGAATAACTATCTCCCTTTTTGCCAGTTGTCTGCAAAATGTTGATATGATGAATTCAGAGAGCCTAAAGAATCTAAAAATGACCCCGCCTCCCATTCCTATGTCTGAGGACTGCCTGCATCTCAACATCTACGCACCAGCTCATGCCCATGAGGGCTCTAACCTGCCTGTAAGTGTCAGGCCATGGTCAACTTGGGGAGAGGGAACGTTTTTCAAGATGATTAGAAAGGGCAAAAGCTCCATTTCAGTGGGGGTTCTATTAAAAGTGTTGCCCTATTTGGGCCAAAAAGGCCTTGTTGGCCACACTATGCAGCTGAAACCTGGGCATGGGACATAGCACTGGAGTGATCAAAGGCTCTTTGATAAAACCAGGACTCGTTCTACAACCTGAGACCTGCATAACCACTTAGGTGCTCAAGCCTCAACATTGAGGTCCCATTTCTATTTCTAGGTTATCTGTTGTTTCAATAAGATGGTCCTTTCCTTTTTAAAAATGCAGAGATATTCATGGAGACACCCCACTTTGTTCTACTATAAAGTGTGAATAATGATGAGATTACTCTATCCATAGAGCCATTAATTCAAACTGAGATACATGGTAGGGATGGGGACTAGAGGTGGGGCTACTTAGATGTTCCTATCTATGACCAAGGCCCTGAAGTCCTGAGGATTTTATACAGTGTGTAGCTTCACACAGTTGATACTCTAGTAAGCAGTCCTTCAGAGCTTACTTTTGGCTAGGAGCTTCATGGCATCTCTCTTGACTTCTCAGGTGATGGTGTGGATTCATGGTGGTGGACTAGTTATAGGAATGGCTTCCATGTATGATGGATCCATGCTGGCAGCCATGGAGGATGTGGTGGTAGTCACTATCCAGTACCGCCTGGGTATCCTGGGCTTCTTCAGGTAAGAATAGGACTGAGCTGAGCAATGTCAGCTGAGAAGAACATAAACAGCCCTTTGATCCATGTCCCTTCCACTTCTCAGCACTGGAGACCAGCATGCCAGAGGCAACTGGGGCTTCTTAGACCAAGTGGCTGCCCTACGCTGGGTCCAGCAGAATATCGCCCACTTTGGAGGCAACCCTGACCAGGTCACCATTTTTGGCGAGTCTGCAGGTGGTATAAGTGTGTCTTCACATGTTGTGTCCCCCATGTCTAAAGGACTCTTCCATGGTGCCATCATGGAGAGTGGAGTAGCCCTGCTGCCTGGTCTCATCTCCAGCTCCTCTGAGATGGTTTACACAGTGAGTGTCCCCAAACACTTCAGCCCTGGATCTACTGGCAAAGAACTATCCTCTGGCACTATGGTGTTCAGTGGAGAAAACATGATCTAAGGAAAGGGCATCTCTTTGCTTATTTCTGAAAGGCTCAAGGGTTAGAATCCACACCTCTACTTTCTACAAACTGAGTATGTTATGTGGACAGCAAAGCTGCCCTAGCAGCTTCAATCACTGGCAAAATTGAGTCTGCAAGGGTGAGGGAGATGGTTCAGTGGGTTTTTTTAAGTGCTCAGAGTACAAGTTGAGGATCTATGTTCAAATTCCCATGACCCACAAAAGGCTGGAGATAGTAACATGTATCTGTAATTCCAATGTCCCTGTGGTCAGGCAGAAGGTAGAGACAAGAGAATCCCTGGATGTTCCCAGAGCAGCTCAGCTAGTACAGGCAGCAGCAAAACAAGAAGACACCCTGTGAACAGTGAAGTCTGAGACTTTGTCCTCTAACCTGAATATACGAACTGTGGCAAAGTTGCTCTTTCTCTCATACACAAAACACAGAAAGATAGATGGAGAAAACAAAACTACCCCAAAGAAAAAAACAAGTATTCAGGTATAAAGGGTACTGCTTGCTATCTGTCACCTATGAACTAAAGGACTTGGGAACAACTTCATATTTATTCCAACCTGCATACAACACACACTATAGTGTGGTATTTAGGGGCAATAATATTGAGTTGGAATTGTGAAAACTCTTCTTCCTGCTTGTTCCCTTTATAGATGGTGGCCAACCTGTCTGGATGTGAGACCATGGACTCAGAGGCCCTGGTGCACTGTCTGAGAGGCAAGAGTGAAGCAGATGTTCTGGCCATTAACAAGGTAGTAGAATTGTGTGTGTGGTTGGACCTGGTCGACAAGATGTGGGACTCTGAACCAAATACCTCATTTCTATGACTTTGTGTTCTTTAGTTCTGTGTGATATGATAAAGCACATGGGGGACCTTGGTGGATTCCATGGCAGGCAAGGGTGACCTAGGCAGGGGGGACAAATATGCCAGGCAGATAGAGCTTAGTGAGAACTTTTATTAGAAAGGGCAAGGGGAAGGAAAGAGAAAAGAGGTAAAGAGACACAGAGACAGAGAGGGAAGATAAGAGAAGAGGGAGAGAGGAAAATTCCTGTCTTCCCACAGGGGAACAGTAGGAACAAGAATGGGAAAGAGAGGAGCTGGAAAGAGAGGAGCCAAAAAGAGAGAGTAGAAAGAGAGCACAAGTGGGCAGAGGTCTTCCTTTTAAAGGGGTCCTTTGCACCTGGGCTGAGCAGGGTACTGCCTGAGTGCATTCTGCCAGGTGACAGGGGCAGGCCAGCACAATGTCTTGAATCCTTTCATTTCTACCTTTATTATTAAATAGATGAGGAGTTAGGCGTGGCAGGCTAGGGAATAAGGGTTCTCAAGACTACTTCCTGCTGACTTGGGGTCTTTGCAGGACCTGAGAAAGCTGAGATGCTGCCACATCCTGGGGTAACTGGTAACTGGTTGTTTCATCAAAGTCCGGGCTGAGTGGAACTCTCTGGTGCCTCTTAGACCTGGCAAGATGTGTGCCGAGCAAAGGACAAGGTTAAGAAAAAATTTTTTCTTCAGTCCTGGTACTTGAGGGGAAGAAGATCGTAAGATGAGGGTGTTACGATAAATCTTTCTGCCAAAAGCTGCCTGAGCCCCACCGCCACGTGTGTGCTTTATGCCAGCCGCCTACCCAAGTTAGGCCCAAATAAATACACAGAGAAATTTGTATTAGTTACAATGCTGCTTGGCCAATGACTAGGATTCTCATCTGTTAGCTCAGTCTCAATTATCATACATCTATATATTTTATAAGACTTATCTTATCGGACGCCTTATTGGCATCCCTCCTTGTTGTGGATCACATCGAGCCGCTGGAGCAGGCGAACAGGAAAAAGGGGTGCTTCCTGTTTCTCCTTCACTTAAATATGAGTCTCCTTGCTATGTCACTTCCTGCCTGGATCACACTTCTCTACTACATTTCCCAGAATCCTCTTTGACTCCTAGTCCTGTCTACTTGCTGTCTCATTGGCCAAACAGTATTTTATTTAACAATCAATAAGATAAATATACACAGTAGTACATTCCCCATCATGAGGGAGGGGTCACCAGGGTGGTCCCAAGATAAAAGAAGGGAGTCCTGGGAACAGGGAAAGGTTGAATGATATTTATCTGGAGTGAATCTGACCTGTGTGGGTGGGTTCAATTCGGCTCCCTGGAACTTACAATAATCCATTGAGTTAGGGAGACATACATTTTAGACTCATTAGCATTTCTGTTGTTTATGATCTGCACTGAAATTTGCATTGTAGAAATGGCAGTGTGCTCATTGAAAGGTTCAGGCATTATGCTGGCCTGCCGCTGTTACCTGGTGGAACAGGCCGTATCCTGGTCAGCCCAGGGTTCCATGGGAACTAAGTCTGCACGCAGGTACAGAGGACCCCTTTAATTCCTGCCCATTTACACTCTTTTTCTCTGCTCTCTCTACACTTCTCTCACTTTACTCTCTACTCTTCTCTCTGCTTCTGCTCTTCTCTTCTCTCTGTCTCTTCTCTCTGCCTCTCTATGGCGACCGGCCATGGTGGTCAACCATTAGCCATGTTCCTCTTCTTTCTTAGTCTCTCTACTCTGCCGGGCCTATAATAAACCGATTAATATGTCTAATATGTCTCTAAGTAATATGTCTCATCCGCCTCTTTTTCTTTATATCTAATTTAAACAAAAGTCTAACACCCATGTCAGAAATGATTTGGTTGAAAGCATTAACATGCTTAAAACTGACACATGCCTTTTTTTTATTTTTTGTTTTATTTTTTAATAATTTATTTTTTACATCCCAATCCCAGTTCCCCCTCCCTCTTCTCCCCCTCCTCCCATCTGTTCCACTGAGAGGTTAAAACTGACAGATAGATTTACTGTTAGACCCCCGGAAAACTCAGGTATCCGGGGTCCCAGGCCACGTTCGTGGTCACCCCAATCACCAGGCAGATTCGAGAGCTTGCTGCAAACTGCATGAGGCTTTATTGTAATTTAACGAGCTAACCCCATGTTAGCTCGGGTCTTTCACCCACCTGTCATGGTGGATGGCTCGCAAAAGACAGCTCCTAGGGCCTCCCAAGAGATCTTATAGGACAGCGTAAGGGGAGTGTCTAGGGGTACGCACAGGCTCACGATTGGTGTGCCTCCAGACTTGGAGGGCTTGCCCCGTGTTGATTGGTCAACTGGTTGTTATGGCCCATAGGCCCTCCCAGGGTGGTTGCTATGCTTTGTGCATCATTGCTGTGCGCTTGTCCATAAAGCACACCCAGGGTCGTAAAGCATAGCGCCACCAGCTAACTTCTGATTGGTTCCTTGTCACGAGGCAGGCATCTGACTTTCTAGTGACTAACTAACTTCTGATTGGTTCCTTGTCACAAGGCAGGCATCTGACCTCTAAGTGACCAAGGCAAGTTTATGGCAAGCACGTGTTCGGCTGTTATGGCTGCCGAAAGGGGAGCTGGTCCCTTCATTACCACAATGAAAAGAACCCTAATTTTGAGCTTGCAATTATCATATAGTGGTATACTTTGGTGTTTTATACTGTGTCAGAGTTGGATTAGTAGCTTATTAAAACTTTACTGATTAATGTAAGGAAGAACCAGAGTGTGATCTCTGATTCTCATGTTGGAGCAAACAGACAAGACATTTAAAGAGACACAGTAAACTTGAAACTGCCAGGGACAAGAAACCAGATCTACTGCAGATGAACAGGCAGGGTTTTTGCATGAAATGTGTGCCCTTCTGGCCCCTGGAAAGACACGCCATTAAGCAAACAAGCCATGCACAACAGACCCGGTAAAAGAAGAAATTGGAGACAAAGAAATAAAAGGCAAAAAAAGTAAATAATTTTGCCGGGCGTTGGTGGTGCACGCCTTTAATCCCAGCACTGGTGAGGCAGAGGCAGGTGGATCTCTGTGAGTTCAAAGCCACCCTGGTCTCCAGAGCGAGTGCCAAAATAAGCTCCAAAGCTACACAGAGAAATCCTGTCTCGAAAAACCAAAAAAAAAAAAAGTAAATAATTTTGTTTGGCAGCAGGATTTGTCGGCAGACGCTGGCTAGACTGTCCCTCTGCCTAGGCTGAGTGAAGGGAGTAACCTATGGAGTGGGTGACCTAATGTTACACCACATGGTCACTCTCCGTCAAGATGGCGGCTGCCATAAACAGGTTCCCATTCACTGGCAGAAGTTAGAAAGGTCCCGTAAAGTTTTGAGATATAATTTTGTTGGCTTGTTTCCCACGAGTGAAGCACAAAGATACATGAAGCCCGTAGGACACCGGAGTCCAAGGGGCACAACATCTAAAACAACCCCTGTGGGTCTGAGAAGCAAATGTACCAGTCAGTATGGACAGTGCTAGGGTGTAAAACCTGACAGACCCCCGTAGGTCTGAAAAACAAGGCACTGTTCAGTGAGGGCAGGGCTAGGATACAAAACTCAAAAACCTCATTCATAGGGAAAAATTAAAATGAAAAATTCTCCGAAAGTCCTGAGTAGACAGTGTCGCAGGCCAGCCCACTGTGAGCCTCTGGCATCTCTGTGGAGGAGAAACATGGTAGTAGTGCAGCTAGGTGGAAAAGAGGGACCCGCCATCCCAGCTTGAATGGCTCAGCAGAGATCAGACAAACAGGAGAGGGAGACATTATGAACAGGAGCATAAAATGACATTCCCAGGCAGAGAGAGGATGCGCTCTGAGACAGGTGAGAGGCAGCAGGACCCACTGTGGCAGGCTAGAGAGAGTTTTAGCATACCGGAAACAGAAGGGAAACAGACAATTGAAAAAGAGCAGAGGCTGCGCTTCCAACTATGGATCACCTGTAGAACGTAGGGTGCCAACCAGTGGACACATGGTTTGATATGGGGGGAGTCAGTTTCCATGAGTGAAGTAGAGAAGATCCAAAGCCTATAATCTCCAATGTCCCAGAGAATAAGGGTGGATCAGATACAAGAGGCACAAACTGATTTTGTGGTCAGTCCATCAGGCACACATCAGGGGCCAGGGCTCCTGGAGCCCAAGAGACATGCCGTCACCCAGTACTGGGGCTTTGTACTGGGGTTTTTTAGTGGGCCAAAAAGGCGAGAGACCACAGTCTCAATACAGGTCCTAACACATGGCAGCATGAGCAGAGGTAGAGAGGAAGGGGCACTTACCAGACATGGTGGTGGTAGATGGAAGAATCCAGAGATCATTAGTTGGAAAAGTAACCGAGTTGAAGGTTATAGGGTCCTGTTGTATCTCGGACAGCCACAGGCAGGAAGAAATGCCAGGAAAACCTGCCGAGTCACGTGTACCATAAGTTATGATAAAGCACATGGGGGACCTTGGTGGATTCCATGGCAGGAAAGGGTAACGGGGCGGGGAGGCAGGGGAGAGGGGAGGCGGGGGAGAACATGGCAGGCAAATAGAGCTTAGTGAGAAATTTTATTAGAAAGGGCGAGGGTAGAAGGAATGAGAAAAGAAGTAAAGAGACCCAGAGACAGAGAAAGGACAGAAGAGAAGAGGGAGACAGGAAAAGTCTGCCCCAGGGGAACGGTGTGAAAGAGAGTGGGAAAGAGGAGCCAGAAAGAGAGAGAAAAAAGAGAGCATAAAGTGGGCAGGAGTCTTCCTTTTAAAGGGGTCCTTTGCATGTAGGCTGACCAGGGTACTGCCTGAGAGCACGCTGCCAGGTGACAGAGACAGGCCAGTGTAATGCCTGCATCCTTACACTAATCTAAGTGCAGATTCTCTTCCAGAGTGAGCTGAGCACCCTGAGACTAGTAAGAAATGAGAAAATGGTGAAAGTAACACAGTGGACATCACCGTGTGTATTTTGTTGACCTTCATCATTGACTTTTAATACCCCCAGGTCTTCGAGGCCATTTCTGGTGTGGTGGACGGAGAGTTCCTGCCCAGGCATCCCCTAGAGCTGTTGGCTTCTGTGGATTTTCAACCTGTCCCCAGCATCATAGGTTTCAACAATGATGAGTATGGTTGGATCATCCCTACGGTAAGGCTCACTTCCAATCCTCCAGGAGCCTGGAGACTCAGGTTAAGCAGTGGGAATTCAATACATCTTTAATCTAAGTCCATCCAATCCTGCTCTTAACCCTTGCCTTTTGCTTCCCAGGTGGTAAACAGTGCCCAGACAATAAAGGAAATAACCAGAGAAAACCTGCAGGCTGTTCTGAAGAATGCAACAGCACAAATGGTGAGACACCTCTAGTCTTGTCCATATAAAGAGCTCCCTCATAGCTCCTTCTCAGGCAGCATCCCTGCTAATAAAGGTCAGTATAAGGATGATTCTATGTGGGGTCACCCAGAGGTGTAGCAGGTTCTTTCTCTTTTGGAGGCCACCAAGCAGCTCCCAAATCATGACATGAAGACTTGTTATTATTTATGGATGTTCAGGCTTATCTTATTCTTGCCCGACTAGCTCTTAAAATGAACCTGTTTCTCTTCCTTTACAATTTGCCTCGGGGCTTTTAGCTTTCTTCCCTTTTGTATATCACTGTCACCTCATGTCTGGCTGGCAGCTGCCTGAACTCTGGCTCCTGATGAGTCCCTCCCTTCCTCCTCGTTGTCTTCCCTTTCCCTTCTTCTGAGACTAAATTCCTCCTCCTATGTATTCTCTCTGCCCGCCAGCCCTGCCTATC
Source organism: Cricetulus griseus (assembly GCF_003668045.3). Classification (NCBI taxonomy): domain Eukaryota; kingdom Metazoa; phylum Chordata; class Mammalia; order Rodentia; family Cricetidae; genus Cricetulus; species Cricetulus griseus. The sequence goes on from NC_048596.1 coordinate 181,302,607, forward strand.
CCTCTCCTGCCTGATTTATTAGACCAATCAGGTGCATTGGGCAGGAAAGACAAAACAGCGACACATTTTTACATAATTACAGCAACAACAAATATAGCATATCTTGGCATCATTAACAAAGGCAATAGAAACAAATGTAACACACCTTTACACAGTTAAAATAATATTCCACCACATCAACAAATGTAACACATCTTTGCCCTGTTAAAGTAACATTTCACAAGATTGGAGCTTGAACCTTTTTGCCTATAGCCTGTCTCTACCCTGGGCCCATTCTCCCCAGACCAAAGGCTGCCGCCCACCTAACTGAGAACATGCCAAGCCTCATTCTTCCTGCTCTCCTTGGTGTAGATGTTGCCTCCTGAGTGTAGTGACCTGCTAATGGAAGAATATATGGGGGACACTGAGGATCCCCAAACCCTCCAAATACAGTTCACAGAGATGATGGGAGACTTCATGTTTGCGATCCCAGCACTCCAAGTAGCACATTTTCAGCGTGAGTACACCTGTAACACGGCTCAGGGGAGCAGCTCACAGATGTAGGTGATGGGTGAGCACTGTGGAGCTGTGTGGTACCCAGGTCTCATGTCTAGTTATTGAGAGTGACATCTAGGTACAGAGGAAATGGGTCACTGACACTCTATTGACTTGACAAAACCACTCAGCTGGGAAGGCCACGGACACAGTTTAGCCAAGGGCTTTTCCACAGCTAGGGCTCCAGCCCAAAGCTCCCTCCACCACTTAACTTTTATGATTCTAGGTAACATTTCATCAAGGTTTCTTGTCACCAAAAATGTATAAGAAAAGCTCCAGGTAAGGGAATACTAAGTCACCATCTGTTTTTGCCTCCAGGCTTCCATGCCCCTGTCTACTTCTATGAGTTCCATCATCAGCCCTCCTTTGTAAAGAATATCAGGCCACCCCACGTGAAGGCTGACCATGGTGATGAGGTTCCTTTTGTCTTCGGGTCCTTATTCTGGGGTGTGAAACGTGAGTCTTCCTTATTTTTGTTGAGTTGAATGAGGTCCCAGATGAATCTCTGAGGGACTCCTGAGCTCTCAGTCCATTTGCTATACATGTATGGTTTAGAATCTGGACCCTTCCCAGTCTAACCTATAATAGGCGAGATGACAGAACACTGGGTCAAGAATTCAATTAGAGGCTTGCATGAATCTTGGACACTTATATAGTGAAGAAGGGAGGTAGCAAAGCCAATAGTTTGGGGTCAGACAACAGCTAGGATTGTGAATCTGAAGCATAAGTTGGCAATAGTGTGAGATGGCATATACTTTTCCTTTGTCTTCCTCATGACTCCAGTTGACCTCACCAAGGAGGAGGAGCTACTGAACAAGAGGATGATGAAGTACTGGGCCAACTTTGCAAGACATGGGTGAGTACACGCCTCTCTCTCCCAATCTTCCAGGTGTAGGTCCCTATCTAGGGCTCTCTTTTGGATGGTGGCCTTCTTATCATGCATGGGTATCTCAACATGTGATAGAGTATTCGCTACCCCATAGCACATTTATACAGATACTTTATAATTGTCAGTTACTGAACATCTCACAGTGACCTGGTTCATGAGCCATGGTAATATGGTACAGTTCTTTAGATCTTACTTCTTATAGGGAGATATAAAACAACAGGTCAAGTAGTCATCACCCACGTGGGGCAAAAACTAGTGAGTGACACTTGTATCCTTATATCAGGACACCTGTCCCATCAGGCCCTTTAATCACTGGCCTAATTTTACCACTGATCTGACCCAAATCAGGGGATTAGCCTTTGAACAATAATGACCCCACCCTTACCTATTGGTGGCATATCCACAGGAACCCCAACAGCGAGGGTCTACCCTACTGGCCCATGTTGGACCATGATGAGCAGTACCTGCAGCTGAACATCCAGCCTGCTGTGGGCCAAGCCTTGAAGGCCAGAAGGCTGCAGTTCTGGACCAAGACTCTGCCCCAGAAGATCCAGGAGCTAAAGAGGTCACAGAACATGCACAAAGAACTATAGGGCCCTATGTGAGGAATGGTGTGTTAGCTTGGCTGCTGATAGAGTCAGCTTGAGGTTCCCAAAACATATTGAGGAGCCTGGGTTGATTCTAGCATTCACATAACCTCTGCACTTGTCTGTTCTTCCACATTTATCACAAATCCTCTGCATGTAACTCTCTACCCTGCTGGGCCATCTTTTGTTAGACTTACTCAAAAGTGCTCCAATAACAGTGTGGATGTGTGAGTCCCAAAGTACACATCTCCTTTCATACTCCACTGGTACTAGACCCTTTATGCCCTTCCTCCTTTAAAGTCTCATCCTCAGTGTCCTCTTCTCTAAGACCAAAACCCTCTTTAAGTGAATCAGAAGCTTTGGAGAGCTTTGATATAGGTTCTTAGGAGAACTTATATCATACAGTGGGCTGTATCAAAATCACATCCCTCTCTCAGCAAGTCCATACTTTTGGAGATTTTGAAGTCCAAGGTTAAGATACCAACAGATATGTTGTATTTTGATGACTAGCTCTCTGACACAAATATGGTAACCTGTTTGCGATGGGATAATTAATAGTTCTCATAACCCAGGCCTCCAATAGGCCTAACGCCATCATATTGGAGTCTAAGTTTCAATATAGAAACCTGATTCACAGACACTTTCAAAACACAGAACATTAAGGTTCCCAAGTCTGTCTCTGGATTTGAAAACATCTGAAAGCATTTCTACCTGTTGTGTTTGTAGGTAAAATGTCACTTACAAACTATTTTAAGATAATCTGCCTATTCATCAATATTTATTTGTTTTTCCTCTTCCCCTCCCCATCATCCAACCCCATTCATCTATTTCCATGCCAAAGTAGTTAGTGACACAATATTATATCAGACATCTACTATCTCATCAAGCCTGGAAGAGTTTTTGTGTATGCGTGTGTCCAGAAGAACTAGGTTGGTTACTATGTGTCTTCTGAGGTTTGTCTTGATTTCCAGGGGTTCTGTGGACATGGCAATGCCCACAATTTCGTGATCATAGTATATCTGTTAAGATGTTTGATTATAGGGTGAGTGATAGAGCAGGGTGGGGGTATCAGAAGGTCCACATATATACAATAGAGGTTCTGTCTCCTGTCTCCATGAGCACTTGTGCATGTATGGGGGTGTCCTCCTGACTTCCACAGTTCCCTTCTGGCCTCTGTGATAACCCTCTTCCCCGGATTGTCCATCTGCATGACTTTCATTTTTACCTATTTACTGTTACTAAGCATTTTGGCCTTTCTTTTACTTTATGTCATTATACAAAAGTGCCAAATTCTCCTCAAGCTGCCTGAATTCTCCAGAAATATTTTCTTTGTCATTAAGAGCCCAGATCCTTCATACTAGAGACCCTGTCATGTCATATCCCCTCATCTCTGATCAGCTTGCCCTACAAATCAGGCTTTCCCAATTTGGCAAAGTACCCCTTTTAAAATTCAGTGCAAGGAAGACCAAAGTGAAAGATTATTGATTGGGGTCAAAGTGAAGATTGTTGATTATCCATCCTGGATACCCTCTAGGAGGGCTGGTGCCAGATTCTCCCACTCTGACCTGGGCTTATTATCGGGCTCCTGCTGCCAATGATTAAGACACATTAGGCTGTTCAGGTAACACAAAGAATCTAGTGCATGTCTTTGATTTTGGAAGAGCTGGGACAGTCCATCTCCCAAAGCCCAGCTGTTCCTTCAGATGGGAAGTTGAGGGGAGAGAGAACATCTGCCTAGGCCAGGAATGGGAGCACAGAGAATTTGAAGGGAGACACTGAATTGACATCATGCCTTATTGACTGAGGGAGTCAGGCACAGCCATGGTTGTTCCATGCCAGTGTTAACATTCAGAAAAGCCCTGAGAAGGAAGGCCCATAGTGTCAGGCTGTGGGTACTCTAGATTTCAGAGAACTAGAGAGACAGAGTCAGGTTCTCAGGAGGCACTGATGGCCATCTGAAGTACACCCCCATCCAATTCTCTCAATAAAATCTGCCCCAGCCAAGTGGGAACCCCTGGCAGGGTTCTCTGGGATTTGAAACTCCTGTTCATGGCCCAGTATCTCAGCTTCACCATAGCCTCTCAGAGTCCAGAGATCCCTGGTGTGGAACTATCATGGCCTAAAAATGGTTGTCAGGTGGATAAATGACTCTGACCTTGTTCTCAGTAGGAGCTGCCATCATACTAGCCACTGTATAGAAGAGAAATAAACAGGAGTATGGCACTAAAGAAGTGCCACACAAAAACAGAATAACATACAAATTAAAGACACCATAGATCTAGTGGAGCCTATAGACTCCCACAAATACTCCTTTAAACACTACAAAATGCATTCTTCCTGGAAGTCCATAAAAATTTTCTACAAAATAGGTTGTTTATTAGATAACAAAAGACGTTTTAGGAAATACAGGAAAATTGAAATAATTACATCTGTTTGATCACAATAGCATAAAATCTGAATCCACATTAAGAGAAGTGACAGAACACATGCAGTCATATGGAGATAAACAACACGCTACTGAATGATGATTACATTTTGAGTGAAATCAAGAAGAAAAGCTAAAATTGTGTAGAATCAAATGAAAAGGAAAGACAACAATGCCAAACCCCAGAGGGCACACTCAAGGCAGCTCTAATGACTAAATTCAAACTCAAATGCCTGTCCCTTCTGCATCTGTGGGATCCTCAACACAAACCTCCTTGCAGAAGCCAGATCACAATCACAGCTTCTCCTCCCTGCTCCCACTACAAAAGCCACATTTAACCTGTGAATCTGAGGACCATAAATGTGAGGACTCAAGGTTAGGGGTAAGGGTTGCTGGTATCTAGAATGGCTCCAGAGCCCATGCTGTGGCTTCCCAGGGAACCAAACAGTGAGAAAATCCAGCAGCTATGGCTTCCACCACCTGGTAAGTTCTGGTTCTATTCTGTCTCATCAGTGCAGCTCTCCTGCAGCTGCCACTTTCCCCCCAACAAGCTGCTTGCCTACACCTCTGTGGATACAAATCCTTCATGGACAAGGCCTGAAGTATCTTCCTCCTGGGAAACATGGTGCATCCACTGCAACACAGACTCAGACCTAGGACGTAATCATGCCACTGGAAGAGTTTCCTGAATGCTGTGGTCTAAGGACGCCTGCTTCTCCTCCTCTTGTGCATGCTAAAACTCTTAAGGGGGGTGGGATACAGAGTGGCATCAGAGAGTGTTACGATAAATCTTTCCGCCAAAAGCGCCGAGCCCCACCACCACGTGTGTGCTTTACGACAGCCACCCACCCGAGTTAAGGCCCCAATTAATGCACAGAGAGACTTGTATTAGGTTCAAAGCTGCTTGGCCAATGACTAGGATTCCTCATCTGTTAGCTCAGTCTTAATTATCATAAACCTATATATTTTATAAGATTTATCTTATAGAGGATGCCTTTCGCTGGCACCCTCTCTTGCCGGTGGCTCATATGGAGCCGCTGGAGGAGCAAGGGGGAAAGGGACACTTCCTGTTTCTCCTTGCTATGTCACTTCCGGCCTGGATCACCACTTCTCTATTACATTTCCCAGAATCCTCTTTGACTCCTAGTCAGGTCTAACATGCTGCCATTGGCCAAACAGTATTTTATTCAACAATCAATAAGATAAACATACACAGAAGTACATTCCCCATCAAGAGAGTCAGAGACTGAGAAGGCTAGTAACAAGGGGCAGTAGAGGAGTAAATGATTAGAGACAGATAACGGTGAGGGAAGGTGCCTGACAGGGTTTTCATTCCTGTAAAGAGACACCATGACCACGGCAACGCTAATAAAGAAAACATTTAATTGGGGTGGCTCACTTACAGTTTCAGATGTTCAGTCCATTTTCATCATGACAGAGAGCATGGCAGCGTGCAGGCAGATGTGGTGCTGGAGCTGAGAGTGCTGCATCTTGCAGGGAAACGGAAGTCAAATGACACACAAGGAGGTATTCTGAGCATAGAAAACCTCAAAGTCCGCCCACAGTGGCACACTTCCTCCAACAAGTCCATACTCACTCCAACAAAGCCACATTTCCTAATAGTGCCACTCCCTATGAGATTATGGGAGCCAGTTACATTCAAACTACCACAGCGCCCTACCCATTGCCCACTCCAAAACCCATGGGGTGACACACTGAGGCCAGTGACAAGTGAGGACACTGCCCAGTAGAGGGGCTTCCAGTAGCTGTACCTGCAAGTCAAAGGCAGAAAGTTGGAAACAGAAGGACATACGTGACCCTTTCCTCCTTTGTGTTTAATTGTGACTATATCTATGGCTGTAGCAGCTACTGACCCTCAGATGACAATGAAGCTAATAATGCCTTCATAGTGCCAATGAGCTCTGAGTGTCATCTCCTTGGCCATACAAGTACCCATGTGCCTTCCAGAGGACCTTTGGCAAGTTTCCTGGGCCTAGAGCATACAGTTCCTATACCCATATCCCATTGCTCAAATGAGAATCTACAGGTTATCTTCCCCATGCACCCTGCTTTGGGCAAAAGAAGGAGTTTTTTTGTTTGTTTGGTTGGTTGGTTGGTTGGTTGGTTGCTTGGTTGGTTTTTTGGGGTTTTTTTCCCCCTAGGGTAAAAGTTACGTTCCCTGGACCCTTATGAGAAATTGAGTCAGGAGGATACAGTTTCCAGGGTGTATTGCAACCCTTGATGCCTATTACTCCAGGTGCATCATAATGGTCATGGACTCAATCTCTGAAATTGTAAGCAAGCCCCCAATTAAATGTTTTTTATAAGGTTCATTGGTATGAGTGTCTCTTCTCAATAGAACAGTAGCTAAAACAATGGTCAACAAAGCTGCACCTGGGTATTCTGTCATTGGCATAAAACAAATATTCACATGGAAATGTTTCTCTTGTCACCTTTAAATAATATAAAATGGAAACAATTTCATACTTGTCACAATCTACACATGATATGATGTGATGTTTAGGGGCAATAGCATCCAGCTGGTGTTGGGGAATCTCCTCTGCTTGGAAGGATAAGCCGGACCCTGTCTGGTCTCTTTATACATAGTAGCCAAACTATCTGGATGTGAGCCCATGGATTCAGAGACCCTAGAACTGCAGAGGCAGGAGTGGAGGAGAGTCTAGCCATTAACAAGGCTTGGAGAATTGTAGACCATGGAAGATGGGGACAGGGACATCATGTGAGGTGACAGTCATTACTACTTATCCCCATTGTTTTCTCTTGTATAGTCAGAGGTAAAAGATGAACACCAAGACAGGCTAATCGGGCATAGTATCTCTTTAAACCACAGTGAGATAAGCATTCTGAGGAAATGGTGGCAATCAGAAAGCGCCAGAATATGAACATTATTGACCTTCAACATTAACCTTTAATGCCCCTCAGGTCTTCAAGATAATCTCTGATGTGGTAGATGGAGAACTTCTACCCAGGCACCCCTAGAGTTGTTGGCCCAGATCTTAGCCACTGTGTCACTAATAATGGAAAATATAAATATGTCAGGTCTAAGATGCTATCCCTACAGACTAGATATCATCTATCATTGGCACTTAAAGCAATCTATCCTCCACTTGCAGTGTGGCACACCCCTATAGCTGTGACCCCTGCACTAAGGAACTTGGGCAGGAGGGTCACAGTCCCAAGCCAGGCTGACTACGTATCACAATATTGACCCAAAAATAAATAAACAAGTAGGTTCCCAGTTGGTGTTACTGTTTGGAAGGGTCTTGGGCATGTGGAAGAAGTACATCACTGGGGGTGGGACTGGGATTTGAGGTTTTAAAGCTTTACACCATTCCCAGTTCTCTCTCTGTCTCTCTGTCTCTGTCTCTGTCTCTCTCTCTGTCTCTGTCTCTGTCTCTCCCTCTCTCGCTCTTCCTTTCTCTATCTATCTATCTATATCTATATCTATATCTATATCTATATCTATATCTATATCTATATCTCCCTGCTTTGTGCTTGTGATTCAAGACATGAGCTTTCAGTTTCTTCTCCAGCTGTCATGTGTGTCACTTGCTGCTTCCACTTTGCCATCATGGACTCTAACCCTCTTGAACCATAAGCCCAAATAAACTTTTCTATGTGTTCCTTGGTAATGGCACTGTATCACAGCAATATAAAAGTGACTAATACACTAGGTGACACATCTGCCATTACTCCAATGCTGTTTGGTCTGCAGATACTGTGAAGGCCACACTTATATGATCATTGCACATCTACTAAAAGGGCTGTCCATGAGATCTTCCTTAGATGTGGTATTGTGATGGAAACAGAAGATCCAGATGTGTCAAGGAGCAAAGGTTCCCATGCTTTGACTCTGTGGAGGCAGGGAGGCATGCAAGGAGGCATTGCCCTGCCCTTCACAGTTCCCCTGCAACCTCAAGGCCACCTAACTGTCTCCCACTCACCAGAGAACCCATGTGAGTAACTTTCCCATCACCTTGTTATTTTCCCTGAATGTTTCTTTCTTCCTCCCACACCTGAATCTCTGTTGTATTTTATTCAGGTGCCAACATTTGCTGTTGGCAGTTTCTTTATCCCTCATCCCTTAGATCACAAGATCCCCCCCATCTTCCTACTTCTGACCAACTTGCCCTCCTGGTACACCTGTTCCCAGGAAAAAATTCCTCCTTTCTTTCTTTTCTTTCATTTTTTTAAAATTTATTTTAGGAACAGGGTAACTCCATGCTGTCCTGGAACTCTCTATAAAGACAGGTTGGCCTTGAACTCATAGAGATCTTCCTGCCTCTGCTTCCTGACTGTTACAATTTAAGGCATGTACCACCACACCCATTTGAAACTCCTCTTTTCACTTACTATATTTAATTCCAACCAGAGTCTCACGAGTCTGGAGGTAAAAAATGAAAATCCTCACACTATCCACTTGTGTGTTCAGGGTCAGACAATGATAACACTAAGACCCTGCAGACTTAAACTGAGGACAGGGATAGTTTTTCTGTTAGTGAACACTGACCATGTTGTTTTTTCCACTACATATACAAAGCACTTATTGAGTTCCCACTGCAAGCATGTCTCTGTTTTTCAGTTCTGTGGTTGCATACTGAATTTCCAAATAGCATGCCAAGAACGTGCTTTAGATTTTAATAGTTATTACAGTTTTTAACAGTTTGAGTATGGATTTTTTTTATATGGATTGGTCTTAGGACTCCATGCAGATGTTCTGCCAATGAGCTATACTCACAGCCCAGTGTGGAATCACTTCAATACAATTAAACTAATCTTTCAGGTATGTGTCTCAGTAAGTCTGAGCAAATTCTTAAGATATACAGCTGCCACTACATTGGGTCTGGAATGTTCCTTTTGCCCCAAGCACTTCCCTCATGCCCTTCTGAAGTCATTGCCCTGAAAATGCTCCAAGGCCCACCATCTTACTTTTCTTGCAGCTGTAGTGTGCCTTGTCTTGGAATCTGATGGAATTTTTTGTGACTGTCTCTGCCACCTCACATAACGGTTTTGAGAGTCAGGTAGTAGCTGTTTCCTTTTGTTGTAGAGTGGCAGTTCATGTATGCTCTCACTGCCCTTAATTACTCAGCAGTATTGCACATCTGAGTGGCTTCCGTTTCTCAGCTCTTATTTTCCAAGACGGATTTCACTGCATAGTCCAAGCTCATCTTAAACTCCATCTTATGCCTCTACCTCCCAAATACTGGAATCAGAGAAAAACAACCCCAAACTTAGGTCTTTGTTCCCTTTAACAAAGCTGTTATGAACATTTGCAGACATGGTTTTCCGCCCTCAGGAGTTGCATAGAACATTAGTGCCCTCTGTCAGAGATGTGACTTGAGTACAGCTGAGGTAAGTCTGAGGTGTGCACACGCCCACCTAGGGCTGAGACAGCGCCATCACTTACATGGTATTTTACCCCCCTCTTCATTTCTCCTTCCAGTCAACACTCACAAAGGACAGTTGCATGATATTTACTGTTAAGCCTTCCAGGAACCTGCTCTTGTTGCACACGCAGTAAGTTCCCCCGGGAAGCTGTGAGCAAAGGATGCTTGCCTTCCTCCACACTCTCCCTGGTCCTGGTGCCTTCCTTGCCTCTATTTTCCCACTTTCTCACTCCTTCCTCTGACTTTGTAGACCCTCTTTTCCTGGCGTCGTCTTTTTGAGAGCACTCCCCAATTCAGAAGGACAGAACCCCTTGCCATCTCTCACTTAGTTATCCAAGGAGAAAAACCAGGTGGGTGTCCAGGAGAAAAACCAGACACTAGAAGTCCAGTATCCTTACCACTTTATACTCTAAATCAGCTCTTTGCAAAGACCCATCCCTGAACATTTGCCACTAACAGAGAATTGTCCCTACTGTTGTTCATTGTTTTATTAGAGTCTATAAACTTATTTTGTGAGAGGCCCAGTCTCCCAAAAGTCAAAAGCAAAACATTTTTTAAGAGATCAGACTTCTAGAGAGATTATCATTCACACACTAAGTGAAAAGTAGTTAATTTTTTTGTTGGCAGAAACAATCTATTTTCTTTATATGTTGCTGTAGAATCTTTTAAAGCTAAGTTTCCAGAAAAGAAATGTCTATAATCAGTTGTGTGTATAGATTCAGATGCTATTCTGATTTTTTTGTTTCTGTTTTTGTTTTGTGTGTGTAGGTTTTTTGGTTTGTTTTTGGTTTTTAATCAACAATGTTATTTCTTACCACTAGAGGGACTTCTATGGTTCTTTTCTTTTTTGGAAAAAAAAATCTTGCCCTTTTTTTTTTTTTAATTTCACAGATTGGCATAGACTTATTGTCAGAATGTTTTGTGTTAGTAACTATATTCATTTATTAGTCAAAGGTAGATTAATTAAGCTTGTTTAATGAAAAAGGCAGTCTTACTCATGCTGTCTGTAATCTTTCATTTTTAATAAATGTTAGATACTAAGAAAAAAAAAGAAGTCCAATATCCTAGTTCATCAAAGCTGTCATCATATGTGAATAATTCACCATCTGACTTACACAAAGTTTATTGCTATCTGATCTGTAGGCTAGAAACTTTGGTCATGAGGCCACAAGCCTCGCATTCAGGGAGGACATGGTCTCTGCTTCTCAGGTGTCACTTCCTCACTGTGTCCTCACAGAACGGTTAAGGAAACACGATCCTATAGACCTAATCATTAAGGGCTGGAGAGATAGCTCAGCAAGCAGTTAAAAGTACTTGCTGCTCCTCTAGAGGACACAAGTTCCATTCTGAGCATTCTAATTAATGGGCCCACAAAACTGCCTGTGACTCCAGCTCCAGGAGATCCATTGCTTGATCTGCCCCCATGGGCACCCACACATTGGGCACTCACACATACACAGAGATATACACATATACAATTAAAAATGAATCTTGTTTTAACATTCTGTTAGCTTATCTTCTGTTGCTATAAAAAATGTGAAGCTACAACTTTTAAAGAGCTTCTTTTAGCTCACAATTTGGGAGACCGAATTCCAAGGTAGGTCCTACCATTTACTGGGCAGCCTGTGAGGGTGCATTGGGCTGCCTCACAACATGATGGGGAAGCAGGAAGAGAAATCACCAAGTATTGAAGACGCAAGCACAACAAGTGGGTCTATTTATTCCAATCCACACCCTGAGGACCATGAGAGCCATTAGTCCCTGCCAAGAGCAGTACCCCAACACCTAATTACTGCTTAATAGAGCATACTTTCTTAAAAATAAAAACCTTGAGCAGATCAGACTCTACCACCGAGCCTCAATGCTCCCCAGATATGCAGTAATCTACGTTCAAATTAATCTCTTAGGTGTAGTGGGACACACCTATAATTCCAGTACTAGTGGAGGCAGATGGAAGAATGATACATTCAAGGACAGTCTGAGCTACATAGCAAGTTCAAGGTCAACCTCAGCTCCAGAGAGACTGTGTTCGTTCATTTTCTTATCACTGCGACAGAATACCAGAAAGAAAAAAATGGAGGGAAGCAAGAGCATATTTAGACTCATGGTCCGGGGCATGTAGTCCATCACGGCATGGAGAGCAGGGAAGCAGCACCAGCTCCGATCTGAGACGGTGGGAGCATTAGGCACCTGTGAACATCATAGCAGCAGTCCAGACACAGAGTCTTTCTTTTAGCAACAATCCACAGCCTCTCAGCGCAGCACTACCTGCGGGTAATCTCAAAGCCCCCACCCCCAACCCCCGCAAGTTACACACTTCCTCCAACAAGGCCGTACCTACTCCATTGAGGCCACACTTCCTAACAGTGTCGCTACCTATGGGCCTATGGAGAACATTTTTATTCAAACCACCACTGCAACCATGCAATTACTTTTGCTTCTATAATAGGCCTTGTCTAGAATCCAATATAAATGGAATGTTTTGTTACTGGCTTTGTCATTTCACATGTTATTTTTGTTTCCTTAATAAATGCATGCATTTATATGTTGTGTGTGTGTGTGAAGGACAACTTAAAGGAGTTGGATCTCCTTCTGCCATGTGAGTTTTAGGTATCAAACTCAGGTTGATAGTCTGAGTGGCAAGTGCTTTTACCTACTGAGTCATCTTGATCACCCCTTTGCTCTCTTTTATCAAAGCATGCCATTCCATGTGTGCACATCTAAAATTTTATACACTTACTTGGTTGATGCATGGCTAAGTGATTTGTTTGTGTTGATTTGACTTGTGTTGTCTGATGTTTGTTTACTGGTTTGTTTGTGCATATGCCTATATACATGAATATTAAGGATCTCTTTGTAGGCCAGGTTGGTTCTGAATTCATAATAATCCTGCCTTGTCCTCCTGAGTGCCAGGTTTATAGGCATGGGCTTTCAAGCTCGTGTGGTGGTTCTCTGTCTCTCTGTTTCTCTATGTCTCTCTCTGTATATCTGTCTGTCTTTCTATCTCTTGAGTGGTGTGTGTGTGTGTGTGTAGTATTTAGCTACAATTGTATGCAGGTATCCTTGCCCTTTTTATAGGTACATGTAAAGACAAGAGATTGATGCGAGGATGTTATCTCTAATCACTTCTCCACCTTATTTTTTTAGCTGAGGTTTCTGACTGAGCCTGCATCTTGCTGTTTTGCCTTTAGGTAGCCAGCAAGAGACCCTAGCCCACCTGTGCCTACTCCTCACCACTGAGTTAGAGAATGGTTAGACAAGCCACAATGTCTAGCTTTTTGAATGGATATAGGGGATCTAAACTCAGGTAGTCATGTGCATTTAACCCTAGCCATCTAGGCTTAGCTGTCTTTAACAAAGCTTTACATGCATAACTTCATATGATCACATTTGATATTTGGAGTTCAGACCTAGAGCTGAGTCATGGAGTCATAAGTCAAATGTGTTTAACCTTTAAAGAAGTTGTAGGGCTGGGGGTTGCTCAGTGGTAGAGAACAATAGCTTAGAGTAGGGTTTCTCAGCCTGTGGGTAGTGAATCCCTTTGGAGATCCAATGACCCTTTCACAGGGGTCAAATATCAGGTATTCTGCATATTTGTGCAAATTTACACTGTTGTGGGATATTCACCAAAGAAGATTGCTTGGATGTGGGTTTAAAACAATAGAAAGTCTTTATTAGCCAGCTGGCAACTACACTGGGTGTTTGGGATCACAGTGTAACCCCAAGTCTGTTCTTAGGGTGAGCTTTTACGAATAAAAACCATGTCTTGGGTTGACAAAAGCAGTCAGGAATAGAACTACAGAAGCCAAAAAGCAAGTTTAGTACATTTAGAGACTTTCTCATAACCACAAACTTTGATGGATTAAATGTTTGTTTTAGTTTTGGCAAGTGTTTCTATCTATGTGCTGAGTTTTATAGCCTAAATAGTACTTTCACCATGGAGTCTGTTGTTCTAAGGTCTCGGGGCCTACTAAGGTCTGGGGCCCTGTTGCAACATTACTATTCATAACAGTAGCAAAATTAGAGTTATGAAATATCGCTGAAAATAATTCTATGGTTGGGGATCACCATAACATGAGGAACTGTATCAAAGGGTCACAGAATTAGGAATGTTGAGAACCACTGTCTTAGAAGGTTAATGCAGAGTTTTCTAGAAGACTGTATGCTTTGAATCTGCATCCAATATCTGGTAATTTTCTCCTGTAATCAGGATTCACAGGTCTAGGAGTCAATGAGGGAAAAGGGAATGGTACCACTCACAGGCACCTGTAAAGGATGCAATCGCAAAGGTTTTACTTCCTGTTTCTATGACCTAGGAGTTTTCGTTCCAGAGTCCGGCATGTTTCTGCCAGGAGACACAGCACACATTCCACTGGACTGGACACTACAACTTTCTCTTGGTCAACTTGAGTTTCTGATTCCTTTCGGTCAACAGCCTATGAATAGGGTATTAGTGGGAATGATTGGCCAGACTATCAAAAGGAAATTAGACTGCTTCTCCAAAACAGAGCTAAGAAGGAGCATGACTGGAGTTTGGGAGATACTTTAAGGCATTCTTTGGTGATGCCATGTCCTGTTATTAAGGTCAATGGGAAACTATAATAGCCCAATCCAGGCAGAATTATAAATGGTCCAGATACTTCATGAATAAAGGTTTGAGTTGCCTTCCATGCAAAGTATGAAGACCTCTTTAAGTACTTGATAAAAGAAGATACAAATATGTGGTAAAAGATAAGTACAAATACAAAATGTGGTAGTTTGAATAAAAATGCCCCCCATAGGCCCATAGGGAGTGACACTATTAAGAGATATGGCCCTGTTGGAATGGGTGTGGCTTTGTTGGAGGAAGTGTGTCACTGGGGATGGGCTTTGAGGTCTCAAATGCTCAAGCCTGGCCAGTGCGCCTCAGACTCTTCCTGCTGCCTTCAGATGTATAGCCCCTAGCTCCTTCTCCAGCATCATGTCTGCCTGCACACTGCCATGCTTGCCACCATGCTTCCCACTGTGACAATAATGGGATAAACCTCTGAAACTGTAACTCAGCCCCAGTTAAATGTTTTTCTTTATAAGGGTTGCAGTGTTCATGGTTCCTCCCCACAGCAGTAGAAACACTAACTACGACAGTTGCTCTGAAGTAATTTTTCCCAAACGGCTCCAAGCTCTACAGGCCACTCTTCAAACCCCTTGCATGACTTTATTATCAGTTAAGCTGCGTTCCTCTCTCTCCTTGCTCCCTCAAATCCAGAAAACCCTCCTCTCACAACTGTTCTGAACAGTAAATCACTCTCTTAACCCTTCCCTAATAGCTCTGACCTTTATGTGATTTATAGACAGGAGTTAAGCTTAAACTCAGGAAGCCACCCAAGCAGGACAACAGCGCCTCTAACTGAGCCCCTCCTACCAGGAACCATGTCAAAACAAGCTCAATTTACTGCATTAAATAGAGCATTAACCTTGACTACTGATCTGTCAGCAAATATCTCCACAGACACCAAACACATCTTCTGTATCAGGCATTCCCACATGGAAGAAAAGGAGTCCTGACTGCCAAAATTCATCTAAAATTAATAGCACCCTAATTTTTGAGACAGGTCTCCTTGTATAGCCCTGGCTGTCCTGGAACTTGCTCTGTAGACCAGGCTGGCCTTGAACTCACAGAGATCCGCCTGCCTCTGCCTCCCGAGTGCTGGGATTAAAGGCGTGTGCCACCACCACCCAGCTTTTTTCCCTAGAGGGAAGCTGTCCTTTATTGCCAGGGACACCAAGAATTTAATTATGTCATTATTAGCCTAGGAAATCCTAAGGTTGACAGGGGGACTAACTTTCCAGCCATAAGCCTCTCTTACATACTTCTTGCCTTACCCATTTACCCTCCTCTTTTCTCATCTGAGAAAAAGAAAAACTATCCAAAGAGGGAGTAACTTCATATTGAAGTTGGTTTATTAAAGGTGAAAAAAGTAACTTTATCTGAAAAGGATTATCATTTTAACAGCCCTCCATAACCAATTACATATGGGCTACTGACCCTAATACCCTCTCACACTCTTTTGAAGATTTGTCTCTTATCAGAAATCTCCATGAGGTTACCCAGTCCTGAGTGATATGCCCCAGGGACATCAGGACAATACTTTTCAGGGTAAATCTGACCAGGACTGAGGAATTGATTTTACGCAAAAGCCACCCATAAAAAAGACCAAATATTTACTGGTTATGGTAGAGACATTGTTGAGATGGGTAAGGCTTTTCCATGAATGTCTAAAGGGGCTGATTTGATGATTAGTTAAAGCCATAACTGGGTGCCTATGTCTTCACCAGCCTGGTTGATTGTGTTGCCCATCTGTAAGCCTGTGTGCTTACTTCTTGACGGCTCATTGATTAATAGCGCTTGCTGCTCTTGCAAAGAACCCGAGTTCCATTCAACTACATGGCAGCTCATAACCATTACAGGAGATCCAACATATTTTGGACCTCTTTGGGCACCAGGATCACGCAAAGTGCATATCCATACATGTAAGTAAAACCTTACACATAAAATTTAAAAATTAGAATAAAAATATTTAAAAATGGAAAGTAAAATATTGGGAGGGAAGGGAATCATTGCTGAGAGTTGGAAGACAAGCGAGGGTATCTGGGGATGAGTGGGATTTAAAACATTACATACATGTATAAATTATCATAATAAGACATTATCGTGTAATAAAAACACAGAAAATTGCCACAGTTGCAGTGAGTTTCGCTGAAACAGTCATGGCTTCACAGGGAGGGTATGCGTGGACTGATGATCACCACCGTGAGGGAGAAGGGGCCTGAATGCAGACTCAGTGAACTATGACCAAAGAAAGCAAGGAGTTTTGGAGAAAAGGGTGTGCTCAGAGCACCCTGTGCTTACTCAGGCTCTTCCTTTATCAAGAGGACAATTCTCAAATATTCATTCCACTCCTCTGTGGGACTCTCACAGTACACACTTTAGAAAAGCAGCCATTGTAAAGATTCAGGCATTATGCTGGCCTGCCCCTGTCACCTGGCAGAATGCACACAGGCATTACCCTGGTCAGCACACAGGTGCAAAGACCCCTTTCAAAGAAAGACCCACACACACACACACCCTCTTATTATCTCTTTACTGCTCTTTCCTGCTGTTCCCCTGGGGCAGACAGGACTTTTCCTGTCTCCTTCTTCTCTTCTGTCCTCTGTCTGTATCTATGTCTCTGTGTCTCTCAACCTCTTTTCTCTTTCCTTCCCTCCCCTTTTTAATAAAACTTCGCATTTAAGCTCTGTCTGCCTGGCATGTTCATCCTTCCACATTGGCCACCCTCACCTGCCGTGGAATCCACCAAGGTTCCTCAACCTTTATCTTAACAACCATGGCTTCCATAACTTTCTGTCCTTCCTCTCTGCCCAAAGCCCACATTGGGCCTGTGACTCCAAGAACAGTAAACATGGTGACTCCAGGTTTGAGGTGAGGGCTGCAAGTATCCACAATAAATAACTTCTGAAGTCATGCCATGTCTTGCAATTAGGCCAAAAAAGGACTGCACATAGCACAAGAGCTTTGCCCCACCTGCTGAGCCCAGGCTCCTGTCAATTCTGCCTAGTCATCATAGCTCTCCAGTAACTTTGCCCTGCCCACCAAGCTCACGCCTATAACCCTTAGTGCCCAAATATCTGTCTGGGCAAAGCCCACATGTTCTGTTCCTGCTGGTGACACACAGTGCATCCCATAGCAGCACAGACTCAGGCCTGTGAGATATCATGCCGTTGGACTCACTTCCTGGTTGGCTGAATGCTGTGGCCTGTGGGCTTCTGTTTTTTCTCCAAGTGCATGGTGAGGCTCTGTATGTGGGTGGTGGGGACCAGAGTTGCCAATTTTGGCAGAGTCAGAGGCTGAGACTGTGGTAGGGAAGGTAGCAAGGGGAGGAGAGATGACAGAGTGGCAAAGTGGCCCCTGTAGCAAGAGTCAGTGATGTCTGAGGACTCAACAGTAGGACAGAGTCTCTGGCAAGCACTGGGCATGAAGTCCAGAGGGTTGGGAACAGAGGGGCAGATGGGGCCCAGATCTGTGTGTGGCTGTTCCTGTGAATGTAGCTGCTACTGACCAGTGGATACTAATAAAACTAATTCCATTCCTGCTGTCATTGTGCTCCAAATGTGTCACCCCTTGAACAGAGAAGCATCTTGGTATACTACTCCAAAAAGATCCTGGGAAAGTCTCCTGGCCCTCACTCATACAGTTTTACTGCCCTACAACAGTTGCCCAAAGAGAGTCCCGGGTTCCTGTCCCCATTTTTCTGACCTTTGAAAAAGCCACAAATTGGATTCCAAGGAAAAGGGCATGTGCTCTGTGCCTGCCAGAAAGTCTTCAGGCTTATGAAAAGGTGAGCCAGGAGAGTATGGTGCCCAGAGTCTGTGTGCAGCCCTGAGGCATCTCACCCAAAGGTATTCAAGCCTGAGTTGTGCTGACCTCCTCCCAGGCCTCCTCAAAGGATTCTACCCTAATGAGGCCATATTGACTTCACACTGTGACTCTTGCCTGTTGTTGTCCAGGTTCTAAGATGTTACCAGGGACTTCTGGACAGGAAGATCTGCCCAACTCACACCTGGCTTGTTGAATTCTTGAAGGTTCTTGTTTGGATACTGGGTTCAGAATCACTGATAACTGTAAGAGGGCACAGAATTGTATCCCATCCAGGCCAGACTCATCCATGGGGACATCAAGATAACATAGGTGTGAGCTGTCATTCTGGACAAGGCAGAGGAGGCAGAAGACTTTCAACTGCAAGCCAGCCTGAGCTACATAGTAGAACCTATGGGAGGTGGGGGAGTTAACTGTAGAAATGTGTTAAAACAGAATACCACAACAATTTCAGCATCATTACTAATCAGGGAGGGAGGACATCTGGAAGTAAATTTGGATAGCAATTCATACCATAACAAAATCAGGAATTTAAAATATCACATAAATGGTCAGACAGTAATCCAGTCAATGGTGACCTTTTTGGTTTTAAATATGGCATAGATGACATTTGCTAAGATTTAATGACAGGGTAATTTTCTACTTTTTTTTTTTACTTTTCATAGGCCCCCTTTTTGTACATATGGCTGTTAGAAAGACACTGACTCTTGAGAAGTCTACATATATGATTAGAGTGGTATTATCCTTTCCTCATGTGCCATTCAAAATCAGAATCTGTTTAATAAACTCAAATTGTTTCATTTAAAAATTAAAAAAGGAAAATGTGGGTAGATTTTTTTTCACATATCGGGCTGTGTTTTTCTGCCTCCTGACTAAAAGTATACTTCACTCTAATATGTGGGATTCCGAGGAAGATTTTCTTGGTGAGTAAAGCATCCTGGATGTGTCCCTAATTTATCAGATCCATTTTATCAAGTTTTGTGTATTGCTATATCAGGGACAAGTATTAGTGACCCATGGCCTCAGTGAGCTATGTGGACAGATATGTCATGTGACATAGTATCCTGAAGATAGCATGTCGCTAGTGACATGCCTTCAACATTGGAAAGATGTTGGCAAATTGCCCTCTTGTCCCTAAGAGTGGCTGCTGCCTTAGTTACTTGGTACCACATCAAGTAGCATCAAACATGCAATCCATGTTTATCAGGTGTGGGATACTCTCACTTCTTGTGGAAACAGGGCAGATCTGCCAAATTCTGCTATATTGAAGCATGATGCTGTGGAGACAAGCTGCCAGGGGTACTTGGAAAAAACTGAGTTGAGGATAACAAGAAAGTAACAACATCCACAGTGTGAAGGTAGATGATTGAGCAAACCCAACCTTGATATCATATGTCACTTACAGGTGAAGACTCAGCCAGCCCCATCAGGACTACACTCACAGGACAGGTGCAGGGCAGTCTTGTCCACTTGAATGGCACCAGAGAGGGTGTCCACACCTTCCTGGGAATTCCCTTTGCCAAGCCACCTCTAGGAAAGCTGAGATTTGCACCCCCTGAGGCTCCAGAACCATGGAGTGGTGTGAGGGATGCAACCTCCTACCCAGCCAGGTAAGTTCTCCTGAGACCCAGCAAACTTCAGGCCCTGGAAATGCAGGAGCTCAGACCGCTGAGACAGACTCCAGTGCCTTTTCCATCTCAAGCCCTCAACTGCATCCTCTCTGTGATGGGGATATGCTGCAGATGCCATAGAAAAAGGCAAAGTGATGGTGGTTTCTTAGCAAATTCACCCTCCACAACCACTGTACCAACCTATAAGTGTCCAGGTACCATTGGCTGAGAAACAAGTATGTGTCTTCCAAAAGAATTCAGTTCCTTGAGAGTCTGGATATGAGACTAAGGATGTCCCATCACCCTGTTTCCTAATGCAGCATCCATACTGGTACAGCACCCCAGTACCCAGGCTGCAGAGAGTACAAAGAGAAGTGGGATCATTACACACACCAAGAGTTTGCACAGAAATTCATGGAAATATCAACATCCCATCATCAGGAAGAGTAGGATACAAAGTTCCCATCCATCTGGCTGCCTCACTGGAATTTGAGCTCCAGTTTTCCCAAAGCCTGTGACCTTTACCTTACTTAGAAGAGATTTTGGAGTGGAATCGCATGTTATCGGGGTGTCATGCGGCCACAGAGAGAGGTTTGGGTGACTGATATATACTCAGGGTCTGGTTTTTTTTGTTGTTTTTTTATATAGAGAATACTTTATTAGTTTTTGTAATCAAACCCACATAGATAAGACCTCACATATTTAATACAGTGCATTACCCCTGTTCAAATGGAAAAAAATTAAGTTCAACATTTCTAGACCAATATGGCTGTTAATTTCTGTACTATGCCAACTCAACACGATAAACTGGGATACTTTTTTTCCAAAGTTGACAGCACAGCTAAAGTTTCCAAAAATTCAAATTATATATGTATATATATAATTATATTTATATAAAAAGACCAATAATAGCAATATGTTATGCATCAATAGCAGCAACAGCTTTTCCAGGTTCTTCGGTCATTTGAACAAAATTGTAGAGACATCCAACACACTCCATTTTTAAAAAAAGTAAAAAACAAAATCCCAGAAAACAGCACAGTTCTGTTACTCTTGTGGTACCTGGCACCAATTTTTTAATTAGCTTCTCAATCATCATCTGGAAGGAAACCATTCTGAGCAACATCATTAAAAACAGCTCTGATAAAGCATGGTCACTGCTATGTATCATAAAGCAGGTCAGGGTCTGTTTTTTAACTGCTACATATCTCATAGAATAATTGTCATTGTCCCCAGATGTCTACAAAATTCTGAAACAGAGAATGCAAACAGTCTGGCAATGATGAAACTGAACGTGACTCCCATCTCTACATCTGAGGACTGCCTGTATCTCAACATCTACACACCAGCTCATGCCCATGAGGGCTCTAACCTGCCTGTGAGTAGCAGATCATGCTCAGCTCTGGGGAAGGGCATTTCTTCAAGATGATTAGAAGAGGCAAAATCAATCTGAGCTCCAAGAAGGATGGATCCTGTTTCTACAGCTGTTCTGCTAATGTGTCCTTTATTGGGCAATTGAGTCCATTGGCATTGCAAGACAACAATGATGAATGATTGTTAATTCCTGTTATTTTGTTGTTGTTGTTGGTGGTGGTGGTGGTGGTAGTGTGCGTGCGTGCGTGCGTGCGTGCGTGCGTGCGTGCGTGCGTGCGTGCGTGCGTGTGTGTGTGTGTGTGTGTGTGTGTGTGTGTGTTAGAGAGATAGACAGAGACAGACAGAGAGTGAAAGAGAGTGCTTCTTTTGCTTTTACCAGTGTGAGATTATTTCTTGTGTTTTCATGTATGTAGTTCACCTCCTTGGTTTGGATTTTGCCTGCAAGAACCATCTGCAGGGCTGATTTGTACATAGATATTGTTTAAACGACTTCACCATGGAGTATCTTATTGTCTCCATCTATGATTATTACAAGTTTTGCTGGGTATAGTATAGGTTCTTGAGTCTGTGGCACATCTGTCCAAGAACCACTGTTTCTTGGGGTCTTCATTGAAAAATCAGGGGTAAGTCTAATAGACCTGCCTTTATATGTTACTTGGTATTTTTCCCGGAAGCTTTTACTATTCTTTCTTTGTTCTGTATGTTTGGTATTTTGATTATTATGTGGCAAGGGGACTTTTCTAATCCAATATATTTGCTGTTCTGCATGTTTCATGTACCTTTATAGGCATTTCCTTCAAATATGAAATTTTTCTTATATGATTTTGTTTGAAGATATTTCTAGACCTTTGAACTGTTTGATATTCTTCTCCTTCCTCTATTCCTATTATTCATAGATTTGTTCTTTTCAAAATCTTCCAGATTTCTTGTTAGATTTGCATTTTCTTTGACCAATGTATCCATTTCTTCTATCATATCTTCCATGCCTGAGATTCTCTCTTCAATCTTTTGTATTCTGTTGAAGATTTCCTCTGTAGTTCTTATTCACATTCCAAATTTTTTCATTTCCAGGAACCCCTCAGCTTGTGTTTTCTTTATTGTTTCTACATCTATTTTCTGGTTTTGAATGGTTTTGTTTTCTTCAACTGCCCCACACACACATACACACACACACACACTTTGGCTCCCTTTAAGGGATTATTTTTTTCATTTCCTCCAATTGTGTTTTTCTGGATTTCCTTAAATGGTTTATTCATTTCCTCTTAAGGACCTCTATCATCTTTATATAGTTGGTTTTAAGGACTTTTTTCAGCTACGTTGGAATATTCAGGGCCTGCTGCAGTAGCATAGCTGGGCTCTGTTGCAGACATATTTCCCTGGCTGTTATTGATTGTGTTCTTATGCTGGCATCTAGGCATCTGAGTTAAAGGTGATCATAGGTCTAGGTATTGGTTTCTGGGTTTGTCTCTCTTTGGTAGATGTTTTGCTTCTTAGTTTCTGTTTCCTCTCTGGGTTTTCAGAGTGTGTTGCCTCTTTTACAGACCTGCTCAGCCAGTGTGTTCACGGGGAATGCTTGCTGGTGTTGGAGGCTGGGGAAGGGGAGGCAAGGAGTGAGATGGACTGTTGCAATGCTATGTGTGACCCTGAGAATTGGGGAACAGAGAGACTAAAAATGTTCTACAGCAGTCTACCTGGTCATCTGCCAGGTGTAGCCTACACTTGAACAGGGCATATCTGCCCAAGTTGGGGATTGGAGCATAGTAATAAGGTTAGGAGGGAAGGGCAGTGAAGGGATGGAGTGGGTATAAGGGATTCACAGGAGTGGTAGACAGGCTGAAGGGAAGTTTCAGCTGGTGTTCTGTTGCAGTGCTAGGGGCAACATGAGAATCAGGGGTAACAGAAAGTGAGGAAGGGCCATGGGGAGCATACCTGATCCCAGAAGTCTGGTATTAAAGGCATACATCACCATGACCAGCTATGTATGTGCCAATGATTTTTTGTGGACAATTAAGAAAGTCACTGATAAAAACACCCCTTTTCATTTCAAAGGGGTCCAAGATTAAGGATGTCATTACTCCAGATTTACAGCCATTAATATAGGCTTGGATCCTTAGAGAAGCAGAGAGACTCGCAAGTATATTTACGGTACTAGGACTTTTTGGTGGCCCATGTGAGATTGGCCTGAGGCATTTGTCTGTGTGTCTGTATACAGTAAGACAAAGCATTAGGGGAAGTAGAAGATACCCCAGGTAGAGCTTGAGCTAGGTAGGAACCTCCAGTCATCTGACTTGATTCCCACAGGTGATGGTGTGGATCCATGGTGGTTCACTGGTAATGGGCATGGCTTCCTTGTATGATGGATCCATGCTGGCAGCCATGGAGGATGTGGTGGTGGTCACTGTCCAGTACCGCCTGGGTATCTTAGGCTTCTTCAGGTGAGTCTGGGACTGGGCTGGGCTGGGCAATGGTGTCTGAGAAGAATAAAGAAGCCCTGTGATTCCTGTCCCTTCCACTTCTCAGCACTGGAGATGAGCATGCTAGAGGCAACTGGGGCTACCTGGACCAAGTGGCCGCCCTACGCTGGGTCAAGCAGAACATCGCCCACTTTGGAGGCAACCCTGACTGTGTCACCATTTTTGGACAGTCTGCAGGAGCCACAAGTGTGTCTTCACATGTTGTGTCCCCCATGTCCCAAGGACTCTTCCACAAAGCCATCATGGAGAGTGGGGTGACTCTGGTGCCTGTACTTATCTCCAACACTTCTGAGGTTGTCTACACAGTGAGTCACTTCACTCATCCTACCGAGGACCCTGCAACCTCAACCCCCAACCTCTGATACCCTGGGAGTTTTCTCAATTGGGAAAACAAGGAGCTTCTTTCAGGAGTTTCTGAGATATTCAAGTGTTAGAATCCACTTCTCTCTACTTCATCTACCCTGGGTGTAAGAATAATGCATAAGTACCTTATAGTGTCCATCATTTTCTGAAACAAATATGTATGTGATGAGGATAAGGCTCAATAGGTAAAAGCATAAAGACCTGACTTCAAATTCCCCCAAACTACAAAAAGCTGCACATGATAACAAGAGTGCAATACTAATATTCCAATAGATAGGAGGAAGAGACCAAAGGATATCTGGAAGACCACAAGTTAGATTGACTCTTGTAGGCAAAACAAAATAATAAAAGTTCATTTCTCAAACAAAATAGAAAATGAGGACCAGTGACCTCTAATCTTTGCACACAAACCACACTTATGGACATACATACACAGCATATTTTTTAAAGTGTTCAGGTAAAATGGCCCCTCTGGCTGTCATTTCTGAACAATAAGAAAATGGGAATTTCATGCTTACTCTAATCCACCAGCACAAGTTGTAATATGATATTTGGACACAATGCCATTCAACTGGGATTGGGAAAACTCTTCTACCTGCCTAAAAGGATGGATCAACTCCTGCCTGGTCTCTTTACAGACTGTGGCCGAATTATCTGATTGTGAGGCTGTGGACTCGGAGACCCTGGTGCACTGTCTGAGAAGCAAGAGTGAAGAGGAGATTCTGGCTATTAACAAGGTTGGGGGAGCTGTGTGACTTAGAGGACCTGGTCAATGAGATGTGGGAGAGTCAGTCCTTACTACTCTAAACAAATTACTTCTGCTCCATGGTTTGGTATCCTTTTAGTCGTGTGCATAAAATGAATACCAAGATATCCTCATACATGTAGAATCTCTGCCAGGGGAGAAGAAGCCTCTTGAGACAGTGAAATAGTGGTGGGGGAAAGGTAATGATTAGGGTTTCTCAGTGAACATAAGAATATGTATGGAATTGAACTTCACCACTGACCTTTGGTGTCCTCAGGTCTTCAAGATGATCCCTGCTGTGGTAGATGGGGTATTCCTACCCAGGCATCCCCAAGAGTTGTTGGCTTCTGTGGATTTTCACCCTGTCCCCAGCATTATTGGTGTCAACAATGATGAATATGGCTGGCTTCTACCCGAGGTGAGGCACAGTTGCAATTCTTTGGAAGCCTGGTGACTCATAAGGTGGGTAGTGGAAACTTGATCCATATCCATCCTACCTTACACTGAAAACTGCCCCCTGTCTCCCAGACCACAGGCATTGACAAAACAATAAAGAACATAACCAGAGAGACCCTGCAGGCTGTTCTGAAGAGCACAGCAGCACAGATGGTGAGATACCTTGGGTACTGTCTCCAATAAAAAGGACCTCTGTATATCCTTCTCAGACATTATGCCTAGAAACAAAACTTTTCAGCACTTATACCTTTCCCTATACTTCACACTGAGGCTGCTGCCTGTCAAAACCTAACCTCATTCTCCCTGATCCCCTGGTGTAGATGTTACCTCCTGAGTGTAGTGACCTGCTAATGGAAGAGTACATGGGGGACACTGAGGACCCACAGACCCTTCAAATACAGTTCACTGAGATGATGGGAGATTTCATGATCATTATCCCTGCACTCCAAGTTGCAAATTTTCAGTGTGAGTACATCTGTAAAGAGGCCAAGTTGGGAAGAACTCAGAGTCATGGGTCCCAGATGAGTTTTATAGTGTCCAGGTCCCTAGCCATGTCTGGATCATGTCTCTGGTACCAAATACCCCTAGACCATTACATCTGTATTTCTTCATTCTAGTGTAAGAGACATTTTATGCAGATACAGATGAAGAATCAGGTTGCTAATTATTAATATGGCAAAACTACACAGCTGGGAATGCCATGGTCACTTTTTAGCCAAAAGCTTTCCCATAACTAGTGCTTCAGCCTGGAGCCACCTACTTGACAATTATGACATCAGAAAACTTTATACCAATATATTTTGTCACCAAGGGTTAGGCAGGAAAGCTCCAGGTGAGAAAATACTGCCACTATATGTCTTCACCTCTAGATTCCCATGGCCCTGTCTATTTTTATGAGTTCTGTCATGATACCAACTTCCTCAAAGATGTCAGACCACCCCATGTGAAAGCTGACCATGGTGATGAAGTTCCCTTTGTCTTTGGGTCCTCCTTCTGGGGCATAAAACGTGAGTCTTCTTTGTTTTCCATGAGCTGGATGGGGCCTCAGGTGGGTACCTGAGGGGCAACTGAACTCCTAGTCCAGTTGAGAAAATCAAGGCTCTGAGAGAGGACATGATTAAGTATGTACCTTTTTCCAGCTCAAAAAGCTACACCCAGATTAGAAGATGGATTCTTTCAAGTACAATCTATTGTCTCACTTTTCTATTGCTGTGATGAGGCACTATGACCAAGTAAGCTTATAGAAGAAAGAATTTATTGGAACCCACAGTTTCAAAGGGTTAGTTAGAGTCCATGACCATCATGGATGGGAGAATAGCAGCATGCAGGCAGGCATGGCACTGGAACAGTAGCTAACTAAAAGCTTTCATCCTGATCTACAAGCACAAGGCAGACAGAGAGCTAACTGGAATAGACTGGACTTTTAAACCTCAAAACCAACTTCAAGTGACACACCTCCTCCAACAAGGCCATTCCTCCTAATCCTTCCCAAACAGTTCCACCAACTAAGGACCACGCATTCAAATATATGAGTCTAGAGGAGTCATATCATTTGAGCCACCATACATATGCTAGCAGGAATGAGGACACACTGGAACAGAACTTAACCTGAAGGCATTCAGGTAGAGGTGTGGGTGGCTCTTGAATCTGAATCTTGAAGGGAAAAGGGAAAGAAGCCTAGAGTTCAAGGTCAGGATGCAGGAAGGAGGGTGAATGTGGAGTGTGAATAAGCAGCTGCACCACTGGCTGCAACCTGGACCTTTGCCTGCCCCCATTGCTGCAGCTGATTTTACTGAGGAGGAGGAGCTGTTGAGCAGGAGGAGGATGACGTACTGGACTAACTTTGCACGACATGGGTAAGAGCACGCCCCTCCCTCACCCTCCCTGTTTAGGGCTCCACTTGTGGTTGATGGCTTCATTAGCATGCATGAATAACTCATCACGTGATAGAGTCCTCCTCACCCCAGGGCACACTTAGACACATTGTATTAGTTACTGGTCATACTTCAGCGACCTGGCAGGTGCTATGGTATTGTTCTTTAGATTTGGCCTCTGAGAGGGAGACATGAAATTGGCCAGGTAGTCTTGCCCCACATGGAGCAGACACTAGTAGGTGACACTTGTATCCCTATGTGAGGACACATGCCCCATCAGCCACCTCAACCATTGACCCAATTGGTACACAGCCCTGACACTAATTGAGGGATCAGGCAATGGTTGAGAATAACCTACACCATTTCCTTCTGGGTGGTATATCAACAGGAACCCCAATGGTAAGGGTCTACCCTACTGGCCTGAGTTTGACCAGAATGAGAAGTACCTGCAGCTGGGCAACGTGACTGCTGTGGGCAAAGTCCTGAAGGCCAGAAGGCCAGGGTTCTGGAGCAAGATTCTACCACAGATCCAGGAGCTAAAGAGGGCTCAGGAGAATCAATAAGAGTTGTGGTACTCTGTGAGAGGAATTGGGTGAAGTGTTGAGTACATGTGGGGTCCTTGCAGAATCCTGGTTAAAGTCTAACAACCATATAACTAACCATCTCTTACAGTTTTCATTTGGCCAACATGTATGACAAACCCTTGGTGTGCCACTCATTACTCAACATGCTGGAACACCTATTATGAGACCCACTCAGTAAATGCTCCCATGACTGTGTAGATGTGTGATCCCCTAAGTGCCCCAATCTTCTTTCACAGTCCACTGGTACCTGGCTCCTCCCTTCCTTTCTTATCTGCTTTCAGCCTCTGTCCTTTTCTCCAAGACCAAGACATTCTTCAAATGAAACAGAAGCTTTGGAAATATTGAATATATGACAGTGACCTATGTCAAAAACCTATGTTCTCTCAGCAAGTCTCTTGTCTTTCTTATTTGTAAGTAGACAATAAAGAAACCTAATGACCCAAAGTTCTATCATTTAATGTCTTTCAGCCTGTTATTCCAAAAGTTCACAGATTGCAAGCTGGACTCTATAGGTACCTGTGGCCCCTGCTATTCAGAGGCTGAGACAGGAAGATTCTTGATTCAAGCAGTTTCAAGTCAGCGTGAGCAACACAGTAAAACCAACATCTCACATGTATCTGGGTAACACACAAATAGCAAAGATGTGTATATAAGTTTATAAACCAAGAAATTCAAGGTCAAATGCCATCAGATCTGCTGTGTGCTAAGAATTAGGTCTCTGACTCAAAAGATTTCACATGACATCCTAACTGAATAGAATGAACCAACAATCACACCCTTGATCTTCCCAGAGTCACAACTCTTAATAGCATTGGATTAGAAATTAGATTTCAGCAAATAAATATGATCCCATGACTTTCAGACCATAGCTCATAGAGGATTCTGACATCAGCCACAAAGGATGCCAACTGGTGAAAATATCCCTACACATTGTCCCTGTAGATGAATTTTTACTAATGCCTGCAGACGAAGAGCTAAGCATGTTCGTGGGATTTTCAGTCTGGGTCAGGAGTTAGGGAGTTGATCAGAGCTACATGGGTTTCTCAGTGCCCATTTTCTGAAGTTTGCTCTTTGGGTCAGGAGTTCTGCAGACAGTATGGAGTCCATACTTTCTTGATTCCACTACCTCTGTGAAAATGTTTGTCTATGGGGTGTGTCCTAGAAATGGATTGGTGTCATAAGAGATTCCTGTCCCTGCACCCTGAGCAAGCTTCTCCTTGTATGGAAATGTTTACCTGCCCTTTAATAAGTCCTCCCAAAGCCTCTTAGCTCCTTGGTCATCCCCTAATCTTCTTGATAGTCCATGTGATTGATTCCTTTAAATGATTCCAACCCCCAGCAGTACAAAGTCTCCTGCACTTTGCCATTTACAAAGGTGCTGAATTCTGCTCTGTCTGTCCTTTTGCTTCCCCAAAGCACTTTCTCTGTCATTAACAGGTATTATCTTCTGTCCTGCAGGCCCTAGGACCTCCCCATCCTTCTGCCTGTCACCATCTAGCCCTACTTGAGCCAGTTTTCCCAGAACAAAGTCCCGATTTCCCAATCACTGCACTGAATACAAATCATAATGCACCATGACCTTTGGGTTGAAAAGAAAAATTTCTGTGTTGCCTCCCCAGGACACCAGGGAATAGCTGAGGTTAATGTTGACTCTTGTTTAAGAAGCTGAGCAGGGAATATTCTCACTGGATTCTTAATGCATTGTTGAGCCCCTGGTGAGACCAGCAGTTGGCTGCACCCCGCCAAGCAGTCAGGTTGGGCCTTCAACCCTTTTCATTGCTGAAAGCTTGGTGTCTGTTGACAAAACTTACCCAAAGGAGCTGAAGACTTTCCTGGTTCTTAGAAGAAAAATCAGAGACAGACAGCTAGCAGTGTGATGACTGATGGCTCATGCTGCTTCCCCTGTATCCCTCTCTCCTTTGCAAAGCCTAAGCAAAAACAGATTAATGCAAACCAATCTTTGGGCCCTTTTTTTCAGGTGGGAGCCTGGTGATGGTTGATCTTGATCAGTCAGGGTCATAGTACCTTTTCACCACTCTCACTCTTAGACACTCTCCTTTCCCTGATGATAAACTGTAACTTTCACCCTCACTCAGTGTCTGTGGGGTTTCATTTGTCACAATTGTGAGCATGAACCAGCCTTGGCCTCTGGTATCAGGAGCTTGTGTGACTGATTGTCCAGCACCCCTTGCTCCAATACCAAGGATTCAAAGTGTTTTGACGGGACTCTTTTGCAGTTCAGGGGATCACTGAGCCTCATTCCTGTAAACCCACTGCCATGTGGCTTCCATTTCTCTGAATACACAGGACATCTCACCAACAGAAATCTCAGGGTACTTTTTAGACTAGGTAGCTACTATGGTTTGAATTTAAAATGTGACCAACAGACTCGTGTTTTTGAGTGCTTGGCCCATAGCTAGAGTGTAGCACAAAAATAAAAGACCCATAGACAGATATTGGTTTCAAACTTCAAGCTGATGATCAGAAAACAAAGCAGATGGCCACTAGCTCTCAGCTCAAGCTCAAGCTGAAAGGGACGATCCACCCATGAGCTCTTCACCAAGCCTCAAACTGCCACCTCTCCTCATCATGGCTGGAGAATCCTGAGACTTCAATGTCTTCCCATCCTCTTTGATACTGAGCCTTCCTATCTTCAGTGTGGCTGGACAGTGAATGCCTGATACTGGAGACCTTGCTCCTGTTTTATATACATACCTCCCTAATGCTGGGATTAAAGGCGTGTGATTCCAGGTGCTGAGATCATCCTTGTGTGACCTCTTTCTCGTTAGTACTGGCTCAATCTTGTGTAGATCTGAGTGCCCTTGCACTTAAAGAAGAGTTCCATCTATCTCTTAATCCTGAGGCCTAGGATTAAACGTGTGTACCACCACCTGCTAGATTCTGGCCTCTGGGATTAAAGGTGTGTACCTGGCTTCTATGGCCTGTGGCTGACTGCTTTCTGAATCCTCAGGCGAGTTTAATAAATCATAAATAATATATCACCACACTAGAGGACTATTTTAAAGACTGTGGATCCTTTAGGGAATAGGGTCTAACTGGAAAAATTATTAGGGACAGACATGCACCTATATCATACTGCATATATTTGCCTGGACTTGTATTTTATTTGTAATGTTGTTATCATTATTACTGCTATGATTTGCTCATTTGGATTTTGTTGGTTGACACACAATCTTCCTGTGTAACCCAAGCTGTATTCAAACTCAGGATCCACCTGTCTCAACCTCCCAATTCTTTGACTAATTATGTTAGTCAACATATCTGTTCTCCTAGCCTTTTTTTTTCATTTTATTCCCTCTCTCTCTCTCTCTCTCTCTCTCTCTCTCTCTCTCTCTCTCTCTCATTCTCTGTGTGTGTGGTGTGTGTGTCTACTTTTTTTCATTTTATTCTCTATCTCTATTTTTTTTTCAATTTATTCTCTCTCTCTGGTGTTGACCCAGCCCCCTCGGGGTCTCTGTGAGTTGTTTTCCAACATAACCACAGGTACCTCCTGTCTAAGCCCCACCCACTAACATCTTGTTATGAACCTTTCTTGTTATTGAAACATTATGCCTTGCCCCCATCCCCTTCTTGCTTCGTTGGCCGTGGTCAGGGGTTGTGGTTTCCTTGTTTATGGTAGGGTGTGGGAGTGTGTTCTGCCATCAGGTGATGTTTTTCCCATTTCCTCTGCTGGCTGCAATAAACCGATGGCATTCGCTTCTACCGAATGTGTCTTTCTTAATCTGCAGATTCTCGCCTGGTCCGGTTCTATGGTTGCTGGTGCTGGCACTGGTGACACTCTGGGCGGGGGGTGTATGTATGTGTGTTCACCTATGTTTCTGTGTGTGTGTGTTGTGTGTGTGTGTGTGTGTGTGTGTGTGTGTGTGTGTGTGTGTGTGTGTCTGTGTATGTGGGGGTAGGCACACACATGCACAAACACACATGCACACTTGTGCACACATGCCATGACACACAGGTGGAAGGCAGAGGAAAAACTTTTGAAAGTCAGTTCTCCCCTCCTGCCATATGGATTCCAGGGATCACACTCAGCTCATCAGCCTTGGTGACCTCATCCTTACCATTGAGCCATCTCAACTAGCCCTCTCCTTAGACTCTTCTGCTCCCAGCTTCCTTTCTATCTCCATCTTAGTCTTTCTATACTCTGACTCTGTGTGCTTCTGTTTCTCTCTCATTTCCCCAGGTTTCTATGGCAAGTTTTCCATCACCCTCCCAATATACATAGAAATACTCTTGAGTTTCTTTTTCATTGAATAATTTATTTATATAAATGTGTGTTTTCGTGCTTGTGTGTAGACACACTAGATTCCAAGAATGAATCCATACAATTTTCAGACCATGACTATGAGGATTAAGGGACCAGGGCAGGGAACCAAGTAAATCATGATTCCAGAAACTAAGAAGGAATTTTCAGGGTTAAGGGGAAAGATATAGCTTCATGTATTTGCTCTTCCAGTTCCCTTCACCCCATAATAGGTGTGTTCATTCTCTATTGTGGGTCACTGAAGATGTGTCACTTTGGAGAAGCCCTTTTGTCGTCTCTACTTACATCAGCTTTCAGTTCTGTCCTTTCATCCCCAATGTTGTGTTTGCACCTGTGACTGTCACATCTGTAAACTTAGGTTTCAGGTGCAGGTAACTATATTTAAAGGGCTACAGATGCTACATATCACCTTCAGAGGAGGCCAGAAAAAATGCAGAAAGTGTGGAGGTGATCACAGTTCCTGTCTGCTGATAATGGCTTTCACAAGCCCAGCCTGTTCAGGGTTGCTCTCCTGCAACACACCTCCCAGGCCCTACCCAGAGCCCTACCCACACTCTGCTGGGTCCAAACTCCAGCTCTAGTCCTCAGGTGCTCTCTGGTAAAGCCTAACTTGCCACACAGGATTCAGACACACTCCTGTGCACCAACAATGGGACTGGAACAAATTCTCACTCTGCTGACCACCGTGGCCTGTGGGTTCCTGCTTCTCCTCCAAGTTCAGGGTGAGGCTCTCATGGGAGTGACTGGGAACCATGTCAGAGCTGCCAAAATGTGCAGAGGCAGAGTGGAGGCTAAGGGAGGAAACGGGCAATGGAGTACTGAAATGGTGGAGTTCATTGCTCAGTAACCCTGCACTTGTATGATGCTTCCCACAAGAGCCAGAGTGGGCCGCCCAAGCCAGAGAGCAGAGAGGCTACCTAACAATGCCCACCTTCAAGGAGGGAGCTCAGAATGAGGGGGTTTTGAGGAATGACAGATGAGCAAGACCAGACAATAAGCAGCCTCTAGATAGGGAGTCAGGACATTCCCTCCTAGGTTGATGGCTGGAGCTGCAGCTATGTGTACATACTAAACAACATGATGATATCCTCCATGGCCATTTGACTCTGATGTATCATTTCCTTGGCCAGAAGAGTAGCATGGCTTTCTCAGAGGTTTTCAAGTAAAGCTCCTTACTCTTGAGGATACAAGAGCTCAATCCTGCACCTGAAATTGGCTCTGGGAGGTCCCAGGGTGCTTTTTTACATCATCTATTTGTCCTGGCCTGAGACACCTGTGTGACTTGGCTTCCAGGGGAAAGTTAATAGCACTCTGTGCTTACCAAGTAGTTTCCACCTTATTTGGAGTTAAGTGGATAGAATTCCTGAACATGTCCCTCAGTCTTCATTCTCTCCTCTCAAGGGCTCCTCCTGAAGGCCCTAAGTCTTACCACCCTTTTCCAAGTTTCCAATTTCCACACACCTATTCTTCTTGCCTTACCTCCAAAGGCCTTTCTCCCTCACCTCATTTGACATTGCTCCCAAAAGTCACCAGGACCTTCCAGGTAAGAGATCTGCCTACCCTCTCTAATGGCTCCCATTTTAAATAGTGGTTGAGTTGAGCTTATACCAGGAAGCACCATTAACAAGTCATAGAAGTGCACAAATGTGGATTCCACCCTCTTCTGTCTCAGACACTCCTGGTTCTTCTACAGGAAACATCAAGGTCCCTAAGCCTTATACACAGGGTTCAGACGTTTGTCTAAGAAGAGATTAAGGCTTTGGCCCTTGATTTCAACCAAAATAATTACAAATCCATTCCATTTCTGGCACCACAATTTAACTCTTCCTGGCAAGGAGATCACCTCACACTACTACACAGTAGAGCTCCCTAATACCATTCAATGGGAGCATTCACTTCAAAAATAATCAGTTAATGCAACAAATCTAAAAATCATGGATATTATATCATATTCTTGTCCATTGCTGTAACAAGGGACATGAGGCCTCAGTAGCTGGTAACTGAAGTGAAGTCACATGAACAGAGATCTCATTCAGCATGAAACACTGTATCAATAGCATGTGACAGAGGAGAAGGTTCCTTTTGAATTGGACATCTTAATGGATTGGATAGCTGTGCCAAAATACCTGAACCCTCATAATGGTCAAAGGAAGTATCTTTGTTCAGATCACAATTTAGAGTTTAAAAATTTATGAGCAGGTAGCTGACTCTAGTGAGGCTCTGTTCAGGGCCTTCTATCTATGTCACCGCATGCCAATGGCATTTCACAGTAGATGAGCAGGAGAGAGATGATATGATGATACACCCTGGGAATGGTCATAGTTCCTCCTGTCTGACAGCTCCTCACTCTCAACACAAGACCTAACCAGTTTCAAAATCCAGCAGTAATCCCTGTGTGAGGGCTTCCATGGTTCAGTCACCTCTCACAAGATCATACTTCTTATAGGTTCCACAAGCTCAACAGCAGCACCCTACAGTAAGCATCCAGTATATGAATCTTTGGGGTACAAAACATACACAAATCAGTGCATTCCATTTTAGCCCCCAGGTTCATGTCCTTCTCACAGTGCAAACATGATGATCATGCCATGCTTCCAATCCCAAGGACTTAACTCCTGTGGGCATGATCCCAAAGTTCAAAGTCCCAAGCACCATCTGAATTTCAAGGAAAACTCCTTCTAGCTGAGAGCCTTTAAAGAAAAAAAAACAAGTTTGATGGTTTTAAAAATTAATGTTGTGCTGACCAGTTTTTGTCAACCTGACACAATCCTAGACATCTGAGAAGAAGGGCTCTCAACCGAGAAATCAATTCCAGGAGATTGGCTTGTAGGCCAGTCTGTGGGAGCATTTTCTTGATTAATTACTAATGTGGGAAGGCCCAGTCAACCAGGAGTAACAACTCCCCTGGGCCTTGGTCTTTCGTTATAAGAAAGCAGACTAAGCAGGCCATGGAGAACAAAACCAGTAAACAATATACTTCCATGGACTCTGCTTCAGCTCCTGCCTTGAGTTCCTGCCCTACATTCCCTTCAGGACTATAATCTGTAAGATGAAATAAACCCTTTTCTCCTCTAAGTACCCTTCACATGTGGTGTCTTCACAGCAATAGAAACCTGACTAGGACATTCCCGATGCAAAAAGAATGAACAGGCAAATAGAAAAGGGTATCAGGGCGCAAGCAAGAGAGACTTTCAAAACTGCAGGTCCAGCATGCTGTGCCCATGAGAGCAGGCAATGGGCCACAGGGACTCAGGTGCCCCCACCCCTGTCATGTGACACTGCTTGCTGTATTGGATACTTTCTTATTTCTGTGATGAAACACCTCGACCAAGGCAATTTAAGGAAGAAAGGTTTATTTGGGCTTACGGTTCCAGAAGGATACAGGTCCACAATGGTGAGGATAGCCCGGTAGTCAACCTCAGATATAGCTGAGAGCTTACATCTCAAACTACAAGAGAGTGAAACTGGGAATGGTGCATAGTTTTTGAAACCTCACAGCTCTATCCTCAGTGACTTCCTCCAGCAAGGCAAGGTCTTCTAAAAGAATCCAAACAGAGCAACCAACTGGGGAGCAAATATCCAAGTATCTGAGCCTATGGAGACCATTCTCATTCAAACCAGCACTCTGGCTGCAGCCTACCTAGTTGCTCTCTCAACTACTTTTGCCTACTTTTGCCTACTTTTGCCTCCCAGCTTTCATAGGCTGATGCTGCCAATTGCCTGTATTTGTACAGTTCTGAATCTCAAGAGCCATGGTCCCACTCTCACAGCTCGCAAAGCATTTTGGTGAGAAGTCTTGGCAGAGCTGCTGGGGTGGAGCCTCCCACATTTTTCTGAGAAATATCATTGGAACCTGCTGTGACCTTGGATTCTGTATCCAACATATTAGTACCAGGTAAATCCCCCAAGATATGCTGCTTGACCCCTTTGGGTCAGTGTCAAGAGCCAATCCTTGACTGGCTCACCCATGGCTAGAAGAGCATTATAACAGAATATAAGAAGCAGAATCCTAAAGCTACCCTGAACAACAAGCATGTGGAGTGCACTCATTCCCAAAACCTCCAAGCCTCTCTGCTTGTGATAGGAGGTTAGAGGAGGAAGATGTTGGCAAAATGTAAGACTTCTATGAAGTCTCCAGAGTGCCTTTCCCTTTGTTCTGGGGCATTCCTCTGAGCCCGGCTTCCTTCTGCCCGTGTGTGTGTGTGTGTGTGTGTGTGTGTGTGTGTGTGTGTGTGTGTGTGTCTTCACATTCTTACCAAAGTCCTTTTTGCTCTTTACATGGACATGATGTGAATTTTCAGATTTATAAGCTCTGCCTCCCTCTCCAGGGATTAATGTGAATTTCACTGGATATGGCCCAGAAGACTCGCACAGTTCCTAATATGGTTTACTTTGAAATTCCTTTTCACTATTAAAGTTAGCTTTCTATGAGCTTTACAGTATGAGTGCAATGACCCAACTTCTTCATAATACAGTGACACAGGTTCTCACTTTCTTCTGGGACTTTCTTAGTATATCTTTCCTTGCTATTGGCAACATTCTGGACATGACCATGTAAACCATCTATGAAGTGAAAGATCCTTCCTAGTCTTTTGTCATAGAGCCCTCACCATAGCAACTTACAATGTTCACTTTGCAGTAAAACAGGACTCTTATAGATTGTCCCTGCAAACCATTCAAATATTTGGCCACTATTGTGTTCTAATCCCATTTCTATATCTTTGGGTATTGTTATGAAGCAACCTCATTCTTGTTTTGTATTGCTATTACAAAATAACCAACACTGGATAATGTATTTTAAAATGTCTTCTTTAATTCATAGCATTGAAGGCAGAAAATCCATGATTAGTGATACTCTATGGTGAGCCTCTGGTCTTGGAGACCTGTCACAATGCATGGCAATGACATTCCATGGATGAATTATATGGACAGGTATCAACCAATAGACAAGAGAGGGGCCAAGCTGACTGTGATTACAGTCTGCTGCTAATCTCAGAGAAAGTAGCTCACTCCTGTGAGATTGAATTAGCTCCAAAAGACCAGCATAAAGCCTTTCAAGTCCAACCATGATCGAAACAACCTTCATTATGCTGCCTCTCTACAGATCTACCACCTCAGCGCTGCCACTTTTGGCAAACAAACCACAATAGAGAGACAGTACAAGCTTGCCCTCTCCGACACCCATGAGTGGTTGTGAATCCTGGCCTTTCTTGTAGCAGGTGACTTGAAACTAGTTGATCCATGTGGAACTATAATGAGTGGTGTAGCAATAGCTCCCTGAGTTCTTTGCTTCCCCCAGTAAATCCTGGCTTAGATCAGCCAATTCTATACAAGTGAAACAGAAAACCAGACGGAAGGTCCAAGGGAAGTGAGTGGCTGAGGAGAAAACAATAGCAAGGG
Organism: Cricetulus griseus; assembly: GCF_003668045.3. Taxonomy (NCBI): domain Eukaryota; kingdom Metazoa; phylum Chordata; class Mammalia; order Rodentia; family Cricetidae; genus Cricetulus; species Cricetulus griseus. Next base: position 181,340,025 of record NC_048596.1, read on the forward strand.
AAGGTGCCCAGCCAGGATACAACCCCACCCCACCCCACCACCCCCCCACAAGCACATAGTGGGCTGGAGCTGCCTGAGGCCTGCACAGAATGGAGGAATGAGATGTCCTAGGACTGGGGAAAATACTTAATAATGCAACAGTGCCCAAAACCCATCTTCAACAATTTCAGGTCTGGCACAACCTAGAGGTACTTGGATTGCATCATTATTTGATGCAAACCACGGTTATCACATACGGTAATATTCTCTGTGAAGGTAGGGAAGGAGAATGAAAAACTGACAGATGATAGATAGATTATAGACAGACAGACAGAGTTAGAAGTTTAAACAGTTAATTCTCACTGTAATCATTTTTCTTTTCAAATTTTTTTCTTTGTATGCATGCTTGTGGCTTCTTTAGATTTGTTGTTATTGTTTATTTGTTTTATGTTTTGAGACAAGGTCTATCTATGTAACCCAAGCTAATCTTGAACTCATCTATAGACAAATATGACCTCAAACTTTTGAATCTGCCTGGTTCAACCCTCAAAGTGATGGAGTTACAAGCAGGTGCCATCTTGCCCAGACAATACATAATCTGTTTGGGTCTTGAGGTGGGGTTTGTTTGTTTGTTCTTTCTGTGTTCCTAGAGGTTAAAAAGCAAGGCCTCTTGTATTCCTGGCAAGCACTGGAACACTGATATACACTTCAAGCACCTTGGGTTGCTTCAAGTTTGAGGAAGATTGATGCGGAGTCTAGGGAATGCAGCCCAAGTAGCCTCAAACTCTCCATCCTCTTCCTTCAGCCCCAAGAGTGCTGCTGGGATTACAGGCTGTCTTCATACTCAGCTTAGTCAACTGCTGTTAATATGCCTATTCCAAATTATATCAATAGAAAGTGTTTTAATTAAGATTTAAATAAGATCAAGACTTTATAAATTAGATATGTTTATGGGATTTTTATTATAATTGGCCCTTATTAATTTTTATTGAAAATAGTTTTATTCATGCAATATATTCTGATTATAGTTTCTGCTTCCCCAGCTCCTTCCAGGTGCTCCCTACCTACCCAAATCTACATGCTTTTGCTCTCTTTCTCTCTCATTGGAAAACAAACAAGCATCTAATAATAATGGTTATTTTATTGTTGTTTTGTTATTATTAAAACAAACATTAGAACTGGGATTGTCATGTAATTCAATCTTGTTTATAATTCAAATAAAATAAATAAATAAATAAATAAATAAATAAATAAATAAATAAACATTAATAGGATAAAACAAACTAACAGGAAAAATGAGAGCCAAAGAAACCACCTAACACATACAGACACAAAGACACACATTTTCAAACACACTGAAATCCCATAAAAACACTAAAATGGAAACTAATATATAAGCAAAAGATGTGTAAAGATGAGAGAGAGAGAGAGAGAGAGAGAGCATTATGAGAGGGAAAATTACTACAAAAATTTCATTGCATTCATTTTGTGTTGGACATCTCCTGCTAGGCAAGGAGCCTGCACTTAAGTATGGTTTGTATGCCCAATGAGACTCCATTGGAGAAAGCTATTTTTTGCTCTGTGAGTGATTGTCAATTGGCAATAGTGTCTGGGTTAGAGATAGGGGCTTGTGTCCACTTCCCCTCTCAGTTCTGGGAACCCCATCTGGCTTAGACCCTGTGAAGACATTGTGTTCATATGTGTGTCAGTCCTGTTGTATCTAGTCCTTGTTTCCCTAGTGTCTTTCATCCCCACTAGCACTTAATAATTTTTGCTTCCTCTCCTGCACAGTTTCCTGAGACCTGAGGGGAGATATTTGATGGAGACATACAATTTAGGACTGAGTGCCCCAAGATCTCTCACTTTCTGTACATTGTAGAGTTGTGGTTCTTTTTATTTGTTCCCATACTTCAGAAGGAAGCTTCTCTAATGAGACATATAATTGAATGTCATTAGGAATTATTTTATTGCTACATTGCTGAAGAATAGAACTTGGTTTTCCACTAGGTCCCTAGGCTATCTAGGCTCAGGTCTAGGCCACCCAAACACTTTCTGGCATGGGTTGCATCTCATGGGGTGTGCCTTAAATCCAATAAGACAGTAATAGTTGGTTACTCCCACAACTGTTGGGCTACTATTGCATCAGCATAACTGGCGAGCAGGTCACTATTGTATGACAACCTTTGAGACAGAGTTAAAATATCATAACTACCCATTTCAGGGTTCACTTCAGTGGTTTGTCATTATTCAGAGTTCTCCCGATGTATCCACAAATCTTCACATTCAATACTCAAGAGTGATGATGTGAGGCCACTGTGACAAACAACAAGTGTATGGAAATAACGTTTGCTGTCCTTGGTCCTTAGAAAAGGCTGAGCTGAGGGTGCCAGTCAAGAAAAAAATCTTACTGTGGGAGCAGCTAATTGTGTAGGCCCAACCCTGATGTCACCTCTCCATTCACAGGCCAGGACTCAGCCAGTCCCATCAGGACCACACACACAGGCCAGATACAAGGCAGCCTCATCCACAAGAAGGGCCTAGATGTGGGTGTCCACAGTTTCCTGGGAATTCCCTTTGCCAAGCCACCTGTAGGATCACTGCGCTTTGTACCCCCAGAGCCACCTGAACCATGGAGTGGTGTGAGGAATGGGACCTCCTATCCGGCCATGTAAGTTTTCCTGAGGCCCTGGGATTGATGAGAACTGTGAACTCTGGGCCAGATGGCAGGAGTTCCTCATCTCAAGCTCACAGCATTTTTCCACTGTGCAGGGAGATTCCCAAGAGTGTTTTCAGGAGAACTTTTTTAACACTAAATGAGTGAGGTGACTCTGCTAACCTCTTAGTTCAGGGCTTATTCTCTGGATGGCATTGATCAGACTATTTCTAGTGTTCTCTAATATCCAAGGAAGGGTCTCTGGGAGAGGTTTGGGTTGACTCCTAGAACCTGTAAGATCCCCCAACTAATAGCATCAGAAACTAGGTCCCTGAAGATAACAATGGTAGCTCCTTGCAAATTCCACCTTCCACTACCACTGTGCCCTTCTTGCCTAGATGTCACTAAGCAAGATAAGTATATATGTATGTTAGGTACTTTTCTTATTGCTGGCACAAAATACATGGCAAAAGCAAGTTTACAAGGAAGAGTTTACTTTGGTATGTAATTCAAGGGGGAAAGTCATGGCAGCAGGAACATAGGGTGACTTGTCACATCACATTGCACCAATAGTGAGGAAGCAGAGAGAGAGAAATGAATGATGATGCTCAACTTACTATCTCTTTTCTATTTAGTTCAAGGCCCCAGCCAACAGAGTAGTACTGTCCACTTCTAGGCCATGCTGTCCTATCTCAAATAACCTAATCTAGAAACACCCTCATAAACAAGCCTAGACAGGTTTGTTTCCATAATGTTTCTAACTCTCATCAAGTTGATATTCAAGATGTCACAATATTCTTCTAACGGGAGATTATGGATGAGATGAGGATGCCAAGAGTCTGGACTTAGAATGAAGGAGATCTCGACTAACCAATGGGAAACTAGCCTCCACTCATTCATGAACTCCAGTGTCACACAGCTGTCCTGTTCCAGAACTGGTTGGCTAGAGGGAGAAATGGTGGATGTCAATGCCTTCAATCAAAGGTTGTCAAAGGGATTCCTAAAGATCATGATTTCCCACCCTCAGGAAGAATAGGATTCAAGCTTCTCAGCAACCTTAAGACCTTACATCTGGGCTCCATCTCAGCTTCTCCAGAGCCCATAGTTTGGCCTTGATGAGCAGGAACTTAGAGAACGATCCGTGTAAGCAAGACATCAGGAAGGAAGTGCATAGGGATATTTGGAAGCATATTTCCCTGAGGGTCTATTTCTGGGTAATCCTATGTCCCTGGGACTGACTGACTGCCATGGTTGGACACCAGGTGTCTGCAGGACATCACTGCAATGAATATGCAAGCTCTTAAGCTGTTGAAGATGACCTTGCCGCCCATCCCCATGTCTGAGGACTGCCTGTACCTTAACATCTATACACCAGATCATGCCCATGAAGGTTCCAACCTACCTGTGAGTATCAAGACATGCTCATTCTGGAGTAAGAGGACATTTCTTCTAGAGAAAGATTAGATCAGCCTGGGCCATGCTGCAGTGAACCCTGATGAGAACCCTCCTTCTTTAATCAAACCAATTACCACCTTGTGTCTAAATCTATTGATGCACAAGAGCGACACTTTGAAGTCACCAAAGACCTAGCCACTGATTTTCATTGAATTGATGAGACTTAGGAACACTTTTGGGAACTGGAGAGATGGCTCGGTAGTTAAGAGCACCGGCTGCTCTTCCAGAGGACACGGGTTCAATTGCCAGCACCTACATGGAAGCTCACACATGTCTGTTATTCCACTTCCGGGGCTTCTGTCACCCTTCCACACACATACATGCAGGCAAAACTCCAATTAAACATAAAATAGAAACATTTTTTAAAAGAAACATTTTTGATTAATTTTCATGGGACATAATGAAAGAAATATACCAATTATTCCCACAGAAAACTTTCTTAGAATAATGCAGCCAGGCTTTGATGCTGGCATGGACTCCAAACAGAGAGGAAGGCTAGTGTCCATGAGTATACTTGATCCCCTCACCCATAGAAATTCCAGTATGTCCAATTGGACATTTGTCTATGTGGGCAGCTACTCAAAGAAGTTGTACCAGCTCTGAAATGAAGCCAAGCTGAGATATAATGGAGACACATGGCACCTATCTTGACTTCTCCAGGTGATGGTGTGGATTCATGGTGGTGCACTGGTTATAGGCATGGCTTCCTTGTATGATGGATCCATGCTGGCAGCCATGGAGGATGTGGTGGTGGTCACTATCCAGTACCGCCTGGGTATCTTAGGTTTCTTCAGGTGAGTCTGGGACTGGCCTGGGCTGGGCAATGAGGCCTAAGAAGAATAAAGTCAGCCTATGATTCCTGTCCCTTCCACTTCTCAGCACTGGAGACCAGCATGCTAGAGGCAACTGGGGCTACCTGGACCAAGTAGCCGCCCTACGCTGGGTCCAGCAGAACATCGCCCACTTTGGAGGCAACCCTGACCGGGTCACTATTTTTGGAGAGTCTGCAGGAGGCACTAGTGTGTCTTCACATGTTGTGTCCCCCATGTCAAAAGGACTCTTCCACGGAGCCATCATGGAGAGTGGGGTGGCCCTGATGTCAAGCCTCATCTCAAAATCCTCTGAGGTAGTCTACAGAGTGAGTGCTCCCAACCACCCCAACCATTAACTGCCACCTCAGCTTTCACCCTCAGAAACCCTGGTTCTCTGTCTGACCAATGTGGACAGGGACAATGGAGGTACCCAGGCAGCTGCCCCTGTTCAGGAATTTCTGAAGAGCTAAAGGTTAAAATCTACTCCCTTCTGCTGCATACCGGCTTTGTAGCCCATAAAGCCATGCTGGGAATTCCTGATGTTATAATCAAAGCATGTCATCAGGAGTGATAGCTCCTCTGGCTGTCACCTCTAATCATCAAGGAAACAAATAATTTCACACCTGCCATAATCTACATACCTATGTACCTTATGAGATTTGAGGGACACCTGAACCCAAGTGTGGGACCTTAGAAAAATATTTTCCTGCCTGGAAGTCTGGGCCATCCCAGGCCTGATGTCTTTATAGGTGGTTGCCAACCTGTCTGGATGTGAGCAGGTGGACTCAGAAGCCTTGGTGAACTGTCTACGAGACAAGAGTGAAGAGGAGATTATGGCAATTAACAAGGTTGGAGTGAATGGTAGGATGGAGGGGCCTTCAACTCCCTGGATACTGACTTCATTTCATCCTTCATAATCTAGCACTCAGGAAGAGATTAACAACAGGATATGGTAAACCAGCTGTAGGACCTCAAAGACTGAGTGTGACAATCCTGGATAAGACAGACAGGAGTAGGCGACTGTAGTCTAACATCAGAACTGTCAAGAATCTGACCTTCCTTCCTAACAGCCAATGTCCCTGCAGGCCTTCAAGATCATCCCTGGCATAGTGGATGGTATCTTTCTGCCAAGGCATCCCAAGGAGCTGCTGGCCTCCGCTGACTTCCAATTTGTCCCCAGCATTATTGGTGTCAATAATGATGAGTATGGCTGGATCATCCCCTCAGTAAGGCACAAGTCCAAGGCCCTTGGTCTCTGGGAAGCCCACACTGTAGTGATATATTGTTTATGACTTATTAAAGATTGTCTGAGGGTACAGAAAGCAAAGCTAGCCACAAGCCATAGAGCCAGGCAACAGTGATACATACCTTTAATCCCAGCAGCCATACTAGAAAGCCATAGATCCAGGCAATAGAGGCACACACTTTTAATCCTAGAACTTGGGAGACAAGCAGATAGATCTCTCTGAGTTCAAGGCCACCCTGGCCTACACAAGTGAAGAACAACAGAGTTCACATCTTTCCTACCAGTACTTAAGATCACACCCCTTTAATCCCAGCATTAGGAAGGTGGAAACAGGAGAGATAAGGCTGGGCAGAGAAAGGAATATAAAGCAGGAGGATACAGGAACTGAGATCTCTTGCTCCTAAGTGTTTGTGGAGACAGGATTGCCATTTCAGCTTGACAGAGGTAACATCTACTGACTTGGCTGCTTTGCTTCTCTGATCTTCAGGCAAGCTTTAATAAGTTATAAATATAACCACACCACCCTATAGCTCCATGTGATCTTGACCACAACACAGACTCCTCTTTCCACTTAGAGCATGAGCACCACTGACTCCCAGAAGGAAATAGACAGACAGACCATAAAAGCTATCCTGCAGAGAAGGGCAGCACAGATGGTGAGGCTTCTGGGGTACTGTAAGTAAAACAAAGAACACCTCCATTGTATCCTGTTCATGCAACAAACGGCAGGAACAAAGACTGAACCATGATGGTACTGCTGGTTTGAGTGTCCCCAGAACTGGACCTTTCTTGATCTTACTTGTCTGATGTTGGGCCCTACTCTTCATCTTGAGGCTATGGCCTCACTGCCCCAATCCCTGTCTAACGTGACTCTCCTTTTTCACTCTGGGTTAGATGTGGCCTCCTGAATTTAGTGACCTGCTGATGGAAGAGTACATGGGGAACAATGAGGACCCTCAGCTTCTCCAAGGGCAGTTCAAGGAGATGATGGAAGACTTCATGTTTGTGATCCCTGCACTGCAAGTAGCACATTTTCAACGTGAGTACATCTGGAAGTGAAGCCTGATGCCTAGAGGCAGCTCAAAGCTGTGGTGCCCAGCTGAACTCTGGGGTGTCCAGCTCCCCACCCATGTCTATATTGGACCTCTGATAGCTGGCACTTAATGTCCCTCATCTAAGTAAATTTTTGGGACTTGTCTAAGACATAGAAATCTTCCAAATTTTACTTATGAGCAAGCTAAGTGGCAACAGTATCATAAGACTGTATAGCAAAGATTTCCAGGACCATGTTTAAACAAGTCCCTCCCTCAGCCTCTGCTCCAGCATGGGGTTTCATACATATCCAACCTCTATCCAGTTTTGTCCCTCAATCCAGCTAGCTATCTTGTCATCACAGTTGAGGAAGGACATCCCAAGCAAGGATGCACTTTCTCAGCCTGTCTTGCCTTCAGGTTTCCATGCCCCTGTATACTTCTATGAGTTCCAGCATCGGCCCAACTTCTTCAAGGACTCCAAGCCATCCGATGTGAAGGCTGACCATGGTGATGAGATTCTCTTTATCTTCAGATCATTTTGGGGAGGCACCCAAGGTGAGTCATCTTTATTCCCCAGGATTCAAGCTCCTCAAGTTTATTAAGATGGGGAAACTGAGGTTCAGAATAAAGACAGCATGGCTTGTGCACCATGATGTATCTGAAAAGGCTGATGTGAGATTAGAAACCCAACCCCCTTCCACTCCTGCCTGTGTTTCCTCCATCTGTCCCTACCTGCAAGGGCCGTGGGATCAGGCACGGATAAAGAATGGGTTGTTTTATACTACTTGTTTATTTGCGTATTTTGACTTTTTGAGGCAAGGTCTCCCTGTGTAGCCCATAATTCATGACAGTTCTCTTGTCTCAGTCTTCTAAGTGCTGACATTAGAAGCAAGCACCACAACTCCTACTATGAGAAGGGCATTCTAAAGGCATGATTATCCCCAACTTCCCTTGATCAAAAGGAAGGAGGACATTCTGGGGCATGAATGAGCCTGAAGGAGACAGAATGTGCAGGGAGTGGATTATGGGTGGGAGGAAAGGAAGGGAAGGGACCAGGCCCAAGAGCAGGCTACATCTGAGATGGTGAGTGTAGAGCTTGAGTGAGCAGCTGCATGAGAAGCAGGAGTCTAGACCCTTAAACTCCTCCTCTCTGCAGTTGACCTCACTGAGGAGGAGGAGCTACTGAGCAGGATGATGATGAAGTACTGGGCCAACTTTGCACGACATGGGTGAGAACATGCCCCTTCCTTAACCTCTAAGGAGTTGACTGACATCCAGGGCTGCCCTTGTGGTTAGTGGTTTCATTAGCAATCATGGGTCTTTCATCACATGACAGCCTCATCCCCACCTCAGGATCCACTTAAGACAATTGTAGGTGCTGGTAGCTGAAGATCTCCCAGTGACATAGACGCAGAGTCGAAGTGTTGCGATATTATTCTTTATAGCGTGCCTCTGAAAGGAGGGGGGAAATCGGGCCAGGTATCTTTGTTCCTCATGGAACAGACAATATAGTAAGATCTTTTTTTCCTACGTCAGTATACCTGACTCTAAATTTGTAATTCCGTAACTGCTTAGACCCTGACCCAAATCAGAGGCTATGGTCCAAGTTCAGAAGAGCCTAAAGTAACCTTCAATCTCCCTACTGGGAGGATTTGTCCATAGGAACCCCAACAGTAAAGGTCTGCCCACCTGGCCCATGTTTGACCATGATGAGCAATACCTGCAGCTGGACATCCAGCCTGCTGTGGGCCGGGCCCTGAAGGCCAGAAGGCTGCAGTTCTGGACCAAGACTCTGCCCCAGAAGATCCAGGAGCTAAAAGAGGTTAAAGGCAGTCACGGAGAGTTGTAGCACCTGGAGTCAAGTTGCAGTTTGTCCTGAGTTCAAGTGGGTGTATTCTGAAGTTTCCAAACACCTTTAGAAGAAATAGAAGGGATCTTCAATTTTATGTAGTCATCAGGTTCATGAACCCATTAATTCTGAAATCTCCTCTACATGATATATGTTCCCTGATAAGCCTGATATGGGTCACTTCTGTTACACACAGCAAACACACAGGAGGCTATTGATGGGGGAGTCCCAATAGACAATACCTTCCTCCATGCTCAGCAGGCAAGGGTCCCTCCCTCCTTCCCTCCCTCCTTCCCTCCCTCCTTCCCTCCCTCCCTACCTTACCTCCCTTCACCTCCTTTCCTCTCCTCTCACTTCTCAGGCCTTCCACTACTAGTGACGTACCTTGGGGAGGATTTCACTAATCTGGGTGACTGACTTCCTTTTTCACACCTCAACAAGATCCTGTCCCCTAATAGACAGGGACAAAAATTTAAAAGCCGATACTAAAAGCCCCAAGATTTCATTGTGGAGCTATTCACACAATTATCACAGTAGGATGGCTTCAACACCACAGAAATTCATTGCTACCTGGAAACTGAAAGCTCTGGTGATGGTGGCACCCAATTTGATATCTAACAAGGAATTACTCTCAGAATCGTGGGTAGCACTTTGCCCTTCCCACTGTAAGCCAGCAAACAAGTTCCCATCGGCCCCATTCATACAAATAAATTCCCACAGGCTCCATTCTATAAACAAATTCCTACAGGCCCCATCCATACCAGTCCCATATTAGCTCACCCACTATTGTTATAACAAAAAAATCTGAACCAATAACTTATAAAAAGAAGAGTTTCTAAGCTAGCAAGATGGCTCAGAAGTTAAGGGCCATCAAGCATGACAACATGAATTTGATCCCCAGGACACACACGGTAGAAGAGAATTGACTCCCCACATTGTCCTCTAGCCTTCACATATGTTCTATGGTTCTATGGTGTATGCACACACGCAGGCACTATACACACACACAGGCACACACACACACACACACACACACACACACACACAAATAAATGTAAAACAAAAAACAATAAAATACTTTTTAAAAAGAGAAAGACTTTCTCTAAACTCAGTTTTAAGACAGAAAACTCTAATATTGGATTCCTTCACCTAATGCGACACTGGTGAGAACACACTGGACTGCCTCACAACATAGCAGAGAGCAGAAAGGGAAATGGATGAAAAGAGGCAAACATAAGGGCTTTGCACAGTATTTAACAGTGGGACCCCAGGGGCTTATTGGAACTACACTAATCCATGTCCAGAGTAGTGAATCCAGAACCTAATTAAATCCCATCAGGCCCCACCTCATAGAGATTCCATCACTTCTCAGTATTTACACAATACAGTTAAAATTTCTAGCACATGAAACTTGACAAGACATGCATTATCTAATTATAAGTCATAGCAGCTGGCTAGTGGGAATACATCCACCCTACCTGATGGAGTTCCACTCAGATGGGGACTACCCAGCTGGCATCCAAGCACTGACTGGCCAGAAGACATGATGGTCCCACCCATAAGCCTCATTATGATAAGCAAATGTGATGCAGAAATGGCAGACAAAGTAAAGAGGAATGGTTCATGCCCTGTAGAAAGAGGCAGAAAAGAAATGAAGACAGTAAGGAGTGGGCTGATATTGAGGGCCTGCATGTCACTGGGGTCATGGTGAAGGTGGTGAGGACTAGGCTGATGAGGACTAGGAGGTCTTCTTGACACCTGGGGCCATGATGATGATGTCCAGGCAGGGCTGCTGCCAAGGGTCATGTCTAGGTCCCTGGTCCTACATCAGCCAGGATCTGTGTTTATGTCTGTGGCTCCCACTGCCATCAAGGGCCATGCTGATTCCAGTGGTCCAGGATGACTCCTGGGGCTGTGTTTGGGTCCAGAGAGCCAAGCTGCTGCTGGAGCCATGACAATCGTGTGGCCTTCAAACACCACCTGAAGCCATGGTGACAGCCAAACCCAAGCTACTGCTGAGGTCCATGTCTGGGTTCATGGTCCTACTGCACTCTAGAGGTCTATGTTAATGTCCATGACCCCTGTGGCCACCAAAGACCATAAGAAGTCTGGGATCTGGGCTAAAACCTGTGGCCTTGTAGGCATCCAGGGGCCATGCTGTTGCAAAAGCCATCCTGATCTGAGTGGCCTAGGCTACCACCAGGACCTAGGATGTTGACCAAGCCTAGCTGCTACCCAGGACCATGTCTGGGTCCATGACCCAGCAGCAGCTGCTGTCTGTGGGATCCCACTAGTGGGATCCTCTAGGCCACACAGAGGCCTGGGATCTAGGCCAGAGCCTACAGCCTGGTTGGAGTATGGGCACCATGCAACACCAGGACCATACACATCTGGGTGGCCTGTGCTGCCACCTGTGGGGCTATGATGTCATCTGGGCCCAAGATGCTGTTGAGGATCATATCTGGGTCTATGGTCCACCTGGAGTTATGGTCTGTGTTGATGTCTGTGGCCTGTGTCACCTCAGGGAGCCTTAGGAACCATGTGGGATGAAATCAGAGGGCCATGCTGTATCAGCCCCACCCTTCACTGACCAGGAGAAGTTGGCCTTGCCTCTCACTGGACACTCTGGCAAAAGAACTGGCACTGACCCTCATAGGAGATCTGACTCCTGCACTTGGGAGAGATGATTCCACCCCTCACCACAGGCAAGAGTGACCAGAGGGTGTAGGGGAGCTGACTCTGCCCTCTCACCTGAGGTGGGAGGCCCCAGTGGCCCAGACTGACCAGCTCAGCTACCACTCAGGTCCACAGCCAGGGTTGGCCCATCCTAGCATCTACCCCATCTAGGACCTGCTGGAACTTGTGAGGAGACAGGTCCTGTGGAAAGATACCCCAGGATCTCTATGACTCTGTAAGGCTATAGGATATCCCAGAGGAGCTCTGGTGAGGATCCAGTGATGATGATGTACCCAAAACCAGAGGCCTTGAACCAGACCAGTGACTCATTGCAATGAATATTTGCCAGCAAAGCTGATAGGACAAAAGTGTATATGTCTATGACACAACAAGGCCCCAATGTCACCAGGATGAATGAAGAGGTGCTGGAGAGGCAGGAAAGAAGGAGAAGCAAGGAGGTTTTTGGCTGTTGCTAGCGTTTCTTGTTGGTTTTTGGGGGGTGGGGGAGTTGGAAGGATTTTTGGGTTGTTCTTGGTTTTGCTTTTCTTAGTTTGTTTGCTTTATTTCTTGGTTTTGTTTTCTTTTGTTGCGGGAGGTGGCTGTTAGGGCAACCCAACAGGCAAGCATAATTGGAGTACATGATGTGAAAGTCGCAAATAATCAATACAGAAGTTAAATTTTAAAAAACAAATATAAAAAATAAGTCATAACATCAATTCCATTTCCAAGGATATTGCCTTTATGGTGGAGCTCCCCTCAACACACTCCTCTGTGCTGGCTTGACAAAAGCTAGGAGTTATCTGAAAGGAGGGAATCTCAACTGAGAAAATGCCTCCAGAAGATCCTGCTGTGGGGCTATAAGGCATTTTCTTAATTAGTAATTGATCAGGGAGGGTGCCATCCCTGGGATGGTGGTCCTGGATTCTATAAGAAAGCAGGTTGAGCAAGCCATGAAGAGCAAGCTAGTAAGGAGCACTCCTCCATGACCTCTGTATCAGCTCCTGCCTCCAGGTTCCTTCCCTGTTTGAATTCCTGTCCTGACTTCCTTTGATGATGAATGGTGATATGGATGTATAAGCCAAATAAACTCTTTCCTCCCCAAGTTGCTTTGATCATGGTGTTTGATCACAGCAATAGTCACCCTAAGACACCTCCCCCTCATGACAAAACTGGGGAGACTGAGTTTGCACATCGTAATGGAGGCAGGAAACAAACAACTATGGGCATGAATTATGGAAAACATACAGGCCCCAGGCCTTAGATATTGACCCTAAAGATAGTAGTTCATCCATCTTTGGCATTTAAAGCTATCTACCCTCCATTTTCAGTGTGACACAACCCTGTAGCTGCAATTCCTGCACCAAGGAAGCTAGGCAGGAGGATCACAGCCCCAGGTCAGTCTGATGACATATTCTGAGTAGAAACAGGAATAGTGGATAGGGCAGGCAGTGAGGAGGTGGGGGAAGGGCTGGGAGGAGAGGAGGGGAGGAAAACTGTGTCAGGATATAAAATAGATATTTTAAAAACAAGAGATAAGCAAAATGCACTCTACAGCCAAAAACAAAAGAAATGAAAAAAGAATCCAAATAAATAAATAGGAAAATATACTCTCTTCTATTTCTGTTCAAGTGGTAATTGGATTTAGTTTTGTGAGATGAAGAACTAGGTATGCACACAGGATGCTGACCCCTGAATCACCCTGAAGGTAGGTAGAGCAGGCCCAGGTGAGTTCCGTGTGTCCTGTCTTCTGCCATTACTCCAGTGTCATTTGGTCTGCAGACACTGTGAGGGACACACTTGCATGACCATTGCCCATCTGCTAAAAAGGTCGTCTGTGAAGCCCTCCCTAGATGTGGGATTGTAGTAAGAAACAGGAGATCCAGACATGTCAAGGAGCAGAGGTTCCTACCCATTAGTTCTGTGGGGATAGGTAGCTCATACAAGGAGCTATCTTCCTCCCTTCACAGTCCCCATATAACCTCAGGACCACCAGACCACATCCTACTTGCCAGGGCATCCATGTAAATAATTGTGTCACCAACTTTTGTCCCTAAATATTCTCTATTCCCCCCATGCTTCTCTTGTTTGACTAATCCCCCCAGCAAGTATGACTAATTACCCCATTTATGACAAATCCCACCATGTTTGGAAGAGCAGGTGTACTAGCTCTTGAACGCATGAATTAAGACCAAAAATTGGTGTTAGGATAGATTTCTGAATTATTTCCCCATTTACTTTTTGAGACAGAATCTCTGACTGAACCTGGCTCTCACAGATTTACCTAGACCGCCTATCAAGTTAGTACCCAGGATGTGCCTGTCCCCACTTCTCAGCACTGAGGTTACAGGTGCACACCACCATGCCTGGCTTATGTGTGGTTTTTATATGTGTGCAAGGGATATGAGCCCAGGTACTCATGCTTGTACAGAAAGTTTACTCTAGGCCCTAGATCTGCCTACTTTTTAAGACTTATTTATTTTCTGTGTATGAATGTTTTGCCTGCACTCGTGTTAATAAGTTTGGCTACTTTTAATAAAGCTTTGTGAATGTTTACACACATAACTTCATATGATCCCATGCTTTCAAATTTTAGAATTCAGACCTAGGGCAGAATCACTGAGTCGTGTGGAAAGTATGCGGAACCTTTAGAGAAACTGTAGGGCTAGAGGTCAGCTCAATGGTAGAGAGCTTACCTAGTGTGTACAAAGCCCTGGATTCAGTGCCCAGCACCACCAAAAAAGAAAATAAAGTCAAATTAGGTGGTACAGGCCCATAATCCTAACTACTCAGAGGTATAAAGCGAAAGGTCACACATTAAGACCTGCCTAAGCGACAGAGCAAACACCAAGCCATCTGGTAAACTTAGTGAGACCCTGTCTCAAAATAAAAAGCCAAGAAAAGGAGAAGAGTCAGAAGCTGAAACTAGAGTTCACAGTGTAGCACTTGTCTAGCCTATGAAACCTTAGGCCCGATCCCCACAATCAGAAACACATTTTTTGAAAGGCAAATAGGAAAAGAAAAGATAATGTTGAGTTCCCTTCAAAATGATCACCTCACACCAGCCAAGTGTGAAGATACCAGTTGCTTTGTGTCCTCATGGCCTGAAATATTATTATATTAGATGGGTATGGTTGAAGGTGTTTCCCTAAATTTTTAGTGTCTGCTTCTTGAGGAAGTGGGGAGAGAGAAGGGAGAGTCAGATATGTTACTTTGGCACCAGTTAACTCTGAGAGGAGATTTATTTTTGTCACACTTTGGACCTTTCAGTCCATTCTAGCATGAAAGACAAGACGTTCCAGCCATGCAGCAGGAGCATGTGATGACAAGTGCTCACGGGGCAGCAGATCAGAGAGCAGAGAGACCCAGAACTCAAGAAAATTGTCCTCTGACCTCCACACCTACAACTACGCGAACCTGCATGCATGCATACATATAATTGCGATCACACACACATACACCATACCACACATAATAATAAATAAACAAAATGTTCCTCTTACACATTCATTCTGTGTTTTTAAACTTAGAACTCCACTAAACTACTGGATTAATTTCTAGATACATATGTCCTACAAAAAAAATCTCAAAATGGAAATATAAAAAGACCCAGAATGACCCAAACAATATTAAACAATAAAAAACACTGCTGTACATCACCCCCCTGATTTGAAGTTATACTTGAAATACAGAGTTATAGTAATAAAAACAGCATGGTACTAGTGTGAAAAATAGACATGCTGATCAGTAGACTATAATTGAGGACCCAGACATAAGCACACGCTGATACAACCCCTTGAGTTTTCACAAAGAGAGCAAAACACACATTGGAGAAAAGACAGTATCTTCAATAAATGCTGATGAACCTCAATATGAGACCTGATACCCTGAATCCAATAGGAAACACACTTGAACTTTTAGACACAGGAAAGGATTTTCTGAACAGGACTCTGGTAGTACAGGCTTAAAGACCAGCAATTGCCAAATGGGACCTATGACACTAAGTCTTCTGTACAGCAAAGGATACCATCATTTCAGTGAAAAGGCAGCCTGCAAAACGGAGAAAAAAATCTTTACTGGCTATACATCTGACAGACAGAAGTATAGTGTCTAGAACATACAGAGAGAAAGAGAGAGAGAAAGAGAGAGAGAGAGAAAGAAAGAAAGAAAGAAAGAAAGAAAGAAAGAAAGAAAGAAAGAGAAGGAAAAAACTAAACACCAAGAAAAGAAACAACTCTGATCCGGTCGGTGGTGGCTCATGCCTTTAATACCAGCACTTGGGAGGCAGAAGCAGGAGAATCTCTGTGAGTTCGAGACCATCCTGGTCTCCAAGAGCTAGTTCCAAGACAGGCTCCAAAGCTACACATAGAAATCCTGCCTCGAAAAAAACAAACAACAATAACAAAAAAAAAAAAATTAAAAACTGGAGCATGTATCCACAAGACCTGGGTTCAATTCCCAGAACCCACATGGCAACTCACAATTGTCTATAACTCCAGGAACCAATACCCTCAAACAGACATACATACAGACAAACCACTAAAAAATATATAAATAAATAAATAAAAACTGGAGCATGGAATTAAACAGAGAGAAACAAAAGAAATACAAATAGCTAAGAAATATTTTTATAAATGTTCAACATTCTTAACCATCAGGAAAATGCAAATTAAAAGTGCCTTGAGATTTCAGCTTACCCCAGTCAGAATGGTTCAAGATAGGAAGAAGGACAAGGGGAAAGAGAAGGAGGAGGAGGAGGAGGAGGAGGAGGAGGAGGAGGAGGAGGAGGAGGAGGAGGAGAAGAAGAAGAAGAAGAAGAAGAAGAAGAAGAAGAAGAAGAAGAAGAAGAAGAAGAAGAAGAAGACGATGACACTATTTGTGGAAGTGCAAACTGTAAACTGGTGCGTCCACTATGAAAATCCAGTGTAGAAATTCCTCAGAATGTTAAAATGGATGCTGGAGCAATGACTCAGCAGTTGGAGGCCCTGGCTGCTCTCCCACAGGACTGAAGTTTGACCTAGCATCCACATGGCAGTTCTCAACTGTAGTTCCAGGCCCAAGGAATACAATGCCCCCTTCTGGCTTCCAGGGGCACTGCATGCATTGGTACACAGATATGAAGGCAAAACACCCATAAAGGCAGAATAATAAAGATTTGATTCATTAATTTTTTAAAAGCTAGTACTAAGGGCTGGAGAGATGGCTCATGGACTAAGAGCTCTGGCTGCTCTTCCAGAGGACCCAAGTTCAATTTCCAGCACTCACATGATAACTCCAGATCCAGGGGATCCAACACCCTCTTCTAACTTCTGGGCATCAGGCATGAAAGTGATACACAAGACATACATGCAGACAAAACATCCATACACATAAAATTATGTTAGAAATTTAATGTTAAAAATATTGTTAAAGCTAGAAACAAACAGGCTGCATGGCATACCCCTTTCATCTTAGCACTTACCTGGCAGGCATAGGCAGACAGATATCTGTGAAGTTAAGTCCATCCTGACTTTCATAGCAAGTTACAGACCATCCAGGGATGCACAGTGAGAGCCTGTCTTTTATAAAATCTAGAAATGGATCGTCCATAAATATGATCTAGCTATACCACTTGGGCATAATCCCAAAGGATTCTGTGTCTTACTATAGAGATAAATGCTCATGTTTGGCCATTGCTGTTCTGTTCACAATATCCAGTAAGTACAAAGAGCCTAGATTTCTACCACCTGATGAATGGATAATGAAAAGGTAAAGATATTTTATGTAAAGAAATATTATTCAGCTGAAAGAAAAATGAAATTATAATTTTTTCAGGTAAATGCATGCAGCTAGAAATAGTCACTTTTAGTGAGATAACCCAGACCCAGAAATATAAATGTTGCATGCCACCTCTGACATGTGAAAGCTAACTTTGAATATTTAGATGTATTTAAGTTAGAGTATCCATAGGAGACTGGAAACTATTAAGTGACCAAGGAAAAGGATAGAACATAGATGATATAAAAGTGGCAAGGGGAACAATGGAACAGAAAAAGTTAAAAGGAGTGAGGAAGGGCAGGGTACAGGAGTGAGTATGAGGTGGGATAACTAACACTAAAGAACTATGAAAATGCCACATGGAATTACTAGTGTGGAAATTTCCAAAATGTGCATACATACATACATACATACATACATACATACATACATACACACACACACACACACACACACACACACACACACACAAATATATGTGGATTAAACAGAGTTACTCTGTAACAGAGGGACAATGCCTCTCCCAGACACTATAGACTACCAAATAATAAAAACCAGTGCTCAGTATAGGTTACCTATTTTTTTAGTTATTTGTTAGTGAGTTCCTATAGACCCTCCCTGCAAAACAAAAAATTACACTCCATTACCATTGCTCTTGGCTACCCTCCAAAATTTGACAGTAAACTATTGCTGAAGACACCACATACTTGAATCAAAAGACATGAAAAATAAAGGCAGTACCAAACTGAACGTTTCATCCCTACTGCATAGCTTCTATAATACTGGAAGGTTCTATGCACTATTGGGAGAGAACAGTTGTTAACAGTTTTACCCATGTTTGACCCTTCAAAGTACAATAATGACTGGCCTGGCAAGATAAGCCCACTGGTGCAATAGTAGCACAGTGTAATAGAAGTAACCAACCACTTTCTGATTTGATTTAAAGCCTTACCAAGATGAAACTCATGCCTGATACTATTACCTGAGCACAAGACTGGTGGCTGGCTAGGTCACAGACCCTAGGGTAGATCCTAAGAATATTATAACAATAGCAATAATAATGATGATGATGATGATGATGATGATAAACTGCCCCCTAAGTTCTTATCTATATACCCATAGATTAGTATATCTCTCAGCCCTCATCAGAGAAGCTTCTTTTTGTAGTAGATGATGATGATTAAAACAGAGATCAGCAACCAGTCAATGTGTAGAGAATATCAGACTGTGGAGTGTTCAGCTCTAAATCCGACACCTATAACACACACGCGCACACACATGCACACACACACACACACACACACACACACACACACACACACACACCAAGACTCAGAGATTATTATGTAAGAGGAGGAAGAAGGATTATAAGAGCCAGAAAAAATAGATACCTACAGCAAAATAGTATTTGTCAGACACAACTAGGTCTTTGCACACTTGAATTCAGTAGATGGGACTGCATGCACAAGACCTGCACAAGATCAACCCAGCATAAATCTCAGCACATGCCTATATAAGGAGCCACTCCCAAATGATGGCTGCTGGGATGTGGCAGGGGGAGTCAATTTTCTTCAGTTCCTGAGAGGCTTCTCATTCTCCAAAAGATGGTTCTACACCCATGCACATATGAACAAAACCAAATTAATTCAGTGAATTGTTTTTAGAACACACGAAGTTGTGAGGGGAAATGGTAGAAGGAATAGAGGAGACAAAATGGGGAAAATAGATTTGGTTCAAAACACATTATGTGCATATGTGAAATTCTCAAACAATAAAGAGAATGTTTTAAATATTTCATTATACTTACTTGGGGTGTGTGTGTGCATGAGTACATATGTGTGCACATGTTCACACAAGCACACATGTCACAGAACCCATGTGAAGGTCAAAGGACAACTTGAAGAGATAATGTCTCTCCTTAACATGTGAGGTCCAGAGATCTAACTTAACTGCATCAGGCTTGGTGGCAAATACCTTTCACTGTTGAGTCACCTCACCAGCCCCTTCCATATTTTCATTGTTGCTTTAGCCACCATCAGTGCAGACCTTCCAAATGATGGTGTAATACGTGACAGAACACATGGGGACTCCCCATCTCCCAGCTGTAGTACATGGCAGAATTAGGAAAAACTCTTTCCCCATGAGTTAGCATAAAGAAGCTGTTCTATGACACTAAGCTGAGAAGAGCTGGGGATCTCTCAGTCCCATAGCCCAGCTATTCATTAGGTCAGGAGTGCATCTTCCAGGCAGGGCCTGGAAGCATGGCTTGGAACACAGAAGGTTGGAGATGAGATCCATTCAGGTCTCATTGAATGGCAGAAGTAGGAAAAGCCATGATCTCAGCATGCCAGCTCCTCAAATCCAGGTAAACTGTTGGTTGCTCCAAGGTGAAAGCAGAACCTGGCATTGCTGGGCTCTGAGCCTGTGAGGGACTAGAACCAATAGGTCCAGGCTGGTTTTCAGGAGCTAATATAGACTATCTAATGTTGAATCCCCACACCCTCCACTGAGAAGTCAGCCTGATGACTTTGCTCTCCATCCATCCACACAGGGCCCAGGATGCTTCAGACTCTCCAGGAGATGTCCTGCCTCCTCCAAGGTAACAAAGCCTGGGAGTCCCTGCCAGTTTCTTGTGCCAACAGTCTCATGTGGCAATTTTGAAAAGATTTCTTTTGAGACAAGGTCTATTTATGTAGCCCTGGCTGTCCAGTAATTCACTCTGTAGGTAGGCATAACCTCAAACTCAGAGATCTGCCTACCTTTGCCTCCTGAGTGCTGGGATTAAATGCATACGCCACTATGCCTGACTTTGTTTCATGACTTTCAAGGGGATAAGTGACTTGCACTGGGCCTAAGTGACAGAGTTAGGGAGACTTGCAGATGTGCCAATCACACATACATCCCACCCCCTCCCTCATCCTCTTCTTCCTCCTTCTCCTTCTCTGTTCCTTTGTGTATGTTCATGTGTGTACCTATGAAAGCCAGAGAACAACCTTGGTTTTTGTCCCTCAGGAGGAATCTACCTGTGGGAGCCCAGAAGTGACTCAGTTTCCATCTGGAATCTATTCTGACTTATAAAACATTGGAGTTCAAGCTTGCTTGTTTCAATCTCCTTGAGAGCCGTGAGAAAGTTCTGATGAAGCCCATGGAAAAGAGCACATTATCTCGCTAACAAGCTTCTGATGCCAGTTGAAAGGCATGTAGAGATAGGGAATGAATCTGCTTTCTGCTAACAGGATTCATATACTAGTAAACCTATCTGCTCCTCAATTCAAGGACAGTGCAGAGGGATGCCTAATTGACTATGCTGCTCATTGTTCTGCTTTGCCTCTAGTCTGTGCATAAGCAGGGTCTAAATTAAACTCAGGGATGTCCAGTGTGTGGAAAAGCATGGACTGGTCAGTCCTCCGGAATCTATCCTGTGTTTCTGTCTGCTTCTTTTATCTGCCTTTTCTCAATCTTCATGCCCCTACTCAAGTAACCCAGCTCTCGTTGGAGCAGGCTCCGACCCTCTACCTAAGTTTTTTTTAAGATTCTCTCTCTCTCTCTCTCTCTCTCTCTCTCTCTCTCTCTCTCTCTGTGTGTGTGGGGGGGGGGCGGGTGTATGTATGTATGTATGTGTAGAAAGACACTGGACTACAGAAAAAATTTCTGAACTGAATCAGCCGGTGTAATTCAAAGATGTATTGACCTCAGTAGGGAAACCAGGACATGTGTTATGTTGGGGAAAAGGTTTTGCTTTTGTTTCCACAGGAGAAGAAAAGTTTTGGATACCATCAAAGTTGGTCAAGATTCAGGTTGAACAGGAAAAACCTCTCGATGAGGAGAAATGACAGGTCATCCACCAAGGTATATCTCATGAATTGTATAGAAAGCTCACAAAGGAAAGGGAAGTGTTTTGTTCTTGTCTTCACGGGAAAACCCATCTCCAAAATGCAAGAAGACACTGAGCGTGTAGATACCTAAAAAACAGAGGATAGCTAACCAAAAAGAACCATCAAACAAAGAAGAATCTATCATGTGGTAAACTTTAAAACCTATTTATATACAAGAATCTATTTCTCTTTACTTCCTTGTACCCTTTAGTCCCAATTCACGCTGACTTTAGAGTTGGATTTGGCTGTCCTCCTCCAAATCCAAGCATGTTGTAGAAACAAAATTCAGAGTTTCTGTATTGTATCAAGAAGCCAATTGATGTAAGATGTAAGACAGGAAAAGAAAAAAATCAAGGGACTGTCATTTGTCTATCTCATCTTTCTCTGAAAGTCTAAATTCCATCATAGTTATTATATTCCCTATTATTGCCCTTCCCAGTATGCATACCTATAAAAGTTGAAATTTTTGTGTTGATATTAATGTTTAAGTTTCCCACAATGAACAAAGAATTTCCTAACAGCCATCTCTGGACTCTGGAAAGAAAATGGGGCCTCACCTCATCGACTCCAGTGGATCCAACTTGATGCATTTGAATTGACAATCACCACTCTAAAACTGGTTTGGGACTACATCGCTCTAGACAACCCCAGAGCAGCTAGCTGAGATGGTGCACATTCTAATTACACTCTGGCCAAAGCTTCAGATAAGAACTTCAATCAAAACAAGGACTTCAATCAAGATAAGAACTTAAATCAAGAACTTCAACCAAGCATCTCCTGCCAAACTGAGACTGGGTACAAATGTTGTAGCTAGTTCACTTGAAATTTTCACTACTCTAACATTTTTCTTCCTACAGGATCCCATGAGGTTATCATAGTCCCATTTCAGCAGGAAGTAACTCTGAGAATACTACGCCCCTTTTCCCCAATGTTGACACTAAAGATAATGTACACCTGGTTAGGGTTAGTTTTCTATTGTTTGGGGTTGGGTTGGAAGGAGGTGTTCAGGCTTGGACATCACTTTAAGATAACTTCAGAGTTTAGATGGGATAGATATGGTTAGGATGAGACGTAAGTAGATTATTATATCTTCTTGTGATTCACCTTAGTGATTATTAGCTATAGACAACTTACACTGTTATAGATCCTTGTATATATAACTTACTTATAATTTGTATACCACAGTTCATCTTACTGTGTAAAGTCTTCTTTTTACTAGTGATATTTGGTGCATAATTATGTTCATTTTCTATGTACATATGCTTTTACATTTGTTAAGACATTATGTACACAACTAGTTTGCTTCAAGTTTAAATCCTTTTTTTTTAGACTACAAGGGGAATTGTAGAAAGAGACCCTGGATACCTACACCACTGACCATGCCCTTTTGGGCATGGTCACAGGTAAGTAGAGGGATAGGATAAAGAGCTAGGAGGAAAGGAGTTCGCCCTCTCTCGGGTTCAGGCCAGGTCTCGAGGCATCTGAGACAGGGTACCAATCTGGTTATTGGCTCCTCGTGTGAGTATTCCTTCTTAATAAATATACAACATTTAATAACCCATCCTGTGTTCAATTATGTTGCATTTCACCTATACCTATAATCTTCCCAAGTCCAGAAGCCTAGATGCCAGTGTAAGAACATAATCAACAACAGCCAGGGCAATATATCACCACCAGAGCCCAGCTATCCTACCACAGCAAGAACTGATATCCCAATGCAGCTGAAGCACAAAAAAAAAAACAGCCTTAAAACCAATTTTATAAAGATGATAAAGGTTCTTAAAAAGGAAATGAATTTAATTCCTTAAAGAAATCACGGAAAAGACAAACAAAACATTGGAGTAAATTAATAAATCTCTTAATGAAAGCCAAGAAAAACAAGCAGGTGAAGGAAACTGTTCAAGACCTGGAAATGGAAATAGAAGCAATAAATAAAACACAACTGAGGGACCTGGACATAGAAAATCTAAGTGAACAGGAACTGCAGATGTAAGCATCACCAATAGAATACAAAAGATGGAAGTGAGAGTCTCAGTCAAAGAAAATATTAAATCTACAAACTTCCTAACATAAAACATCCAGGAAATCTGGGACACTATGAAAAGACCAAATATAAAAATCATAGAAATAGAAAAAGGAGAAGAATCCCAGCTCAAAAACCCAGAAAATATATTTAACAAAATCATAAAAGAAATCTTTCCTAACCTAAACAGGAATTTTCCTATAAAGGTACAAGAAGTTTACAGAACACCAAATAGATTAGACCACAAAAGAAAGTTCCTTTGCCATATAATAATCAAAACACTACTGACAACCAAATGGAGAGGCTATCTGGGTGGGTTGGGCCATTTTTGCCATGGACATCAGTGACTTTGTACATGTAAAAGGAAGTGTTCCTGTAGTCACCTCCACAAGGCTCTTTCTTTCCTACCCAGAGGATCACTACTCTTCCCAAAGTACTATTAGTTATTCTCTGTCTGTGCTAATTCTGTCAACACATTAAATGGGTCTTTAAAACTTGGAATGTGTCAGCATGCTGTCTTTTTAATCCAATATATAAGTTCTCTCTTTAAATATATTAAAATAAAAATGTATATAGTTACCTTTCAAAAGGAACACTAAAAATGCAAACAAATAAAGAATATTAAAAGCTTCAAGGGAAAAAAGGCCAAGTAACATATAAAGGCAGACCTATTAGAATTACATCCAACTATTCAATGGAGACACCAAAAGCCGGAAGGGAGAGTTGTTATGCAGACATTAAGAGAACACAGAAGCCGGGCGTTGGTGACACATGCCTTTAATCTCAGCACTCAGGAGGTAGAGGCAGGTGGATCTCTGTGAGTTCGAGGCCAGCCTGGTCTCCAGAGCGAGTGCCAGGATAGGCTCCAAAGCTACACAAGAGAAACCCTGTCTCGAAAAACCCAAAAAAAAAAAAAAACAGAGACAGAGAGACAGAGACAGAGACAGAGAGACAGAGAGACAGAGAGAGAACACAGATAACAGCCCAGACTACTATACCCAGAAAAACTATCAATCACCATAGATGAAGAAAACAAGATAGTCCAGGACAAAGTCAAATTTAAACAGTATCTGTCCACAAATCCAGCCCTAGAGAAGATACAAGAAGGAAAACTCCAATCCAAGGAACTACACTCACAGAAACACAGGCAATAAATAATGTTATGCCAGCAAAACCCAAAGAAGGGAAACACACACACACACACACACACACACACACACACACACACACACACTACAACAACAACAAAATAATGGGAATTAACAATCATTTGTCGGCAATGAGCCAGCTTCCTCTCTCTGTTTTCCGACTGGAACCCTGGAGGCTGTGCCAGAGAAGAAAAAGAAGTTTCCTGCTGTGCCAGAAACCCTTAAGAAAAAGCGAAGGAATTTCGCAGAGTTGAAGGTGAAGCGCTTTCGGAAAAAACTTTGCACTGAAGACACTGCAGAAGGCACGGCACGGAGGAAGCTCATTTATGAAAAGGCAAAGCATTACCACAAGGAATACAGGCAGATGTACCGGACGGAGATTCGCATGGCTAGGATGGCAAGGAAAGCTGGAAACTTCTATGTGCCTGCAGAACCCAAGCTGGCATTTGTCATCCGAATCCGAGGTATCAATGGTGTAAGCCCAAAGCTCCCAAAGGTGTTGAAGCTGCTCCGTCTTAGTCAGATCTTCAATGGCACCTTTGTTAAGCTCAACAAGGCTTCAATTAACATGCTGAGGATTGTGGAACCATACATTGCATGGGGGTACCCCAACCTGAAGTCAGTAAACGAGCTCATCTACAAGCGCGGCTATGGCAAAATCAATAAGAAGAGAATTGCCTTGACAGACAATTCCTTGATTGCTCAATCTCTTGGTAAATGCGGCATCATCTGCATGGAGGATCTAATTCATGAGATCTATACAGTTGGAAAACGCTTCAAGGAAGCAAATAACTTCTTGTGGCCCTTCAAATTATCTTCTCCATGAGGTGGAATGAAGAAAAAGACAACTCATTTTGTGGAAGGTGGTAATGCTGGCAACAGGGAAGACCAGACAAACAGGCTTATTAGACGGATAAACTAAGGTGTTGCCCGTGGTATTTTGTAATCTGGTCAGTTAATAAATAGTCATAACTTGGCAAACTGAAAAAAAATCATTGGTCATTAATATCACCCAATATCAATAGGGTCAATTCCCCCATAAAAGGCATGGTTTAACAGACTGGAGATGCATACAAGAAACACACCACAATGTCATAGATAGACATCACCTCAGAGTAAAGAGTTGGAAAAAATAATTTTTTCCAAGCAAAACGACCTAAGAAGCAAGCTGGTATAGTCACTTTCATATCTAACAAAATAGAATTCAAATTGAAAGAGACAGTGAAGGACGTTTCTAAACCTTAGATCATACTTCAAACCTCGCACATTAATAGTGGGAGACTTCGGCAGTAGTTCTGAAGGCCAACCAAGTGCTGCCACCACCCCACCACCACCCCACCACCACCACCTCTCTCATGGGCACCAGGGAAATGGCACCAGACACCACTACAAAGAACAAATATTTGATGGAAAGGTGGAAAAGACAAACAGAGCAGTTCTAGCACTATGGAGAGAGGCAGAACCAGAGATATGATGGCAGTGACCTGTGAAAGAGAGGGCTGAGATTGGAACAGTTATTGCCCAATGGGTTTGGCAGGATGGTGTACAACAGCCTGGAACTTATGTAGATGCAAACCAAACCTCTGAACCTGCCATCTGGTCATGGGATCCCCTGACTCTGGGCAACAACAGAGGCCTGAGATGAGGAAAGGTTTACTATCTGGATTAGATCTCCTTGAAAGACCACCATGGCCCAAGATACCACAGGAGGCCATGTTAGTGCCTGGTGGTACATGCTGCTTTCCCAGGCCATGATGAAGCCTGACATTAATGTGGATGTATGCAGTCTGCACCACTGCCTGATTCCTGGATGACCTCCTTGAGCTTAGCTACCTTGGGCCACCTAGCTGGAATGAGTGTCATGTGCAAGCACTTGAGACCAGGTTGAGTCTCATGGCCCATGAAGACACTGAGGGCCATAAATGGGGTCAATGGTCCTGATACAGCCAAGGGCCACGTTGATGTCTAAGGGTGATACCACCAAAGCCCATGCAGAACATGTGATCAGGAGATCTGCCCTGGTCCCTCAATAACTGCCACACATCAGTGCCACAGTACCATGGTCTTGGGAATGCTGGCTCCATGTAACTTGTGGGAGAGCTGGTCCTGCCCCTCAAAAGTCAACACACAAGAGTACTAGCGATGGTGAGCATGGGAGAGCCAGCTCCACACATCACAAGTGAGGTGCACCCCCTCACAGGAGAGATAACCCCACACCTCACCTGCCCACAGCTCTGTGGTGCAAGTGGTGGAATGGGCACAGGAGATCTGGCTCCAGCTACCACAGGACTCTCCTCAGTAGATGGCTTCTATCATGGATTCGGGAAGAAAAAGATTCACCCTCCCTTAGAGGGCTGGCCACTAGGAGTTCGACCAAACTCCAGTGAATATATGGACAACACAAAATGGACTGCTTCAGAGGGTATAGGGGAAGGTTACAGACATGGGAGGACTGGGAGGTGAGTGCCATCAGGGTGCATGGATGGTCTTCAAGTGGATTGAAAATTATCCTATCAAAGTAAATTATGTATTGTGACTAACTTTTGCAAAAAAAAAAAAAAAAAAAAAGTGGGAGACTTCAATTCTCCACTCTTACAAATGGACTGGTCATCCAGACAAAAAGTAAACAGAGAAATAATGGAGTTAAAAGATATCATAAATCAAAGGGACCTAACAGATATTTACAGAACATCTCACCCAATCACAGAAGAATATTCCTTCTTCTCAGCATCTCACTGAACATTCTCCAAAATTGACCATATCCTTGGTCAGACCACCACAGATAAAAGCTGAATATCAACAACAGAAAGCCTACAAATGCACAGAAACTGAAAAAATTCCTACTAAGTAACCTCTGTGTGGAGGCAGAAATAAAGAAATGAAAGACTTCCTGGAACTCAGTGAAAATGAATGCACAACATATCCAAACATGTAGCACAATGAAAGCAGTGCTGAGAGTTTGAAAGTTCATAGCACTAAATGCTTTCATAAAGACATTCGAAAGATCTCATACTAGCAACTTAACAGCACACCTGAAAGCTCTAAAACAAAAAGAAGCAAACACACCCAAGAGGAATAGATAAGGAAATAAGCAGACTCAGAGCTGAAATCAATAAAATAGAAACAAAGAGAACAATGCAAAGAATCAATGAAACAAAGAGGTGGTTCTTGGAGAAAATCAACAAGATAGACAAACCCTTATCTAAACTAACTAAAAGACAGAGAGAGAATATGCAAATTAACAAAATCAGAAAAGAAAAGGGGGACATAACAACAGAAACCAATGATAGCCAAAGAATCATTAGGTCATACTTCAAACACCGTACTCCACAAAATTGGAAAATCTAAAAGAAATAAACATTTTTTCTTGATAGATAGCACTTTACAAAGTTAAATCAAGATCAGATAAACAATTTAAATAGATCTATAAGCCCTAAGGAAATAGAAGCAGTCATCAAAAGTCTCCCAGCTACAAAACAATGCAGGGCCAGACAGTTTTAGCATAGAATTCTACCAGACTTTCAAAGAAGACCTAATACCAATACTCCTCAAATTATTCCACTAAAAAAGAAACAGAAGGAAGATTGCCAAACTCTTTTTATGAGGCCACAGTCTAACTGATACCCAAACTACACAAAGATACAAGTAAGAAAGAGAATTACAGACCAATTTCCCTCAAGAACATTGATGCAAAAATACTCAATAAAATATTCAAAAACCAAATCCAAGAACACATCAAAAAGATCATCCACCATGATCAAGTAGGCTTCATCCCAGAGACACAGGGATTGTTCAACATATGAAAATCTGTCAATGTAATCCACCATATAAACAAACTGAAGAAAAAAGAAACACGATCATCTCATTAGATGCTGAAAAAGTCCTTGACAACATCCAATACCCTTTCATGATAAAAGTATTGTTGAGAGCAGGGATAAAGACATACCTAAACATAATAAAGGCAATTTACAGCAAGCAAATAGCCAACATCAAATTAAATGGAGAGAAACTCAAAACAAATCCACTAAAATCAGGAACAAGACAAGGCTGTCCACTCTCTCCATATTTATTCAATATATTACTTGAAGTTTTAGCTAAAACTAATCATACAACTAAATGAGATCGAAGGGATATAAATTGGAAAGGAAAAAGTCAAAGTATCAATATTTGCAGATGATATGGTAGTTATACATAAGCAACCCAAAAAAATTCTACCAGGGATCTCCCACAGGTGTTAAACACCTTCAGCAAAGTGGCTGTATACAAGATTAACTAAAAAAAAAAAAAAAAAAAAAAAAAAAAAAAAAAAAAAAAAAAAAAAAGCATTAGCCCTTCTATCTACCAAAGGCAAATGAACTGAGAAAGAAAACTGGAAAACAACAGCCTTCACAATATCTTGGGATAACACTAACCAAGCAAATGAAAGACCTGTATTGATATGGTATAATGCTCATGTACACTATAAAGATTTGTCACTCCTGTTAGTTTAATAAAATACTGATTGGCCAGTAACCAGGCAGGAAGTATAGACAGGCCTAGCAGACTAGGAGAATTCTGGGAAAAGGAAGGCAGAGATACAGTCACCAGCCAGATGCAGAGGAATCAAGATGAGAGATAATGCCTTACTGAGAAAAGGTACTAAGCCATGTAGGTAAACATAGATACGAATTATTGGTTAATTTAAGTTGTAAAAGCTTGTTAGTAATAAGCCTGAGCAATAAGCCAAACAGTTTGCAATTAATATAAGCCTTTGTGTGATTTTTTTGAGACTTTTAATCCCAGCACTTGGGAGGCAGAGGAAGGCAAATTCCTAAGTTCGAGTTCAGCCTGGTCTACAGAGTTCCAGGACAGCCACGTCTACACAGAGAAACCCTGTCTCGATAAACAAAAAAAAAAAGGGGGGGCTTCTAAACAGAGAATTCTCAACAAAGGAATCTCAAATGGCCAAGAAACACTAAAGAAATGTTCAATGTTATTAACCATCAGAGAAATGCAAATCAAAATGACTTTGAGATGCCAACTTAACCTGTCAGAATGACTAAGATCAGAAACACAAGTGACAGCTCATGCTGGTGAGAATGTAGGGTAAGGAGAACACTTCTCCATTGCTGGTGGGAGTGCAAACTTGTAGAGGCTTTGGAAATCAATATGGTGTTCTCTCAGATAACTGGAACTCAATTTACCTCAAGCTATGCTACTCTTAGGCATATACCCAAATGATGCATAAGGACACTTGTTCAGCTACATTCATAACAGCTCTATTTGTAATAGCGGGAAACTGGAAACAACCTAGACATCCCCCACCTGAAGAATGGATAAAAACAATTGGGCACATTTAACCAATGGAGTATCGGGATATTGTTAAAAACAATATCATGAAATTTGCAGGCAGATAGATAGAACTTGAAAAAAATCATCCTGAGTGAGGTAACCCAGATCCAGAAAGAAAACATGAATGTTTTGTATGTACTCACTTGTAAGTGGATATTAGCTGTAAAGTAAAAGAAAACCATGCTACAGTCCACATATCCAGAGAGGCTAAGTAACAAGAGGGGCTTAGGGGTGGGGGTGTAAGGATCTCCCTGGGAAGGAGAAATAGAACCAATTTTGCCAGTGGACTCTGAACAGGTGAGGTTGGCAACTGGAAGGATCAAGCAGGTGTGGGGGAGAAAATACTGGGAGAAATGACTGGAATTGGGGGACACTTCAGGGGCAAGGTGGAAACCTAGAACAATGAAAACTCCATGGACTCTATGAGAGTAACCCTAGCAAAGACTCCTATAATGGAGGACACAGAGCCTGAACTGACCATCTTCTGTAACCAGGTAAGGCCTCAGGTGGAGGGACTGGGACATCAGTCCAGCCACAAAAACCTTCAACCTATAGTTAGTTCTGCCTGCAGAAGGTTTGGGACCAGAGTCTAGTAGAATTGTCATCAAAGAGACCAGAGAGACTTCATACAGCAACAGATGGGAGCAAATGCAGAGTCCCACAGCCAAACATTAAACAGAGTTCTGGGAGTCCTGTGGAGGAGGGGGGAGGAAAGATCTGAGGGACCAGAGGGGTCAGGGACACCAGAGAACACAGGCCACACAATCAACTGACTGGGACTCTAGGGGGCCCACAGAGATCGGGGAGCCTATAGGGTCTAACGTAGGTCCTCTGCTTATGTGATATGGCCGAGTAGCTTGGTCTTCTTGTAGAGTTCCTAACAGTGAAGTGGGGGCTATCTCTGACTTTTTGGCATACTTGTGGGACCCTTTTCCTCCTACTCAGTAGCCTGGTCCAGCCTTGATGTGAGTGTATGGTCCTAACTGTAGCTTGTTATTCCGTGTTTGGTTGATGTCCCTGGGAGGCCTACTTATTTCAGGGGAGATAGAGGGGGTGGATCTGGGGGGAAGGGGAGGCAGTAAGAGGAGGCTGGGGGAGGGGAGAGAGGGAAAACTGTGGTCAGGATGTAATATATGAGAGAACAATTTTTAAAAGAATTAAAAGGAAAAAAAGTGTAGCCACCTAAAAGAGGAACATAGTAAAGGGCATTGCTTTTGACCTCTTCAGAGAGGTCATTCTGGATCCTCCAATTACACTTTCTGCCCCCTCCTCTTTATCCCAATAGTTTATTTGTTTCACCGGGACCAAGACTGCAAAGAAGGTAAGGAATTCAGTAGCTTTGGGCCTAAGCAGAGGGTGACTGGAACATCCAAGGAATGGCAGAAGCTGTGTAACACCTTTGAATGAGACCAAGGGGGACAGAAGAAGCAAAATAACCACACCTGACCTTGCACTGAGCACTGGCTCTAATCTTTACCAGCGGCCTCTACACAATCAGTGTTGTCCTTGTGCAGCATTCATCTTGTCGAGCCCTACCTTGAGCTCCGCCTGTGCCCTGCCCAGTCCAAACTCCTACCTGGATGAAACCCTAACTATCAGCTACCTACCAGTGAAACACACTGGGACCTGCCCATGACCGCAGAAGCAGCACTCCATGGCATCACAGTCACAAGGCTACCAATCTAACATGAAGCTGAATCCGCTCTGTGAGAAGCTAACTGCAACGGCCTGTGGGCTCTTGCTTCTCCTCTTCCAGATACAGGGTGAGTTTTCTGAAGGAGGAGACAGGGACTTGGGTCAGACCTGCCAAACTTTTCAGATACAGAGCTCAAGACTGATGGATGGGAGGCATTAGGGAGACAGAGGGGGGAAATGGTAGGAGCTCTGCACCCATCTGATGTGTCCAAAGTGCTCAAGATGGGTCTCTAATACAGCAGAGTGAGGGGTCAAATAAAGACACCCAGCACTGAGTAGACAGCCGATTAAGGCGACTGGGAGGAGCTGGGAGAGCTGGGAAGATCAATAAGCCAGGAATAAGGCAGGAGAGGTGGGACTTGGAACCTTTTCCTCCTTTTTGTGGCTGGAGCTGTCACTGTCTGAAGTGGGAACAATGATATCTTCACACTATGATTACCCTCTGAATGTGGCTCCCCCTTGGACACAGAAGCACTCCAGCACTATCCTAGGAGACCCATGCAGGATTGTCATTCTTAGAGGACACATAAATCTCCTGCACTGTGTCCTGCCATTGATCTGATTCCCTCCACAATGTATACCTGACATAGGGCAAAGGCGTAGCTTGACCATTATGGCAAAAGTGATGTGCTTTTCCTGCCAGATCCTTAATCAAAGCTCAGGTAAGGTGTGCAATGACCCCTGTAGATGTCGTGTTTAAGGCTGAAAATTCCACAGTCTCAATCTTTGCACTTTGATCAATTGTGGGTCTGTGTTAATTACCATCCACTGCAAAAAGAAGCTTCTCTGATGAATCTATTTATAGGAATAATTAGGAGTCCTATAATGCCATTTATGAATGCTGTGTAGAAGTTCTTATCCTATATTGTTTAGGGAATAATATGAGTAATATCTGTTATGTTATAGAGTTATTTCTATAACAAGAACTAGGAAAATGGAAAGAAGAGGAGCCTTCAACAAGTGAAAATGATTGAGACTCTTGGAGAATGGACTTCAGTACCCACTGCAATGAGAATCCTCGTGTGTTACCCTGGAAAGTCAAGTCTCTCCACCTCATTCAGTGAAAGGCTCTTCCATCAAGTTTCCCATTGCCTTCACTGATCCAGTATTTCCTGGTTTTAGAGGAAAAGTTGGTTCCCACATTAGGAATCCTTATAGTGAGGTCAGGGGTTGAAGACACACCCAGTGCTAACTCCTCCAGAAAGGCCATCAAATTCTGCTAGGGTTAATATATAGTACCCACTATATATTTCAGGTTTTTTTTTAATATATTCTCAGAATTCACCACTTCAATTCTCCTTTCATAAAACACAACCCCCATCATCAGACATTCACATCCAAAAATAACCTCCTTGTGTGAAATGAACATGGAAATTTTGAAGTTTTCATATAAATATAACCAAAAAGCAAAGGGTGGAGGCAGCACACCAGGTGAAGGAAGGAAATGCATGATGTCAGTAACTGCAGAACAGGGCCAGGTGGCATGGCTAAGCTGTGGGTGACAAAAGAGCATCAACACCCCAAGTGTTGTAGCTACTGACTGGGAAGACCCAACCCTGATAGTATCTCTCCACCCACAGGCCAAGACTCAGCCAGACCCATCAGGACAACACACACAGGGCAGGTGCAAGGCAGCCTCGTCCATGTGAAGGGCACTGATGTAGGGGTCCATACCTTCCTGGGAATCCCTTTCGCCAAGCCACCTCTGGGATTGCTGCGGTTTGCACCCCCAGAGCCTCCTGAACCATGGAGTGGTGTGAGGGATGGGACTTCTCACCCTGCCATGTAAGTTCTCCAGGAGTTCAAGGGACTTTAGTCCCTGAGGTGAGCAAGAGATCTGAGCCACGGGATACTTGCAGCCATTCTTCCCTGAATTCCCATGTACATTGTCCAATGACTGTGTTGAGGTTCACAGGTTAGAATAACCTTGCCAGACTCATAGTACAGGGCCTAGCATCCACAGATATTAAAGACATGAGCAGACACACATGTACTATGATTAGAGCAGTACCTAGTGTTTCCTGCCACTAAGAGAGGTAAGTATCTGCAAGAAATCTGGGTGGTTCTACCAGCTTTGAAAAGCCCCTGGATACTAGCAGATACAGCATGATCCTGAGAAGGACATCAGTGTTGGGTCCTTGGGTTCTATACCACTGAACAGGGCCAGTGCTATCACAAATGTACATAACTCAACCTGGAAATGATAGGACAGATGAGAATCCCTGGACTGAGGATGAGGTGAGTCCCATTAGCATATAGAAAAATTAAACTCGACTCATTCATGGATGGGTGGGTACTGGGGGCACATCCTATATACAGGCCTGAATGGATAATGAAGAAGCAGTGACTGTCACCTGCATCCAGTGACTCCCACATAGAATACTGAGTCACAGTTTCCTATCCTCATGAAGAGTGGGGTTCAAGGCCCTCAAAACCATGGAGTCTTTTTGTAAGGCTGGGCTCGATCTCAGTTTCCCTAGAGGCTGATACTTGAACTGGTGGGAAGGGACTTTAGAGAAGGATCATGGTGAACCAGACATCAAGGAGTGAGGAGTATGAATGTACTTGGCAGCCAATCTAGGATCTAGTTTGAGTAGTGTGCAGTTCCTAGAATAACTACCATTGTTACCAGGTGTCTTCAAAAAGCTGACAAAATAAATGGACTGGTCATGGCCCTGTTGAATCTGACTCCACCTTCTATCTCTATGTCTGAAGACTGCCTTTACCTCAGCATCTACTCACCAGCCCATGCCCATGAGGGTTCTAACCTGCCTGTAAGTATCATTTCATGGTACACTGTGAATAAGAGAACATTTTTCCTGAAGGAATATTAGAAGGAACAAGATTAACATGGACCCTGCTACAGTATTGACCTTCATGAAAATCCTCTCCTTATTGTATGGAGTACAATACGGCTTTCTCAATCAGGGTAGGCCACTGACTCATGGGTATAGGAACACAGAGCCTTGATGGCTCCAGGAGTCAGAAGATATGTTCACGAAGTGTACTAAGAACTCATTCTATTAATTCTCAAACAAGAGACCAAAGAAACTGACAGACCCATGAGATGGCACAGGTACTTGCCATGCAAGACTGGTGACCTGAGTTCAACACCCACAAGCCCACATAAAAGTAGAAGGAGAGAAGCAACTCCAGAAAGATGTCCTCTGACCTCCACACATGGAAAGCCTACACACACACACACACACACACACACACACACACACACACACACACAATACATTTTTAAAGAAACCAACTCAGGCCAGGCAATGGTGGAGCATGCCTTTAATTCCAGCACTCAGGAGGCAGAGACAGGCAAATCTCTATGAATTCGAGGCCAGCCTAGTCTATATAGCGAGTTCCAGGACAGCCAGGGCTACACAGAGAAGCCCTGCCTCAAAAAAGAAAAGAAAAGAAAAAAGAAACCAACTCAGAAACTACCTAAGTACTGCAATTTGAGGTCACCAAAGACTCCAGTCATTAGTTATCTATTGAGCCAATAACAATAGCAAAGACATGATTGTTTTTAATATAGTATTCTTAGGAAGACGTCCCTTTCTTTCCACCTAAGAGAGTTTCTGGGAGTGATAAAACCAAGCTATGATGCAAGTTAAGAGGCCTGGTTTTGCAGACTGAACTTGGATTCCTCATCTAGGCACAGATCATGACACCTTAGCTACAGAAGAGTGTTAGCCATGATAGTGTTGAGCCAGGAAAGAACCAAATGGTGTCTGTCTTGATTTCCTAGGTGATGGTGTGGATTCATGGTGGTGCACTGGTTGTAGGTATGGCTTCCTTGTATGATGGATCCATATTGGCAGCTACGGAGGACGTGGTGGTGGTCACTATTCAGTACCGCCTGGGTGTCCTGGGCTTCTTCAGGTGAGTCTGGGACTGGCCTGTGCTGTGTATTACAGGATGAACAGAAAAAAGGCAGCCCTGTGATTCATGTCTCTACCCCTTCTCAGCACTGGAGATCAACATGCCAGAGGCAACTGGGGCTACCTGGACCAAGTGGCTGCCCTACGCTGGGTCCAGCAGAATATCGCCCACTTTGGAGGCAACCCTGACCGGGTCACTATTTTTGGAGAGTCTGCAGGAGCCACAAGTGTGTCTTCACATGTTGTGTCCCCCATGTCCCAAGGACTCTTCCATGGAGCCATCATGGAGAGTGGAGTGGCCCTGCTGCCTGACCTTATCTCCAACACCTCTGAAGTGATGTACAAAGTGAGTGCCCTCTACCATCCCAGCTCTGGTCCACCATCTCAACCCTTCCCCCAGAGCCTCTCGTTTTCTCTCTTCTCTGGAGATAACAAGAACTAAGTTCTACTCTCTCCGTCCTGAGAATTGCTGAGGGCCTCAAGGGTCAGAACCTATACCCCATGTCTCACATGGACTATTTCTTTTCTTTCTCCATCTTTTTATTCAAATTAGAAACAAGATTATTTTATATATCGATCTCAGTTCCCTCTCTCTCCCCTCCTCCCCTGCCCACCAAGTAACACCCTACCTATCCTTTCTGCTCCCCAGGGAGGGTGAGGCCTTCCATGAGGGGGGGGGGTCTTCAGAGTCTATCATATCCTTTGGGATAGGCCCCTAGGCCCATCCCCATGTGTCTAGGCTCAGGGAGTATCCCTCTATGTGGAACAGGCTCCCAAAGTCCATTCCTATGCTAGGGATAAGTACTGATCTACTACAAGAGGCCCCATAGATTTCTGAGGTCTTCTCACTGACACCCACGTTCATAGTGTCTGGATCAGTCCCATGCTAGTTTCCCAGATATCAGTGTGGGGACCAAGACCTCCCCCTTGTTCCGTCACATGGGCTATTTCTTACATGGGCCAGCAAACTATACCCATAACACCCCC
Source organism: Cricetulus griseus (assembly GCF_003668045.3). Classification (NCBI taxonomy): domain Eukaryota; kingdom Metazoa; phylum Chordata; class Mammalia; order Rodentia; family Cricetidae; genus Cricetulus; species Cricetulus griseus. The sequence goes on from NC_048596.1 coordinate 181,376,426, forward strand.
ATTGTTTTCAGGATCCTGTGAGTAGGTGGGGCAGTTCCTCTGGGTGTCACTTCTCAGCATCAGGGAAGCTGTAATAATTTCATACCTGCCCAATGAGATTTGCTGAGTACTCCAATCTCTTACCACCTTGACTAGAAGGAAAAGCTATCCTGTCCTGGTTCCTTTGCAGATTGTGGCCAACCTGTCTAGATGTGAGCAGGTGGACTCAGAGTCCCTGGTGAACTGCTTACGGGGCAAGAGTGAAGAGGAAATACTTGCTATCAACAAGGTTAGGCCTAACGGTCACGGGTAAGGAGAAAGAGAGGACATAGCATATAGGGCAGAAGGCTTACATGACCTTCAACTTCTCATGCACATGTCTCACCTCTAGGCCCATACTGTTTGACGGTACTGGGTGTGAACTGACAGCCCAGGCATATGGAACTAGAAGACCATTTAGAATGGGATTTAGGGATGAGACAGGAATGGATATAAGCACCCAGAAAATATCCAGATTATGACATTGTTGCTTGACCTTAAATGTCCCCTCAGGCTTTCAGAACTATCCATGGTGTTGTGGATGGAGACTTTCTGCCCAGACACCCACAGGAGTTGCTGGCCTCTGTTGACTTTCAACCTGTCACCAGCATCATTGGTGTCAACAATGATGAATTTGGCTGGTTACTGTCCACAGTGAGGTCCTCCTCTATGTCCTCAAGCCTGGGAAGCCCTGGGAGGATGGTAGGGATTTGGACCACAAAGCCATTCAACCCCAACTCAAGACCTTCCCCCTGCCTCCCAGGGAATGAACATCTCTGACACCATGAAGGAAATGGACAGGGAGACCCTGCAGGATCATCTGCGGAATTTATCAGTACAGTTGGTAAAATCTCCTGGTGTTGGTCTATAATGAACAGGGAGCTGTCAGATACTTGCCCAAGCTGATGCTCATAAAATTAGGATGAGTTCCTATTTTCCTATTTGAGTCTATCAGTGGGAAGAACCATGAATTTGGACCTTTCTTCGTACACATCCATGTATATGTATATGTATATGTATATGTGTATGTGTATGTGTATGTATATGTATATGTATATGTATATGTATATGCATATGCATATGCATATGCATATGTATATGTATATGTATATGTATATATAGCAGGCCCTATCTCCCTCCCTGAAGCTGTTGCCTCCCTGCCCCAGACTCTGCCTAACTGCCTCTCCCTGGTCCCCCTGAACCAGATGCTACCTCCAGAGTTTGGGGACCTATTGATGGAGGAATACATGGAAGACACAAAGGATCCCCAAACCCTCCAAGCTCAATTCCTTGAGATGATGGCAGACACCACCTTCGTGATCCCTGCACTACAAACAGCACACTTTCAATGTACGCACACCTGGAACTGAGCCTGATGCCTAAGCGCCAGCTCAGAGCTGTAGATCCTATCTGAACACTATGGTATCCAGGTCTCCATCCATGTCAAACAGAATCTCATTCTGTGGCCCACATTACTCATGGCAAACTGCCTGTCCCAACCTCCTGAATACTGTAATTATAGGAAGGAGCCACCATACCTGGCCCTACTCATGTCTTTATTGGATTCCTGGTGTAGTGATATTTTGTTAGTAATCTAACAAATAAAGCTTTCCTGAAGATCAGAATGCAGAGATAAGTCACTAATTAGTCACACACCTAGTTAAGAGCTAAGCCACTAGTTAGCCACACACACACCCTAAGCCACTAGTTAGCTACACACCTAAGCCACTAGTTAGCCAATAGAGGACAGGCAGTGGTGGCCACACTCTTAATCCAAGCACTCAAGAGACAGAGGCAGATGGATCTTCAAAAGTTCAAGGCCACCCTGGGCAACATGAGAGTGAATCATTCTAAAAGAGAAACAGAGCTCATACCTTTGATCCCAGCACTTGGGATGACACATCTTTAATCCCAGCACTAGAGAGGAATGTAAGGCAGGAGCTCAGTGCAGTCTCAGGAAGTCTGGGGTTTGGTGGAAAGCATTGCAGTCTGAGTTTTGGTGGATTTCCCCCTCAGTCTAAGCTTTGGTAAAAGTGAGGACTCTACTCTAGTGGCTGGCGGCTTTGCTTCTCTGATCTTCAGACAAGCTTTGTTTGTTAGATTACAAACAAAATATCACTACATCCTTGTACCAGTCATTTGATGATCTTTATTTCTGTAAATCTTTATACTACTCCAAGTGCCCAGTATCTCCCTTATTTTACAGATGAGGTTAGTGATATCCTCTGACTTGCCTAAATTACCCAGCTAAGAAAGCCAAGGTCATGATTTAACCAAAACCTTGAACCACAGTCTTGGCTCCACCTTCTCACCACTGGATTCCAGCCAGCTATCTTGTAATGATGGATGAAGAAGAAGAATTTTACGGAAGGAGTCACTATATCGCCGTGTGTCTTTACCCCCAGGTTCCCATGCACCTGTCTACTTTTACGAATTCCAGCATCGGCCCAACTTCTTCAAGGATATCAAGCCACCCCATGTGAAGGCTGACCATGCAGATGAGCTTCCTTTTGTCTTTGGATCTTTCTGTGGCAACAAGAGTGAGTCTTCCTTAATCTCCAGGAACTGGGCTGCTGGGAGGTGACTACTCTCACTGTCCAGATGAGGAAACTAAGACAGAGAATGATTAAGACCGGGTGAGTGCATCTTATAGCTCAAATGACCACAACAGGACTGGAATCCACGTTTTCTCACTGCAAACTGTGTCCCCCTTACTTGCACCCACCCTGGCCAACCACAGTGTTTGACATGAGAACCAATAAAGGAGATTCAAAGGCATAATTGTTCCCTAGACAACTTTCCAGTATAGCATAGAAATAGGGCCTTCAGATTCAAGAATGAGCACAAGGTGGATTTGAGTAGGAACTGGGTCATGTAAAGGCAGAATGAGGAAGAGGAGATCCTGGATCCTCAGTGGTAAAGAGAGAAAGGACCAAGGTTTGGGGCCCAGGGTAAGGCTATATCTGAGATGACAAGTATGGACCATGGGAAGACAGCTGAATGGGGTAGCTGAGATCTTGTCTTCCTCCTGTCTACAGTTGACCTCACTGAGGAGGAAGAGATGCTGAATAAGATGATGATGAAGTACTGGGCTAACTTTGCCCGAAATGGGTAAGGAGTCATCTCTCCCTCAGCCTCCCAGGGGCAAGTACCTACATAGGGTTCCCCTTGTAAGTGGTGGCCTCATTAACAGACATAAATCCTTCATCACATGACAGCCTCCTCCCCAATGCCAGAACATACTCAGACAAGGATTTCCTAATGAATTGCAGTCACTAATCATCTCCCAGTAATCTAGAAGATGGGGACAGTGATAGTACTGCCTCTCCCAGGCGGAGCCTACTGTATGTGGAGCAGATACTAGTGAGCAGAACTTGCTTCTCTAGATCAGAGTACTTTCCCCCTTCATAAGTCCCCACAATGCTAAGGCCTTCTTGGCTAACTGCCCTGACCTGAACCAAGTAGGACTCAGAGTAACCACAACCCCGCCCTGCTTGGAGGGCATGTTAACAGGAACCCCAATGGTGATGGCCTGTTCTACTGGCCAGTATTTGACCAGGAGCAGCAGTACCTGCAGCTGGACCTGCAGCCTGGCATGGGCCGTGCCCTGAAGGACCACAGGTTTCAGTTCTGGACCAAGACCCTGCCCCAGAAGATCCAAGAGCTGAAGAGTGCTAAAAACAAGCACACAGAGCTGTAATGCCCTGTGTTGGGGAAAGAGTTATTCTGAGTGCAAGTGGGATCAGCCCTGCATGCTCACATACTCTTTGAAGACATGGGATTTAATCCAACACACAGCCATTCATCTCCTTTCATTCATCCATTCAGACTTTTAAAAAGAACCCAAGACATGGTGCTTATTTCCAAACCTGCCAGAGTCCACTTTTATTATACATGCAGTAAGTCTCCCAGGCAGATGTAGATGAGTGAGCCCCAATAGTCACCACCTTCCTATATCCTTCATTAGGCCATGGAACATGGACCCCATTCCTTCTTCACTTCCCTATGTCACCTCTGCCCATCTTATCTTCTTCCTCCCCTGACTTCTCAGGCCCTCCATTCATTGTTATGTTCATTGAGGAAATTTTCACAAACCTGAGTAACTGAACCATGTTTCTGCTTCTCAGCAAGTCCCTGTTATTCTTATATTCTACAAATAGAAACCAGTATACCAGTTGGGCACTAGAATCCACAGGGTCTTGATTCAATTAAAAGAATATAACAAAAGTATCACAGCTGGATGGCTTCTATACTTTAGAAGTTTATTGCTATCTGTTTTAGAAGCTGAAAGTCCTGGTCAGAGTATAACCTGATTTGGTATCTAGTGAAGACTTCTTCTCTGGTTTGTAGGTGTCACTTTCTCACCGTGACCTTCCCACCACAAACCAGCAAACATGCTCCCCTACCTCATTTACAAGAGTCCTGTATTAGACCATCTTCTGCTGCTATGTCAAAGGATCTGAACTTGCTACTAATAAAGAAAAAGGTTTCTGTTAGATCAATTTTAAATATGTATTTTATTATTTATTATTTATGTGTATTCTGTGGGTGGGTGCTTGAAAAGTCCAAAAGAGACTGTCACATCCCCTGGAGCTCGGGTTACAGGCAGTTGTAAGCCATGTGACATAGACACTGGGAACTGAACTCAGGTTCTCTGGAAGAGCAGCAACTTTTTAAAACTGAGTCCACTCAGCCTGGACACATAGGGGAGGGTCTAGGCCCTGCCCCAAATGATATGACAGACTTTGGAGATCCCTCGTGGAGGGCCGCACCCTCTCTGGAGAGCAGAGGGGGATAGGATGGGAGGTTGGGGCAGTTGGGGTGGGGGAGAAGGGGAGGGAGAGAGAGAGCTGGGATTGACATGTGAAGCAAGTTTGTTTCTAATTTAAATTTTAAAAAGTTATAAAAAAAACTGAGTCCAATTCTTTTCAGAGTTACATAGATTTATTTAAACATTTAATATTGTGTTAAGTGCAAACAATGAAGAAGAAATATACCCATGTATGCCACACTCTATACACACACATAAATATATACAAAGATTCTAAGTAACATCCCTATCCGTTTCCTCTATCCTCTACTTAGCATCACTTCTACCACTCAAATTGATTCCTTACATTTTATTCTTTTTAATTTAAATTAGAAATAAGCTTCTTTTACATGACATCCCCAGTTCCCCCTCTCCCTCCCCTCCTCCCATCCTCCCCACCAATCCCCCCATCCCAACCCCTTTCTGCTCCCCAGGGAGTGTGAGACCTTCCATGGGGGATCTTCAAAGTCTGTCATAGCATTTGGAGCAGGCCTAGACCCTCCCCAGTGTGTCTAAGCTGAGAGACTATCCCTCTATGTGGAGAGGGTTCCCAAATTTCATTTGTGTACTAGGGGTAAATACTGATCTGTTACGATAAATCTTTTCATCAAAAGCCACCAAGTTCTGCCTGCTGAGTTAGGGCCCCAAGTAGTACACAGAGACTTATATTATGTGTAAATGCTGCTTGGCCAATGACTACGATTCTCATCTGTTAGCTCTGTCTTAATTATCATAAACCTATATATTTTATAAGACTTATTTTATAAGATGCCTTCCATTGGCATCCCCCCTTGCCGGTGGATCACATCACGCCGCTGGAGGAAGAGCAGAGGGGAAAAAGGGACCACTTCCTACTTCTCCTTCCTTAAGTATGAGTCTCCTTGCTATGTCACTTCCTGCCTGGATCACCACTTCTCTACTACATTTCCCAGAATCCTCTTTGACTCCTAGTCCTGTCTAACTTCCTGCCTCATTGGCCAAACAGTACTTTATTCAACAATCAATAAGATGAACATACAGTTCATTCCCTATCATCTCTTTTCTGTCTAAATAAAAAGAAGGATAACTTATCTTTTATAATAACTGAAGAAAACTATAACCATAACTATCTGTCTTCAACTCTATCAAAGACCACAGAAGGATAATATATAAACTCTTGAATTGACAGAGACATCTCGCTACCTGGACAGTCACCCAAAGTTCCTCTGTAATGTTGGGGCATCCATCTTCAGCCCATAGGCCACAGTGTGTCTGGCACACTTCTCCATTTCAACAGGAACGCTTCAATACTGTCTTGTTTTGTAAGTTCAGCAGTCACTTTCTTGTGGGTCCTGTATATCCAGTTTATACAGCAGCAAACAGTCCAGGCAAGAGCAGTTTCTTGCCCAAATGGCTAATCTTGCCATGTTGAAAGTGAACTCCATAATGAGTTTCTTCAATGCCCATCTTCCTTTCTGACATAATTGGTGTGCCAGGAGCAGTTGTGTCTCACTGCCAAGAAAAACTCTAAACCATTTAAATGTCATATATTCTGTAGGTCTGAAAGATTTGAAGAATACCTATCCATCTCAAATATATCTCTGTATATCTAGAAAACCTAACTAACCTAATTATAAGTTCTGACTATTATAAGTGACTATATAGCCTTATTTAATTATGCATATCATTCTAAAAGATCTGTATAAACACAATACCTAAACAAGAGGAGACATACATATCATAAAATTGACCTTAAAGTTGTATAAATAAATGAAAATCCATACCAATGCAAAGTATTCATTCCTATATCCTATTCCCATTTTTTACCTTTAAAAAGAGATTGACTATGCATTATTATTTAAAACCAACCCCATTTAAATGAAAACAAACATTTATAAACAATATTTTGGAATTTGGGCGTAGTTCATTCTAAACTGCTTCCTGCTGATTGAGGGAGATGTCCATACCATGGGGATCATGATAAAACAGAAATCTGACCAAGTCCTTGTTTTTGTAGTCTGTAAGGCTGTATCGTCTCAGCTTCAGGGGGTCAAACCATATTAGTGTGGAAGGAATCCACAGCTTTTCATTTTCTATGGAAACACAAGCAAAAACTTCTTTCCAAGTAGCCTGTCCTTAGACTTAAATTTTGAAATCAAAGCATTTATGTATAAGTTGGATTAATTTAGCAGCATTTATAATCAAATGTATTTTAGTAGCAGCAAGTCTTTCCTCGGCAATCAAACAATTTAAAGACAACAATATGGCATATAGTATTCAGATTCTCTGTGCATTTTTCATCTTTAGGTGGCTTTTCTACTATTTTACTTTTACTTCCTTTTGTTTCTTTTTTTCTGAGACATGGTTTCTCTGTGGAAATCTGCCTACCTCTGCTTTTGGAGTGCTGGGATTAAAGGTGTGTGCCACCACACCCAGCTACTTTATTTCTGCCTGTTACTTTTTTTTCTCACAAGCCTAAACAAGAGGAGACATACATTTCACAAAATTGAGAGATTATAGCCTGACTCCACCTCCAGGTCACTCTCTGTTTCATGTTTATTTAAAGATGTGATCCCTCGGCTTTCTGTTCTGGCCACCTGCTATGGTGCCTCCCCCACCATTACAGACCCTCCCCCTAGAACCCTAAGCCAAAATCAAACTCTTTCTTTCTTAAGTTGCTTTTGGCCATAGCATTTATCACAGCAACAGAAAAGTAACTAGTGCATTCTCTTCAAAGAATCTCTCTCTCTCTCTCTCTCTCTCTCTCTCTCTCTCTCTCTCTCTCTCTCTCTCTCTCTCTCTCTCCCCCACAACAGTTGACTAAAAGTGCAAGGAAGGTGTTGCACAGCTGACTTGGAGTCCCTTTGCTCTACCCTGAATCATGAGCAGGCAAGGGGAAGCTCTTCAAATGCTCATCTCCAACAGCTTTTGTTTCTCTCATGTTTGGCAGAGTGAGCAGATACATCAGGCAGGTGGGAGCAAGGGCAATTGACAGCCTCTAGTATTAAAAATCTTCACGCAACCCTTGGTAATGGTTAGTGTTAAAACTCTCAGTCCAGGAACTCAGTGGTTAACAGCGCTTGCCTTCTTTCAGAGGACCTGAGTTCAGTTCCCAACACCCAAGGGATGTAATACTTTTCTGGCCTCCAAGGGCACTCATGACCAGACACTCACAGACATATGTATACACACCATTATTTATATACTCACATATATACTCACATATATAAATAATGATAATAATAAAATATTAAAATAATAGTAATAACGCTCTCAGCCTGGCCCTAAAATCCCAGGATACTTGACAGCTTCCTGGAACACTCCTAGAAACCAGGGCCTGCAGTGCAGGTTCTTGCGTCTGATCATTTACAACCTTTTTATTCTTCTTTAGACTTAACTCTTTAGCTCTCTTCTTCCTGCCCTGGACACTTTTGAGTTATCCACATACTTCTCCAATAGCTAGGCAGCAGGGCCTGCACTCAAGAGTCAGGCACTGTAGGCCCACTGCCATCTCTGAGGCTGGGATCACTGGGGCCCAAAGCCTACTTCTTCAGCTGCTATCAAGAAGCCAGCTGCTTTACAGTTTTCACAGCTTGACCTACGGACACTCAGCTGTGCTGCCATTCTGCTGTCACTGACATGGTTGTCGCCCCTCCACACAATCTCTGTTGCTGCTCCCTTCCTGTTTTCAGCTCAGTCAACATTACTGAAAGAAGGTAAAACAAGACTGAAAGAACCATTTTATTGGGCCTAACACAAAAGAGGCAGCATGGGTGATGGGCTCCCAACTAATTCATGAGGAACCTTGCACTGACTGCTTCTATGGCCTGAGAAGGAATGTTTGAACCAATAACAATCATTTGTTTGAACCAATCACCTTTCCCTCTTAACCACCAATCACAATCTTTGAGGATTGTGCTTTGAACCAATCACAGCTTTGCCTCTTAGCATTCATTGGTCACAGCTGCCCATCTCCTAGACCACCAGGAGAAATGCTTCAAAATGGAAGCAGTTGTAGGATCAGTGAAAGTCTGTCAAGATTTGTGACAGCAAACATCTGGTACAAACTACTTTCAAACAGCCCTGACTGGGGCTATGCCTTCTGGAGCCAAAGCAATGGATTGTAATGTTTGTATGGTTGTCTCAAGGCATCCATGGAATGTTCAAGATGGTTGGTGTTGGCATCAGCCTAGTCTGGTTGGTTCTTAGACTGAGAGCCCTTTCACCCAAGGCCTCCAAGGACAGCAAAAAAAGAGCCCAACAACTGCTAATTAATGAGTCAAGTTGCCCATCCCTAATAGCTTTTACTTATTTATGGAAAAAATAAAACAGTAGAAGTGCTTACAGCATAGATTTAAAGAACTTGACATTACACTGCATTACAGTAACAGTGATTTTTCAGTGATTTAACAGTGCTTACATCTGCCCAGTGTCACCATTGGAGGTGGGTCTTCTTCTATCTAATGAAGGGAGTATCCCTGTTATCTCCAAAAGATGGAAGAAGGCACACAATGCCTTTGAAGGAGAATAAAGAAGGCAGGGAAGAGAGGAGGGGGCCATGCCCAGCCTTATGATCACTTATGATGACTTCTTTACAATAAGTGCCTGTCTTCTGTAGTACCTACCTTGCTCAGTCTCAACCAGTGCCACACCTAAGCCCTCAGATCCAATGTCCTGCCCTGTCTTCAGTAATGAACTGTGATGCGGAGCCTACACAGAATCTTTCCTCTCCAAGTTGCCTTTGGCCATGGAGTTTCATCACAGCAATAATAATCCCAATTAAGATACTAGGAAAGACAGGAGCTAGGCAGAAGTGGCCAACAAAGATGAGGTGGCCTTGAGCAGGGTAAGTTAGGTTAGATTGTGATAAGTTTGTAGTAGACAATCAGTTCCCACTCTAGAAGCTCCTGGCATGAGAAGACAAAACACCAAGGACACACCAAGGTGTGGTGCCCACCTGTCCAGATCTTCTGATACTGGCCCGGAGGTTTCCTGGAAGACTCAGCACACTATCTTTTCTCTAAAAACTAAACCACGCCTTTGTTCTAATAACCTGGGGAGGCTGAAGCTTACCAGCTTGCTCTCCATGGATAGCTCAGGATGCTATCTTATAGCACCTAAAACCACCAGCCCAGGGATGGCACCACCTACTATGGGCTGGGCCCTACTATATCTAACACTAATTTTAAAATGCCCTGGAGGGTTGCTTACAGCCTGATCTTATGAAGGCATTTTCTCAACTGAGGTTCCCTCTTCTCATATGATTCTAGCTTGTGTTGAACTGACATAAAACTAGCCAGTATACCTGCCATTGCTGAGTTCCTTGTAGAGTAGTGGCTCTCAACCTTCCTAATGCTGAGACCCTTTAATACAGTTCCTCATGTTATAGTGACAGCCAACCACAAAAGTATTTCATTGCTACTTCATAACTGTAATTTTGATGAATCATAGTGTAAATATCTGATATGCAAGATACCTGATTGCAACCCCTAGTGGGGTCGTGACCCCACAGGTTGAGAACTACTGAGACTAAGAGCCTGAGGCAGGAAGAGTTCCCTGAGACTTATGGCTCGCTTTTAAAATAAGATTTTAACCAGGCCTGCTGATATATGCCTGCAATCCCAGCACTCAAGAGGTGAGGACAAGAGAATTGGGACTTTCCAGGCAAGCTAGCCTCAGCTGCATAGAAAAAAATCTGAAACTGAACTGGTTTCATCACACCCTGTTCCAAAAACCACAAAGTAAATAAAATTTTGGCTTGTGCCAACATCCATATACACTATAGTTATCCCCTGGTATCCATCAGGATTGGCTCCAGGAGCCCACAGTACAAACTTACATATGCAGATGTTCACAGGTCACACATAAAATTGATAGTTTTTACATAAACCTATTTTTTAATGAACATAGATAGATGACTAGAGAGATAGCTCAGCAGTTAAAAACACTTACTGCTCTTCCAGAGGATCAAGGTTTGGTTCCCAAAGCCTGTATGTTGGATCACGCTACATATAATGCCAGTTTCCTGGGTTCTGTCTCCCTCTTCTGTCCTCTGTAGGTACTGCATATATGTGGTACACATACAAACATGCAGGCAAAACATTCATGCACATGAATTTTTTATTTAAATGAACATAGGTAAACTATAATGAATGCCTAGTGCAATGTTAATTTTGTATAAATAGTTTCCAGGCTATCTTATTTAGGTAATAACAGCAAGAAAAGCCTATGTGGTCAGAATAGATACAAGGTAGAGACATTGAACCCAGTAATGAGGAACATAAACTGCAATTGACAAGTCACAAATAATATGGGTAATAAGTCATACTTTCTACTGTCCCACCCATAAGTGGCTCCTTCAAAGTGATCACTGAAGTCCCTTTGGTCATATACAATACCCAGTGTATACTCAGTAGTTTTTAGTATAATTACAGAATTCATTACCTCATTTCCTTTTCTCTCTGAAAAACTGCCCCTATCAGCCATACACACACACCAGTGTAGTTTTTTGCTTTAATGCACATAGGAATTCTGAATTTATCATATTCCTAAAATTTAAAACATCCAATGGTGGGGACAGTATACATGTGAAAGCCAGTGATTGCAAAACAGAATCCCCTGAAAGGCTGAACTGTGGATGACAAGGAGGCAATTTATAGAACCATCCCTGACAACATCTCTCCACCCACAGGCCAGGGCTCAGCAAGCCCCATCAGAAACACACACACACAGGCCAGATGAGAGAATGCCTTTTCCATATGAAGGACTCCAACATAGGGTTTCATACCTTCCTGGGAATTCCTTTTGCCAAGCTACCTGTAGGACCACTGCGCTTTGCACCCCCTGAAGCCCCTGAACCATGGAGTAGTGTGAGGGATGGGACCTCTCACCCAGCCATGTAAGCTCTCCTAGATTCTAGGAGACTTTGGGCCTTAGATTGGGTACATGCTCTGAGCTCTAGGCCAGGCTGCAATGATTCCTCCATCTCAATCCCATAGCCAGTTTCCTCACTGCATAGAAGTAAAAATTCCCATGTGTGTTTTATTGAGTGCTCTTTGAGGTGTGAGGGCTATATGTAACAACTTTGGCCAACCCTGGCTCAGGACTTGAGAAACAGAATTCTACTTGCAGATGCTGAGGAGAAGAGCAGAGACACATTTGTACTATGTACATTCCAGCTATGCTTAGTGTTTTTGGCCACTAGGGAAGGTACAGGTTTATTCCACAAACTGTAAGAGCTCAGTAGTTTTTAATAGATGTCCTTAAAGAGAAAAACACTGGTGGGTCCTTGGTAACCCTATTCTCCAAAGTCACTGTGCCAGCCAATATGGCCAGGTGCCATTGGTTAATCCTCCAACTGGAGATTCTGTTGAAGAAGGATGTTCTCTGAGAATCTGGACATAGAATGAAGGGCATTCTGCTACCATATTGGAAATAATTGTCTATTCATTATAACATAGCAACTGTATGTGCATGATGCTATGTACATATGTACATATAAATAAAAATTTCTACATGTGACCAGAAGTTTCCACAGATGGTCCTAGGGTTCACAATTTCCAAGATATGGGAAGAATGAGTTCCAAGCCCCCTAAAAACATTGAGGTCTCCCTGGAAGTCTGGGTCTCTTCCCATTTTTGCCAGAGCCTGTAGAGTTGACCTTAATAAGAAGGAACTTTAGAAAAAATCGTATTTGTAAGCAGAGCATCAGGGGATATGAGGTCTCAAGACAGCTAGAAGCAAATATAAACCTAGTTCTGGTCCACAGTCCTAGAATAACTACTATTGCCATCAGGTATCTTCAGAATTCTGATAGATTCATCTCCATGTCTAAGGATTCCCTGTATCACACTATCTACCCACTAGCCCATGCTCCAAATTGCCTATGAGTGTCAGCCATGGTCAGTTGTGGGGGTGGGAGGGAGGACACTTGTTCTATAGGAAGATGAGAAGAGACAAGGTGAGCATGCCCTGCTGCAGTGTGGAGCTTCCTGAGATGCTTCCCACTGTCAGGTACAATAAAGCTTTCTAACAAAGAGCTAACCTGTGGACATGGGACTCAGAGCCCTGATGACTTTCAGAAGTCAGACCGGATGTCCTAGGAATGTTCTAGATTCAAGTAATTTGCACTCAAAAGACTGCATCAGGAGCTTCCTAAAGATTGCAATTCAAAGCCACCAAATACCCAGTTGCCATCATGGAGAGTGGGGTAGCTCTGATGCTCAATCTGGTCTCCAATTCCTCTGAGATGTTTAGTGCCTTCAACCACCAAGCCCTGGCCTGCTGTCTCAGCCCTTGTTTTCAGAGCCTCCAGCTCTAAATCCATTTTGTAGATATAACAATGTGCCCTAGGAACTGCCTTTTTATAGAAATTGCCGAGAATCCCAAGGAATATTCCACATTTCCTCCTTTTTGTCTAACTAAAAAGGAACAGAAAAGACCCCTGCAAGTCATGGTGCATATCTCTCTACCTCACAAAAGCTGAATATTTTCTCTAACCAGCAAAGTCGCACCCAGGGCGACTTTGTGTTCAGAATCATGTGAACAGGTGGTATGGTTCCTCTATCACTTCTCAGCCTTGGGGAGATGGGAACTGTTCCAAACATGTTACAATCCACATAGATCATAAAATTTGAAGGAGAGCACCTGAACCCAGCTGAGGTGTTGGGAAACACTCATCTCCCTGCCTGAAAAGAGGGCCAGGCCCTGTCTAGTTCCTTTACAGATAGTAGCTAACTTGCCTGCATGCCACCAGGTAGATTCAAAGGTCCTGGTAAATTGCTTGTAAGGCAGGAGTGAAGAGGAAATACTAGCCATCTACAAAGTCAAGCCCAGTCATAGTAGGTGTGGGAGAGGAATGGCAATAGCTTATGGAGCAGAGGGATCACAAGGCCTTCAGCTTCTCAGGCACAAATTCCTCATCTTCAGACCATGCTGTCTGATGGTATTGGATGTGAAGTGATGGCCCAGGCATATGAAACCAGACATGGAACCATCCAGGCTGGGATTTAAGGATGAGCCAAAACTGAGTTTAAGATACCCCAAGAGTATCAGAGATGTTCTTAGACATGCTAATGATGTTTGACCTTGCCTGTCCCCACAGGCCTTCAATGTCATAGCTTTAATTCAGGAGGCAGAGGCAGAAGGATCTCTGAGTTTGAGGCCAGCGTGGTCTGCATAGCAAGTTCCAGGACAGCCAGGGCTACACAGAGAAAACCTGTCTCTTAGGGGAAAAAAAAAGGACTACTTACCAGTATCTACCTCCATGTGGGACAGGGCTGTTTTGTCCCTCTATCTCAGAGGTAAGCTATAAAGAATTGTATTACTACACTGCAGTCCACTGTCCGGGTCACTGAGGAATAACAAATGACTGGTACTCTCAACAGATCTCAGCATGCATTCTGCCACTGGGGATGTGGCTGTCATGTGATGAAGGACTCATGCATGCTATGAGGCCACCACCTTGGATGGGGATCTGCCCCTAGGAGGTAAAGGAGAAGTGTCTTCTCACCAGGGAGCCTTCTTACTTAGACACTCAGAGGCTGCAAGCCTCTACTGATTTGCATATGATGTAAGCCAGTTGGTGGTGGCACACACCTTTAGTCACAGTGCTTAGGGGGCAGAGGCAGGTAGATCTCTGTGAGTTCGAGGGCAGCCTGGTCTACAGAGTGAGTTCCAGGACAGCCAGGGCTGTTTCACAAAGAAACACTGTCTTGAAAACAACAACAACAAAAAAGATACATGATACTACAGTACACAGTATGGCCGGCGACATTAGCTAGCGCTTGCTCAACTCTCTCTAACGGGAAAGCAGCGGACTACAAGAGACTGAACTGTATCTGCCTCTATTTCCAACAGACTCACGTTCAACTTTCGCTCAGAAAAATAGCCGGGAAAATTTTATTAGTCCTTTTAAAAAAAAGTTAATATAAAATTGTAGCAAAAAAAAAAGGAACCTGAACTTTAGTAACACAGCTGGAACATCCTCAGCGGCGGCGGGAGCGGCGGCGGGAGCGGCGGGAGAAGAGATTTAATTTAGTTGATTTTCTGTGGTTGTTGGTTGTTCGCTCGTCTCACGGTGATGGAAGCTGCACATTTTTTCAAAGGGACCGAGAAACTGCTGGAGGTCTGGTTCTCCAGGCAGGAGCCCGACGCAAGCCAGGGATCCAGGGATCTTTGCCATCCTGAGATCTGAGTGGGATGTCCTTTTGAAGGATGTGCAGTGTTCAATCATCAGTGTGACGAAGACTGACAAGCAGGAAGCTTATGTACTCAGTGAGAGTAGCATGTGTGTCTTCAAGAGACGTTTCATTTTGAAGACATGTGGTACCACCCTCTTACTGAAAGCACTGGTTCCCCTCTTGAAGCTTGCTAGGGATTACAGTGGGTTTGACTCAATTCAAAGCTTCTTTTATTCTCGTAAGAATTTCATGAAGCCTTCTCACCAAGGGTACCCACACCGGAATTTCCATGAAGAAATTGAGTTTCTTAATGCAATTTTCCCAAATGGAGCATCATATTGTATGGGACGTATGAATTCTGAATGTTGGTACTTGTATACTGTGGATTTCCCAGAGAGCCCAGTAATCAATCAGCCAGATCAAACCCTGGAAATTCGGATGAGTGAGCTTGACCCAGCAGTTATGGACCAGTTCTACATGAAAGATGGTGTTACTGCAAAGGATGTCACTCATGAGAGTGGAATTCGTGACCTGCTACCAGGTTCTGTCATTTATGCCACACTGTTCAATCCCTGTGGCTACTCGATGAATGGAATGAAATCGGATGGAACATATTGAACTATTCACATCACTCCAGAACCAGAATTCTCTTATGTTAGCTTTGAAACAAACCTCAGTCAGACCTCCTATGATGACCTGATCAGGAAGGTTGTGGAAGTCTTCAAACCAGGAAAATTTGTGACCACCTTGTTTGTTAATCAGAGTTCTAAATGTCGCACAGTACTTTCTTCACCCCAGAAGATTGAAAGTTTTAAACATCTTGATTGCCAGAGTGCTATGTTCAATGATTACAATTTTGTTTTTACCAGTTTGGCTAAGAAGCAGCAGCAACAGCAGAGTTGATTAAGAAAAAATGAAGAAGAAAAAACGCAAAAAGAGAAGACACACAGGAGGTGGTAGCTGCTTTCTAGATGTTGATACTGGGGGCCGGGTTCTCCATGACCACCACCTTGTAGCCACAGAAAGCCCTAGGTGTAATGATAGTGTAATCATTTTGAAGTGTATGCATTATTATATCAAGGAGTTAGATATCTTGCATGAATGCTGTCTTCTATGTTTAGGTGTTCTATGCCACTCTTGCTGTGGAACTGAAGTGCATGTAGAAAAGAACTTTGACTGTATGACTCTCTACAACTTTTGTGAAAATGATTCAATTTGGTTTATGCACAGTGTAATATTTCTGCAGGCATCGTCCAAAATCCCCCCCCCCACAGACAAGGCTTTTGTCCTCATTAGATGCTGGCCTCAGCTGACCATCTTCGACTGTTCTAATAAATTGCTGCCAGAGTTTTTACATGCAGTTACCTCCACTTTCTAGAGCATATTCTCTACTAATGTTATTAGTAGAGAAACCAAATTTTTACTTCATACAGGTGTTTTATGCAATGGCAATTAAAGTTTTTCTTCCACAAGTTGAGTCCTTGTTAAAAAATGCTGATTCCAGTTACTGTTTTGTGTTCTGCCATTTTAATGATTGTTCCTGCATTTATAGTCCTATGATTGATTTCTTCTCTCACCATGGCATCTTTCCCTCTTCCCTCAACTCACCCCACCCTCCCATTAAAGCAATACATTGTTACATTGGGCTTATATAATAATCTTGTATGCCAGGTGGAGGGACTTTGGAGATGGTCCGTGGTTTAATTTTTTTTAAGACATAAGAATGTGGCCTCCTTATTGGCATGAACTGTGGAAGATAAATGACAAAACTGAATGTAGCAAATGAAAACAATTCAGTCTCCAGGACTGGTTAGCAGGGAGAACCCATTTAAAAAAAAAATTCATGGAAACAGGCTATGTAGTGCAATTTAGCTTTAATGGAGTGCCTGCCATGCTTTTACTAGTTTATTCAGTGGTGACAGGAGGAAATCCACTAAGTCAAAGCAGATATTTAATCCTGGACCTTCTGATCTCAGTACATGCAGTCAAGTTAACCTATTGCCACCAATTTCCACTAAAGGAAAGTGTGATTCAAAGGAGAATCTGTGGCGTTTCCATCTGTGCTGTGTACTTTTTGTGATGCATGTGAGCTGTTCTGACTTCACCTGTTCCTGTAGTATTCACGTGATCAGATCAAATGAATGACTGACTAGAGTGAGGACTCTGCAGGATGCTTAGCCCCACAATAAATGTGTGAACACACAAAACAACACAGAACTCTGAAATAGTTAATGGGACTAGAAATATACAGGTTTGGCATGTTAGTGGCATTTGCAAATATTGTGGGATCTAAACAGCTGGGAGAAGAGCAAAGTGGACTAAATTTCCTATTTATTGCCCTCTTAGTGGTTTGTTTTTTTTTTTTGTTTTTTTTTGGGTTTTTTTGGTAGTTTCTGGACTGATGCAGTGATGTTTTGTTCCTTCCGTATTTATAATGAAACACATTTTAGCGTTTCTAAACATAGAATCTACTTGGTTTGGAATCAAGTGGTTGGAACACTGTCTGGATTTTTACTTTAAGCATTGCTGTTTATTGAATGCTTCATTGGGGAAGCCTCCAGTCAGCTTTATCAGTTTGATTCTGTAATATGCACAGCACCTGATGTTTTGAACTGCTATTTGGAGGACCAGTGCTTATTTAAGCTGGATTTTGTGACCCAGTAGATTTTGTTGGGAGGTCTGATTACCCCATTTGATAGAATTATGGATTCTAATGATGAAATTTGCATAGGTTTCTGTGGGAAAAAACCTAGAAAAGAACCTGTAGATTGAACAGTGATGCTGGTGTGATTACAAAAGGGGAAGTTTTGGTGCCATTATTTCTTTGTTTGGTGTTGGACTTTTAATCAGTTGAAATGTATTTCTGTACCACAATGTAAGTTTCAATAAAAGTTTGCTTCATTGTCTAGTAACAAAAAAAAAAAAGATGCATGATTGTCCCAACCCACAGGACATCAACCTGGGGCAAGAGAGTCAGGGATAGGGAATGGAGACAAGAGACGCAGAAAGAACAACCACAAGGCAGGATTCTGATCAAGTGGCAAACTATTTTTCTCAGGCTAGCTTATATAGTCAGTAGAGCAGGATATGGGGAGGGGTAGAATGGATTGTTTGTGCACCAGGTGTTTGTATAGGAAGGATAGGAAGCCACAAAGAGGATGTTTGGCAGGGTAAAGAGTTCATGAGTAAGAGAGGTCCAGGAAGGGTTGCCTAGGTGACTGAGCCTGTGGGTGGAGGACTGGGTTAAGTTGTTTCTTTTCTTGAGCTGAGGTTCTAAGGAGCTGCTATGTAAAGGTTAATACACAACTATGTGTCTGGCCAAGAATGACCTAGGATCTCATGCCAAGTCCTGAAATCTTTGACTCCCAGCACATGATGGAAAACAGAATTAATTTAAATAATAATAATAATAATAATAATAGAAGTACCTGCATTACTCATTCTGAACACCAGGGGACAGACAAGGATAGCATTCAGCCTGGGCTCAGGCTCTGAGAGCTCCTCCATTCTGTCTGTTGCAATGCTTGCTGCAAATGCACCTGTGTGGGCTTCATTTCTGCTAATGCACAGGACACTTCACCAAAGGCAGGGCACTTTTTAGACTTTTGGTAGCCTTATTTTGTAAGAGCTTTGTTGTGTAACATTTACACACATTTGAATTCAACCATTTTAACTTGAATAATTGAGAAGTGCAACTACCCCCATGTAAGTGTCATGTTTCTCCTCAAAAAGTTCCCTCATACTCCTTTATGTTAATCATTTCCCTGAACACTGCTCCCTGGCGATCACCTCACCGTTTTCCATTGTTGTAAGTTTGCCTTGTCTATCATAATTCAAAAAGAATCCCTGTGACTGGCTCTGTCTTCACCTAATGCTTTTGTTTACTATACCATGTCTTCTCAAGGTTTTATAGTTTTAAATCTGATTATTATGGATGGGCATGTAGTGGTGTCTCATTGCAGATGTTTCCCCAAATCTTCTTCTCTATACCCCACTTCCATAGATGTCCACACACACACACACACACACACACACACACACACACACACACACCACAGAAATGCCCCCAAAAGTTTTCTTTATTCCACATGTTTACTCCAGTCTTGGGCATTGGTGACACAGGGCCTCTGAATGATGGTGCAGTATATGACAGAGCATGGAGACCTTCCCATAGCAGTGGCAGGCACGTGATGCTCAGGATTAGGAAGAAGTACTGGACTGTTAACATAAAGAAAGTAGCCAGACAGTGGTAGCACATACCTTTAATCTCAGCATTTGGGAGGCAGAGGCAGATGGATCTCTGTGAATTCAAAGCCAGCCTGGTCTAAAGAGCAAGTCCCAGGACAGTCGGGGCTACACAGAGAACCCCAGTCTTGAAAAAACAAAAAGAAAAAAGAACAGAAGGAAGGAAGGAAAGTAGGAAGGAAGGAAGGAAGGAAGGAAGGAAGGAAGGAAGGAAAAGAAACTAGTTCCATGACCCTGTCAATCCCCACAACCTAGTTGTCATTAGGTCAGGGACTTAAGAGCAGAGAGTGAATCAGTCAGGCAGGGCTGAAACCTTGGTTTGAACCAAAGTGTGTTAAAGAAGAGATAGTAACTTGATAACAGGCAGTGCTGAAAAGTAGCCTCAAGGAGAAGCAGTGATCACTGTGCGCTGATTCCTTGGGTCAGGGTAAATGCTAAATATGCCAGTAAAGTCACTGAGAAGGGATTCAGACAGCACACCTGGAAAGCTAGCCTACAGAGGCCATGGCCAGTTTTCAGGGGGCATTACAGGCTGTTTAGGATTGAGGCCCATATCACTCTCTCAAGGAACTCCTGGGCACAGCCTGGGTTATTTATAATCCTCGAAGCCTTCTGAAACTAGGACGTGAAATTTTAAAGACTTTCCAAATAAGATAAGTGACCTTGAAACTGGATTTCAACTACAGAGTAGGGGACCTTGGAAAGTGCTAGTTTCCAATGCATTTCAAATGAAAAGGAGAAATGACTAAGTAGGAATGCACTGTGCAGAACCTCAGACCATGAACTGTAAAGAATGAGGAATCTTTAGTGAGGTCCTAGGCAGGTGAGAGTCCTGAAAGCAAAACTCACTCAAAGTAAACACACGTCCTTGCCTTTGTTCAAATAACTCCCTTCACCCCAACCAAAGGTCACTTTCGTTTCTCCATCGGTGAACGTGCTAACTGTTAACCCACTGGACTTTCATCTACTGCTTCCACCTTCCTGCCGGCTTCTCCAGTCACAATGCTGTGCTCCCTTGTCATCATTCCTAACATCTCTATTGGACTTGTGACTGCTAGGAACTGTCTCAGCTGCTGCGGGGGTGTGAAGGGTTCCTGGCATCTTGGAGAAGCTTCAGAGGCAGGATTTCTCTGTTCCACACTCCTGTAGGATTCTCCTTCCCCAGCCTTGTCTGGTCTTGCTGATTGGGTGAAAGGAAACTTCTAGGAGAGACTAGAAGGAGAGAAAGGAGAGCCACAGCAGCAGATGAGCTCAGCTTTGCTGTAAGGGAGAGAGAGAATGAGGCAAAGAGCAGCTTGGGTAGTAGTATATAGTTCGTTTGTGGTACCAGGGATTGACTGAGGCCTCACACATGCTAAGCAAACATTCTACCACTGAGCTATAGTCCCAGATTGGAACAGGATATATGTCTTAGATGAGGGTGAGTTTGCAGCTGTTGGGAAACACACCGTAGAGGCTGGAGATGGAGCAGAGATAGCCCAAGGAAGATAAGAGGAGACTTGGGGCCTGTGTCCATGCATGGATTTCAGATGTAGGCTAGGATGAGGCAAACAAGGATAATGTAAGAAATTCTGTAGTCACTTGTTTACAGGCACTGACTTGTTGATCTTGAACAAGGGTGACTCTAAATTTTCTGCTTAAACAAACATGGAGGACCTTGCCTGTACAGCACTCAGGATGTGAAAGGAAGAAGAGCATGGGTCTAAGGCCACCCTGGGTTAACTGTGAAACCTTATATTAAAAAAATTCATATGGGGCACTAAAAAGAAAGCATAGTGCTTAAGAGCACTGGCTACCCTTCTGAAGGACCTAGGTTTGATTGCCAGCACCCATAGAGTAACCCACAACCCTCTTTTACTCCAGTTCTAGGGGATCCAACACACTTTTCTGACCTCTGAGGACACTGTGCACAGACATGCATGTGGGAGAACGCCCATACATATAAAATAAATGAATCTTTTTTAAAAAATACACACATATGTATCATTTTAGGATAATAGGAAGGATGTCTTGTGGACATCTCAGAAATCATAAGTGATGCCCCTCCTGTAATAACAGTCAAGACTATTCTTCGTTTTAAAGGCTGGGCTGGGATTTCCTCTACAAGCTCAGTGAACAGGGTTACCCCAGGATTCCAATATCCTGGTGACCCCCTCAGCAGCTTCTGTAGTCATGGTCCAAGCAGGCTCAAGCCACACTTAATCCCCAGCAGAACTTTATGGTGGGCATTGCACTGGTACTATGCATATTCAGGATGCCAGTAAGGGTAGCTTGGTGTATTTTTAAAAAGAATGAAGCCAGGCAGCAGTTTGCTGCAGGCTGAGTTCCTTCGGTGTTCCCTCAATAGGTTAATGCCTAAATGGAGCCAAAATGGCTACCTGGGGATCCTATAAAGGTCGAGAAAACAACAATATGCTACCTAGGCTTGAAAAGCTATAAACCCCAACACATAAGCCTATGAAAAGTACCAACATGGCTGGGCAGTGGTGGCGCACGCCTTTATTTCCAGCACTGGAGAGGCAGAGGCAGGTGAATCTCTGTGAGTTCAAGACCATCCTGGTCTACAAGAGCTAGTTCCAGGACAGCCTCCAAAATCACAGAGAAACCCTCTCTCAAAAAACTCAGAAGAAAGAGAGAGAGAGAGAGAGAGAGAGAGAGAGAGAGAGAGAGAGAAAGAAAGAAAGAAAGAAAGAAAGAAAGAAAGAAAGAAAGAAAGAAAGAAGAAAAGTACCAACATGTACCAGCAAAGCAGGGGGTCTTAGAGCCATCCCTCATCACAGTGTACACAGATGCTGGGCTGGGAGACTTAGGGAGGTCTCTGTGCTTCTGGGTTTCAGTCTAGATTGGAGTGATTACTCTTTTCTACTCTTCTGGTCCTCCTTTTGGGAATAGGAATTTATCTTGAGTCTTACAGGAAGCTCAAGAGTCTAACTGACCTGGAATTCAGCCGCTGCAATTGTAGGAGTGCAGCACTACGCCAGGCTAGAGCTGGTGTTTGAACACCAGGGGACGCCATATCAGCAGGCCTCGCCAGAAGACACTCCTCATTCTGCTCTGGGAGCAGCCAGAGCACAGGACACTTATCTCCAGAGCTGGCCAGCAACAAATTAGGGCAGAGCAAGTTAATTTTTACAGGATGGAAGGCACTATAAAAGGCAAGTCCTCCCTGCTTTCCACAGCTTCTTCCACTGTCAGTTATGAGACATATGGGGACAATGGTACAAGCTGGGTCCAGCATCCTAGTCTGGGTGGCCTGTCTACTCCTGGAATTTCCAGCCACAGTCACTGGTAAGACATGCTCCCTGAACTTGTGAAGTGGGTTTCTGGCTCGGTAGGAAACCTGAGAAAGGAGGAGACAAGAGTGAGGCAGGGACCAGTAAGAGTGAGCAGCCCTCTCAGGGAAGGGGTCCAATATAGAAGAATGCAGGCACTATGTAATCTCCTGAGCAGGGGGTCTCAATATCTGTATGGTCTATGGGGGGTAGGGGCTTGTGATGGGGATGGTGTTTATTTGCTTTCTAGTGACTGAACCCAGGGCCTTAACATACTAATCACCACTGAGCTATATATCCAGTCTTATCTTTGGTTTTAAAGGACACAAGTAAGACAAGAGTGTCATGAAGGAAGCTTACTCACAGTTCCCTGAAAAATGGAGGTACAAATCATCCCATAAGACCATACAAGGACCAGATGACAGAACAAGTATGGAGAGATGGGGACAGACTCCCTTCTTGTTTTCCCAAGTGGGCAAAAATAAGCAATGCAGGCTAAGTGGACTTAAAATAACCGGGCTCCAGCTGTCAAGGCATCTGGACACAGAAAGTAACAAGGCTGACTATCACACCATATTTAGCATGTGATTAACCTGAAGCTCAAGTGGGCAGCAGGTCTGATTCAGTCTAGAAGTTGTGACACAGGTAAGGAAGAGGAAGTTAAGGACGATCATGGAGATAGGAGCCGTGTGTGCTAACTTGTAATCCTGGCACTGAGGAGGCAGAGGCAGGAGGATCAGGGGTTAAGAGCCAGCCTCCACTATGTAGCAAATTCAAGGCCAGACTGAACTTTCCCAAAAACAAACAAATAATAATCAAGAAAGTAATCATTTGCTGGAGAACTCAACCATGATACTGTGTGGAGAATGCTCAGAATAGAACCCCACAAAATAGGCACTAGAGAAACAAATGTTCCTGCATTCTAAAAGTCCATCTTTCCTCTATCCCCTCTTGGAGGCTGTAGATTCACCCAGTGACCTCTCTCTCTCTCCCGATCTCAGGAGCCAATGTCACTCACCCTGAAGTGGATACCCCCCTGGGTCGTGTGAGAGGTCGGCAGGTGGGTGTGAAGGGTACAGACCACCTGGTGAATGTCTTCCTGGGCATTCCGTTTGCTCAGGCACCACTAGGGCCTCTGCGGTTCTCAGCCCCACTCCCACCACAGCCCTGGGAAGGTGTGAGGGATGCCAGAACCAATCCCCCAATGTGAGTACCCCTGAAGGAGGTGGGCAAGAGGGCAGGGTGGTGCCAATGTCTGGACACCGGGGTGTGTGGAGCTAATAGCTGGCTCTGGCATCCCCCTTGGCTCCAGGTGCCTGCAGGATGTAGAGAGAATGAGCAATGGCAGATTCACCCTCAACGAAAAGCTTCAAATCTACTCTATTTCTGAGGACTGCCTGATCCTCAACATCTACAGCCCCACTGAGACCACCGCAGGGGCCAGACTGCCGGTATACAGTCCAGAGAAGCCCTTCCAGCTCTACCATGTCCCCTACCTCTCTATACCCCCATTTCCTTAACACCCCAGAAGTCCTTAGAATACCCTGGCTGGCTGCTAGATGGGTGGCTGAAGTCCCAGAAGCTGGAGACACTGACTCATAGCCATTTCTACAGGTCATGGTATGGATCCATGGGGGCTCTCTGGTAGTTGGCTCTGCCACCTCCCATGATGGATCAGCCCTGGCTGCCTATGGAGATGTGGTAGTAGTCACTGTCCAGTACCGCCTTGGGATCTTTGGCTTCCTCAGGTAAGATAGCCAGCCTGGAAAAGGACATTGCAGTCCAGGAAGGTCTTCTCATGAAAATCTAAGAGTATGGGGGTTGAGGGTATTATTCAGCCAGTAAAGTTTGCTTGCCATGCAAACATGAGGACCTGAATTGGGGTCACCAACATCCATATAAAAGCTTTATATGGCTGCATATGTCTGTAATCTAGGCACTAAGTAGTTAAATAGAGACCCTGTTTCAAAAACTAAGAAGCAAAGCAGTTAAATGGGATGCCTAATATTGCTCTCTGGCCTCTATGTGTGTACACTTGACAGGAATTCATACTGAATGCACCACACACACACACACACACACACACACACACACACACACACACACGAGAGAGAGAGAGAGAGAGAGAGAGAGAGAGAGAGAGAGAAAGAGAGAGAGAGAGAGAGAATATCCCAGGGCTCCACAATGGGAAGGGGCCAAATCCAGAACTGAACATTGAACTTGAGCAAAGGGTGGGGTAGAGTCCTAGCAGGGAATGGGGACAAAGAGCAACAAGCTCCATTATCTATCTGAGAGCCAACTCTGACTGGCTGCCTTGCTACATCTGCCCACACCTTATACTGGGAAAACAGGTGCCCATGGTGACTCAACCAAGCCAGGACTGGGGAACAGAGGAGTGCCCAATGCCCTGGTGACTGATTCAAAGCAAATATGTCTTGGGAGCTTTCTGTGCTAATCACTGCCTTGCCCTGCCCCTAGCACCGGGGACAAGCACATGCCTGGCAACCGAGGCCTGCTAGATGTAGTGGCTGCTCTACGCTGGGTACAGGGAAACATAGCCCCCTTTGGGGGTGATCCCAACTGTGTCACTATCTTCGGTAACTCTGTTGGTGGCATGATCGTCTCGTCCCTGGTGAGTTACCACAGAGAAGTAACTATTGTGGCCAGGTCTGAGAGGTCTTCTGGTGCCCTAAGCCTCCTAGTTCCTCTGCCTGCTGACATCATCTGTCCTCCTTGCTGTTCCAGGTCCTGTCTCCAATGTCTGCAGGGCTTTTTCACAGAGCCATATCCCAGAGTGGGGTTGTCATCAACAAGATACTGAAGGAGATAAACCCATGGCCTGAAGCTCAGGTCTGCCTTTCCTTCACTCTCTTATACTAAGTGTGCCTCAAAACCCAGCCTGGGCTAACCTTTGGGTCAGGTGTGTAGAGTCAGGAGTCACCACTAGAGAGTCACCAATAGGCTCAGAAGCAATGACTACTGCAGTTCAAGAGGTAGCCAGTCAGACGTGGCTTTCTGGAGAAGGCCACCCTGAGCAGGTTACTCTGGTCCTTCTGTGGGGGCATTTTTAGGGATTTCCCCATTACCCAAGGGTTCTTTGGGAGCCTTCCATTTCCAGCCATGCTGTTGCCTAAGAGGTTCCTTAGGAAAAAGAGTAGCCAGAAGAAGCCACAAAGAAGTTCTCTAATAGGAACTGTGCGTGCAAAAGCTTCAAGCATAAGACAAAGTGATCGGTCATAGAAGCAGGAAGCTATCAGGTAGAAGCCAGGGCACGAAGTGAATGTACTGAAGATGTGGAGGGCAGTGTGGGAACCTGAAAGTCCATGCCTGAGAGTTAGGGCAGGATGCAAAGGACTACAAGTGGCAGGGAGACAAATCTAAGCCACGTGGAGTGGAAGGTGGGATGGAGAGAGCAACCCTGGAGGTCAAAGGCCAGGGAGATGGTAAAGATAGAGTCTAGGCAAGCTCTAGAGACACTAATGGGGTAAGTGACGAGAGACTGGCTCCAGACCCCGGCTGTGATGGAGGAGTGAGCAGTAGCAATGGGTTTGAGGGACAATTCAGCAACCGCAGCAGGACACATTGCTTCTTATCTGCCCAAGAGCAGCAGCCTAACCTTCATCTCACCATAGAGAGGAGAGATATTTCCTTACCACAAATTGCAGACCTCCTCTGTCTCTCTGGAAGCCATCCCTTCAGCCCCCCCCCCACTCCAGACTCAGCACCCCTTCTATTCCCTGCCAGACATGCCCATGCATATCCTTACTGGAACCACAAACTATTACTAAACTAGAAAAGGACACAGTTCTCAGATGGATGAAGGGGACACAGGAACAGGAATCAGCCCCCTAGGTTGGTAGTTGGTCTCTCGGACTAGCCTTGGACCAAAACAGTGACATCACAGCTCAGTAAAGAGAGCAGTAGTCAAGAAGTGAAGGATGTGTGTCTAAGAGGCAACATTCTTCTGTCTGTCCTCAGACCTTTGCCAACTCCTTGGCCTGCAGCTCCGTATCCTCAGAAGAGTTGGTACAGTGTCTCCTGCAGAAGGAAGGAAAAGACCTTAACAAGCAAGTATGTCACCTCTTTGAAGATGATGACAGACAATGACCCAGAAGGGTCCTGAATCAGTAGGCTGGGTCCTGAAAGTGGATCTCCTGCCTTGCTTTTCTTGCAGAATAATGTGAACATTTCCTACATCACCAACGACTCCTTCTTCCCACAAAGCCCAGAGAAGCTCCTAACAGAGAAGCAATTCCCCACTGTGCCCTACCTCCTAGGAGTCAACAATCATGAATTTGGCTGGCTCATGCTCAAGGTGAGTGTCCTCTGGCCATGCTCTTTAAGGCCCTGCTCAGGCAGTCTTCTCTACATCATCACCACAACAGCCATGCTTCAAGCACTCCGGTAACTCCAGTTTGATAGGTGAGAAATCTGAGGGTCAAGGTCACTCAGCTTCATTTCACCAAGCAAATGTTCCCTGTGTTGAAGATCTAGCTTTTGCAAAGTAGTCTTCGGGGAAGTGCTAACCTATAGCGCATTCTTAATGGTAGCTGGTTGATAAACTATGCTGCTCTGAGCAACAGGGGAGTGTGACTCTGTGCCTGAGAGACTGACTGACTAAGACTTCCAGCTCTTGAACACCATTAAGCCACTGGGGACATGATGGGCCAAGTAACCATCCAAAGGTGGGGGCAATGGCAGAAGACATCTATTATCATGTATAAAGGGCTGGTAGCAAATATTTCCCTTAATCCTAGAGACACTCCTAAGCAGCACAAACTCACTAGCCCTCAGACATTGCATACCAGCATCTCACTAGCCTTCAAGGTGGGTAGACTCGGCCTGGCCCAGATCTTTAGTTATACATAATAGGAGCCATTCCCCACTGAGTCCAGGCCATCCAAAAGTAATCAGCCAACATCTAGAAGACAATAGAAATTCTGAGCTCTTGGAATTCGTGTCTGGCTAGAGCATATTTCTGGAATATTAAGTGGGCCCGACAGTGAACCATGGGGGACCCTAGCCCAATCCCAGCACACCCATAGAAAAGCCAGGTAGGCGCTGGATGCCTAAAATCCCAGTGCTGGGGAGGTGAAGACAGGAGGATCCTGCAGCTCACTGCTCAGCCAGGCTAGTCAAACAGATCAACTCCGGGTTCTGTAAGAGACTGTCTCACAAAATAAGGTGGAAAGAGATTGAGAAAAACAACCAACATCAACTTCTGACCTACACACACACACACACACACACACACACACACACACACACATATACATGTGCACAAAAACACACACATGTTCACACAAATGCACACATATATGTGCACATAAATACATATACATGGAGATACAAAAGAAGAAAAATATTAAATAAATATTCTCCTCCCCACTGGTACTGCCACTAGCCTCTAACCACTGTATGCAATGCCACTGTCCTAGGCATCTCCACTATTAGCAATTAGGAGTTTCTCAGTTATGGTTTGTGTGCTGTGGATTTGACCACCCAAGGCTCTACAATGAGTTTGTAATCACTGGCTTAGGAATGCCCTCCTGCTCAGGCCTGAGGGCAGAGGACACTGATTGAGCTATACTGAGAAAACCTGGTGTCTGTCCCTACAGGTCTGGAATATGCTGGATAAGTTGGAACATTTGAGCCAAGAGGACCTGCTGGAGATTTCAAGGCCCTTCTTGGCCCTTATGGTAAGGCAAGAGGAAGGAGGGAGGGACTGTTGGGCACCTAGTACAGTGCTCTCTGATCCACTCCCAAAGCTGCTTACCAGCCACCAAATCTCCTGGCCCAATTGATGAGTCTTAATTCCATTAAAATTAAAGAGACCAGGAATGGTGATTGTGGGCTGTCATCCCAGCATTCAGGAAGTTGAGGCAGGAAAATTACAGAATATTTAAGGTTACCCTATGGGTTACTTAGTGAGTTCTAGGCTAGCCTGGACTACAGAGTGATACTGTCTTAAAAAATAATTAGTTTGAGGTAGTATGGTTCTCAAAGGAAAATCAGCAGCAGCAGCAGCATTGTCTGCATGGAGACGACCCCTTCATGAACACAACCTGCATGCCCAGGCCTGTGTCATGCTCAGCAACTAGGCATCCATCCTCTTTGGTTCTCATGGTAGCTCTGTGAAGCAGAAACTGTCACTATCCCTGTTGCACATTTAAGAAAGTGACCCCAGAGCACAAATGTTAAGATCCTTTTGTCAGGTATGGAGTCAGATGGACCTGGGGTCAGACAGATCCCAGCCCTAGTCACCTGTCCACTTTTCCGGGTCCCTCAGAGCACACAGCTCCACTTCACATGGCAATGATGCTTCCTGCTCACCTGAGCTGCCCTGGGGAGACTGGGCACTACATGTGAAGAGCCGACCAGATACCCAGGCAGCACCTATGTGTGCTCTCTTCTTTGGAAACCCCAGAGCCCTCTCCTTCAAAAACCTTGTTGCTGTTCTCTGGAATTATGAGGCACCCCATTTGTTGCTTATTTCCAGTTAACTTCTACCTAGCATCAGCTTCCAGACCACACTCTGTGCTGCAGACCTCACATAGGCTTCCCAACAACTTACCAGACACTGTCAGAGCAGTCCAGACACCTGCCCGATGTGATACTGACAGTGACCACAGGGCTAACACTTAACTCTACACTTGAGCTTATCCTACCCAGACACAATCTATTAATAAAACACCCAGGGAGGCAGGGTGGGGTAGATGGATGGCTGTCCCCTGGAGCATGAGCCCCGGGATGTAAAAAGAAGCTGTGGTAGAGGATGTGAGAATCTGTGGGAGGTTTGCCAAAGCTGTGGGACCTGAACAGACCTGAGCCTGACCTCTCACTCCAGGATATGCCCCCTGAGATTATGTCCACCGTGATAGATGAATACCTAGACAATGGCTCAGATCCACCAGCTACAAGGTATGCCTTCCAGGAATTGCTAAGTGATATCGTGTTTGTCATTCCTACCTTGAACTTCTCAAGACACCTCCAGGGTAAGCCAGCCCCTGCCACCTGCCCTGCCTTCCCTGTACCATCACAAGTAATGATGTCGCTGCTGGTAGATAGAGTCCTCTGATGCCTTGCATCCCACACCTGCTGCCATCTCCAAGCCCTTTTTCTTTGAGATGTAGCACCACAGAAGTGGGTGGTACCTCTGGCAGATGAAACAGAGATGCAGAGAGCTAAAATGACTTACCAAAGGTCACCAAGCAAGACCCATCTCTGATTCTTTCTTGGGGAATCATTCGGTCGGTGAGAAATTTGGTCCTCTTTAAGTGCTTCTCTTGGGAGATGTCTTGCTTCCCCTGAACCTGGCACAGTCCTATAACAGCCCCTTAAGTCACAAGTCTTAACTTTGTGACTTCAGGCAAGAGGTCTTCTCTGGACTTCACTTTCATCATTTGCAAAGGGAAAACACAGTGATGATTCATCTAAAGCAGTGGTCCTCAGCTTTCTTAATGCTGTGACCCTTTAACACAGTTACTCATGTTGTGGTGACCCCCAACCATAAAATTATTTCATTGCTACTTTGTAACTATAATTTTGCTACTGTTATGAATCATAATGCAAACATCTATATCTGATATGCAAGATATCTGATACGCAACCCCAATGGGTTTCGAACCACAGGTTGAAAACTGCTGATCTAAAGGTCATCCTGAGTATGGAACAAATGATACAGCACGCAGAGCTGTGCTCAGTCAGGCAGGGGTGGTGACTTCCATGCCAGCATTTAGAAAGTGGAGACAGTAGGATCAGGAAGAGTTCAAGGTCATCTTTGGCTACATAGTAAGTCAGAGGAGAGCTCAGGAATGCTTGATGTCTATCTCTGGTCTGCACCGTTATGATGATGATAATGATTGATGTCACTGCAAGCATGTGCTTCCAGATGCCCTGATTTTACTGTGGGCACCTAACATGAATCCTGCCTTCTCTGTAGATGCTGGGTGCCCTGTCTTCTTGTACGAGTTCCAGCATACACCCAGTTCTTTTGCGAAGTTCAAGCCAGCCTGGGTGAAGGCTGACCATGGGTCGGAGAGTCCCTTTATTTTTGGAGGTCCTTTCCTCACAGATGAGAGCAACCTCCTGGGTAAGGACAGACAGACATTCAATCCCAAGGTGGTCTTTTGAAAACAGAGGTTTCCAGTTTGTACCAGGGATCTTTGGTCATAGTCTAAGCCTCACCTGGCCCTGATCCAGATCTCTCCCTCCTTCCAGCCTTCCCAGAGGCCACAGAGGAAGAGAAGCAGCTAAGCCTGACCATGATGGCCCAATGGACCCGGTTTGCATACACAGGGTGAGTAGGTGGTGGCACATGGCAAGGTTTGGGCCTCATATTTGCCCCTACCCAGGGCATGGAATCAAACTCTGGTTCTCATTCATTCCTCTCACCCAGGAATCCCAATGGCAAGGGGTTGCCACATTGGCCCCAGTTAAACCAGTTAGAACAATACTTGGAGATTGGCCTAGAACCACGGACTGGGGTGAAGCTAAAGAAGAACCGGCTACAGTTCTGGGAAGAGACACTGCCCAGAAAAATCCAAGAGTGGCACCAACAGCAGAAGAGCAGGAAAGCTCCAGAGGAACTCTGAGGCAAGACCTACCAGGACCTTCCTGGCTGGGGCCAACCCAAGAGTGGTGGAGTCACAGCAGGGCAGCCTTTTTCTGTTTCTGCCCAGAAACTTTAACCTGGACCAGGCTGATGTGAGCACATGTTCCTTAAATCATTAGCCACTGCAAGACAGGTATGGTGCACTAGTGAAATGTCACCACACTAGTTTCTACCTCCGGACCCTTGCACAAGCTCCTGCTGATTCCTGAGTTGTCTTCAGTCCTTGCTCTATGGCAAAATCCAGCACATTACTCAAGCTCTTCGGTGCATCTGTTCTCCTGGGAAACCTCCTCTACCTTCTCTAGGACATGTGTGCTCGTTAGAACCCAGTCTACCATGAGCTCACATCATCCATGTCTGTGCCCTTGCGCTCCCAGAGAAGGCCTCTGAAAATGGAAATAGACAACCTCACTGTCACCCACAGCAAAGTGAGGCAGGACCTAGAGACAGGGAGTGTTCATAAATAAATGACAGACACAATCTATAATCATGGATTCTAGATTTTAACCCAGACCCTTCAGGCACCAAAATCATGTTCCATCCCCCACAGATGTCCACCCTGGCCAGGGAGGTAACCTCCAAAGGCAGAGTTCTGTTGAAGTAGAAGTTTTGGGTCACAGAGGTCCTAGCTTCAAACAAACCTAGCACCTAGAAGCCTCCAGCCAGGACCTAGTCTCCTCTACTGATTTGCCCTTGCTTCTGCACAAGGAAGAACAGGATCCAGCCAGGTCACCCTCACCAGAAACTCTTTACCTTCAGGGCTGGCTTCCAAGCTTATAGACCAAGGGCAGGAGCTCCTCCCAAGCCTCCCAGCAACAGAGGACAATCCCAACAATCTGCCTGGCCCCCATGGGACCCACTAGGACACAACAGTGAAGGTCAAGACAAGGGCTCTGAACTGATACAGCAGTCAACACAGCCCTAGGACACCCACTGGGGCCACAGGTTTTCCTTTTTTTTTTTTTTTTTTTTTTTTTTTTTTTTTTTTTTTTTTTGGTTTTTCGAGACAGGGTTTTCTCTGTGTAGCTTTGGAGCCTATCCTGGCATTTGCTCTGGAGACCAGGCTGGCCTCAAACTCACAGAGATCCGCCTGCCTCTACCTCCTGAGTGCTGGGATTAAAGGCATGCGCCACCAAAGCCCGGCTCACAGGTTTTCAAAGTAGGATATTCATGTCCATTTTAAGAATCAGTGTATCATGCCCTTAAAATATCTAGATTTTGAGACTGAGGAGGAGGGTACCCAGTCATAGAGTATCTACTCAGTGTGCAAGAGAGACTGTTCAATGCCCAGGCCACACTTAAAACAAATCTGGATTTTGAACAACTTGCCTTGTCCCCACTAGCCCATCCTATGAGCCACAGTCTAACACATATCTTCTTGGTCAGACTGTACCATAGCTGCTGATGGCTCCATGGAAAACATTTGTACTTGGGCAGTTATGTCTAGAAACTCACTTTGAACAAGAAGAGATACAAAGCAGATGGGTTCTGAGCCCTGTCTCTCTCTCTCTCTCTCTCTCTCTCTCTCTCTCTCTCTCTCTCTCTCTCTCACACACACACACACACACACACACACACACACACACACACACACACACATCCATTCAAAAGCACCTCATGACTTTCTGGTCCTCTTAGGATGGGTTCAAGGTCTTCCCATAGCATTAAAGGTTTAGTGTTCGCAACCCTTTTCTGTCCCCATCAGCTGACAGAGAGCCTGACAGCTATAAAGTGGGACACAGTTTGTTTCTGGTGGCACAAGAACTGTGAGAAATAGGCTATGCCTGACAGGAAAGGAGGGTCATCTAAGCCAAGACCTAAAAGATAAGCAGAGATTACTCAAATGAACAGGCCAAAGTATAAATAGGAGAGGTGAGAAACAAGGGGAAAGAGGGGTTCTTGGCAGAGGGTACAATAGGATCAAAGGCCTAGAGCAGCGGTTCTCAACCTTCCTCATCCTTTAATGCAGTTCCTCATGTTATTTACTACTGTAATTTACTACTGTTATGAATTGTAATGTAAATATCTGATATTCATGATATCTGATATTCGGCCCCTGTGAAAGGGTCATTCAATCCCTTAAAGGGTCACGATCCACAGGTTGAGAACATCTGGCCTAGAGGAAGACACAGCTGAGGAAATACTACTCTATAAGGACAGACTGAGATTAGATTATCAAGGGGCCTTGACTGTAATCAGAGCTTGGACTTAAGAGCAAAACGACCCCAGAAAGATTCTAACCAGGGTGACATGAACAGATGTGCTATGCAGAAGAGGGGGTGAGACAGTAGGGTTGGGAAGGGAAAGCAAGGAGCCAGTACATTTTCCAAAACAGAAACCTCTGGTAGGAGCTTTTGTTTTGTTGAGACAAGATCTCACTTTGTAGCCCAGGTTGGCCTGAAACTCACTGTGTAGCCCAAGCAGGCCCCAAACTTACAGCCAACCTCCTGCCTCAGCTTCTCATGAGCAGGGATTACAGGTGTGCACCACCACAGCAGATTTCTGTTGGGCTCTTGACGGACAGTCATCAGACATGAGGTAAGGGGAAAAAGGACTCTCTGGGAGCAATTTTCACAGAGAGTATGATGTGTGATGGCTTCTTCCTCCTGGCCTGAGGTATACAACACCTACTTTGACACTGCCATCTCACCAGGTTCCTGGAGAGAGTTAGTGAACCAGCTGGTGAGGCCTCAGGCCTTGCCTGGTGACAGCTTCTATCCACTCAGGAATGGATAATATGGCTGGAAGGTTCCCTGGGATTCTATGCCTCTTGTCTTTCCATTTTGTTTTCCTAGGCCAGCAGTTCTGAGATTCACTGCAAACCCCTCCCTTGCTGACCAGGGTGTCCTAGTAAGCATATGTTCTTGTTCCAAGGACCCAGAAGTCATGTAAAACTAGGCTACAATATAAGGCACATCTTCAGGCTTGGTGGTGGCGGTGCATGCACTCGGGAGGCAGAAGCCAGCCTGGTCTACCCAGATAGTTCCAGGACAGCTAGGGCTGTTACACAAAGAAACCCTGTCTCGAAAAACAAAACAACAACAGCAACAAACAAACAATAAAAAATGCACATCTTCAAATGAGGAGATTGTTGGATTATGAAGCCTCAAATGGCAAGGTAACAGAAAGGGTGGCAATGTGTGGTGTGGACACCAGGAGGCACTGCAGGACAGGACGCCTCACCCAGACAAAGGGCTACCATATGCTTGCACTGCACTGCATACGTACAGCCCCATACAAACCAAGACCAAGTTTATTTCCACAAACTCTCAGCTTGATAGGCTTTTCAGTATGAGTCTACCATTTACTGGATGTGTATTTTAGGGCAAGTTTTATTTGGCCTTGATTTGTGTTTTGGATCTCCCCCACCTACTTTGGTTTGTTTGGTTTGGTTTTAGTTTGGGGTTTGGGTTTGAGTGTTTTTTGGTTTGGTTTGGTTTGGTTTGGTTTGGTTTGGTTTGGTTTGGTTTGGTTTTTGAGACAGGGATTCTCTGTGTGGCGTTGGCTGTCCTGGAACTCACTCTGTAGATCAGACTGGCCTCAAAATCAGAGATCCACCTGCCTCTGCCTCCTGAGTGCTGGGATTAAAGGCGTGTGCCACTACCGCCCTACTGGTTTTTGTCTGAGGTTTTTGCGGTGCAGTTAAACAAGTCCTCTGCTTACTACGTAGGCAAGTTCTTTGTAGTCTTTGTTGCTCAATTGTCCCATTTGTCCCTGTGTGTTCTGAGTCCTCCAGACAGGCTATGCAGCCCCAGCACAGTGTAATATGTGCAATGCTCTACTTGGAGGTCAGGATTGTGGGAAGAAGACAGTATTGGCAGGAACAGCAGGCAATCCTTAAATTTTCTAGGAAGCCAGAAGTGGTGGCACATGTCTTTACTCCCAGCACTTGGGAGGCAGAGGCAAGTGGATATATGTGAGTTCCAGGTCAACCTTGTCTACATAGTGAGTTCTAGCTCAGCCAAGGTTACATAGTGAGACCCTTTCTCAAGAAGAACAAGGGTGATGATGATGATAAGAAAAGGAGGAAGAGAATGAAGAAGAGGAAGAAAAGAAAAAGTGCCTGGAACCTCTGAAGTCTGTATCTGGACTGTCCCAGGTTGAGGCCACCTAAAAACTAGAGATGGGTAGTGGAAATGCCCCAGTTCCCTCCTGGACCAAATACTCATAAGGTCAAGGCTTAGTCCATAAGACTCCAGGTCCTCCTGTGTATAGTTAGGGCAGTCACTATAAGCCAGGTACTAGGCCAGGCTCTAACTAAGTAGGGTAGGGAGAACTAAGATTCCAAATCTGTTCAGTGAGTCTGGACAAGTTGGTCTTCTGTAAAAGGCTGAAGAGGTCTGCCTTTGTCCTCTGGGGATATACATCCAGATATGGACCCTGGACAGAGATAAATTGGGGGTTTTAGGCTATCTAGGAGTTCAGTTGTTTAACAGTGCAAGGAAGGGCATCCCACTTGGACTGGGTTTGAAAAGGAGTGGTATTGGCTGCTATCATCTCTCTGAAGGTGGTGCACTCCCAGTTTAAGCTATCACTTTGAAAATCCTCTCCCTCAAGAAGTGATGAGCAAAGAGGTCAAGACCATTCTGGGGAAACCCACAGAAAAATCTGACCTGAGCACGTGGGTTCTCATGGACTCCAGACTGACAGCTGAGGAGCCTCCATAAGACTGAACCAGACCCCCGAACATGGGTGTCAATTGGGGGTTTGGGCAGTCTATGGGGTGGCTGGCAGTGGAACCAATATTTTTCCCTAGTGCATGAATGGGCTTTTTGGAGCCCATTCCCTTTGGAGGTTTACTCTCAGTCTAGATACAAGGTGGGGCCGGGGCCTCAATCCTGCCCCAAACGATGGATGTGACAGACTTTGATGATTCCCCCATGGGAGGCCTCACCCTCTCTGAGGAGTGGATGGGAGGTGGGATGGGAGATGGTGGGGGAAATGGGAGGGAGAGGGAACTGGTTGGTATGTAAAATAAAATTGTTTTTAATTTAAATTTTAAAAATTAATTTAAAAAAGAAAAATAAAATCCCCTCCCTTTTGGATCCTTAGAATCCTAGAATCCCACCTAAGTTAGACACCAGCACATCAACTCCAGCATCTAAAAATGCTGCCCTTTCGAGAGGCAGAGGCAGGCGGATCTCTGTGACTTCGAGCCCAGCCTGGTCTACAAGAGCTAGTTCCAGGACAGCCTCCAAAGCCCCAGAGAAACCCTGTCTCAAAACAAAAAAAAAAAAGGCTGCCCTAAACAGAAAGGCACATCTAGAGGAGGTCAGACCTGTAACTTGGAGGACAGAAAAAAAAAAAAAAGACTCCAAATATGAATCTTGACTTTGTTCTTTTTGCTGTCATTGAAAAACACTTTGTACTCCTGCATACTACTATATGCCCAATAATACTATTTGCATAACTGTTAGGGATTGAATTCACGAAAGTGCTCAAACAGTGAATTATATCCCTATTGAATTCAGGCATGTGCTCTACCAGTGAACTATAGCCCAGTCCCTTCTTTCATTTTTTTGTGTTTTGTTGTTGTTGATTTTTTAAAATTTATTTTATGTACATTGGTGTGAGGGAACTGGAACTGGAGTTACAGACAGTTGTTAGCTGCCGTGTGGGTGCTGGGAATTGAACCCAGGTCTTCTGGAAGAGCAGCCAGTGCTCTTAACTTAATCACCGGTAAGCCATCTCTCCAGCCCCACCTTATTATGTTTTGCAACACTGTCTCTCTAAATTTCACAAGCTGACCTTGAATTTAACTTGCAGCTCAGGTGAGTCTTAATCTGTGATCTTCCAGCTACCACCTCCCTAGAACTGAGATTACAGTCCTTGTGTCACCATGCCTAGTCCCAGCTTTTAGTTTTTGAAATTGGGGTCTTGTTATGTACCCTAGACTAGCTTCAAACTCTTAATATTCCTTCCTCAACCTCTTAAGGATTGGGATTTAAGGAGTGTAACACCATGCCTGGCTATAATACTATCTTCTATAACGACAATTTTCCTCTTCCAATGGTCAAATAGCCACAACCATGGAGAAAACACGTGTGCCAGCTTCTAGCATACTCTCATGTGCCCCAGACAGTCCCCACTTCACAGGGACTTGTGGAATCTTTACAACAATCATCAGAATTAGCCATTGCTGGCTTTATTTTACAGGTTTGACCACTGAGTCTTGAAAACGTTCTCTGAAACACACGGACAGTGAGTGGCTAGTGAATGTGGTGTCCCCATCTGTCAGACTCCAAGGGCGAAGTCCATTCAACATCATTTCCTGCTTCCCCTTTCTTCAGACAAGACACTGAAAACTATGTCAGGGGTTGGAAGCGTAGCTCAGTTGGCAGACTCCTTGCCTCACATTCACAAAGCTCTGGGTTCACTCTCCAGCACTGCATAAAACCTGGCGTGTTTATGATTCTAGCGCTCAGGAAGTAGGCATAGGAAAATCTGAAGTTCAAGCTCATATTCAGCTACATATTCAGCTCAAGACCAGCCTAGACTACATGAGACCCTATTTTGAAGGAAGGAAGGGAAGGGAAATGAGAGGAAAGGAAAAGAAAAGAAAAAAGGGAGGGGCAGGGCAAAACATGACAAACAAAACTCTAAGTGGCACATGCCCATTATCCCAGCAATCTACAAGTAGAGAAAGGAGGAAGGCAAGCTCGAGGCTAGCCCGGGCTACATAGCAAGACCTTATCTCAAAATAAAGAAAGAAAGAGAGAATCAAGAGACTCAGGAAGAGCTGCTGTTTACCTTGTACTAGAGTCAGCTGCTGCCTGACTACCTGCTCAACATTCCCTGGGCTCCATGTGTGCACTGGATGAGGCCATATGTTTCCCAGACATATCACCAATATTCCTTGCCTGACACAACTGCCTTCCATATGGGCCAGGTGAAAGGTTATTACTTCCCTGGGGAAAGGCAGCAAGAGTAGAGCCAGGTGTTGGCAGATTGGGTCTTATAGGCCCACACAAAACTGGCCAGGAACCTGCATAGCTGGGTGAGGGAGTTTATGTGTGGCTGGTCCACCAAGGACCTAGCAGGTGATCTCATTTCCCTACCTACCTTCTCTCCTCATCCCTTGCCCCATCTACCCCAAGCTTGGCCTGTGTTTGGAATGACATACTCCAGGGTGCTTGGTGTATATTTGTAAGCTAATTATATCAAGAGACTTGGCGGCAACCTGAATTCCAGCACCCTATTGGTGTGAGCCCTTCACTGCCCATGGGAGACGGGGGCGCACTAGCAGAGTTAATGGTCAGCCGAGAGCAGGCCCGTCTTGTTTTTTTTTTTTTTTTTTTTTTTTTTTTTTTTGGTTTGGTGTGGTTTGGTCTTCTCTCACAATGTTGAGGGTTAAACTTAGGGCCCACATTTGTTACTGAAGTATTTTACCCTAAAACTATACACCCCCACCCTTTTTTTTCAGTTTGTGTTTGGAGACAGGATCTTGCTAAATTGTCCAGATAGGCCTTGAACTTGCAATTCTCCTGTTTCCGCCGCCCTCAGTTTACAATTACAGAAAAGCACCAACATAACCTAGGCTCTCAACCCTCTCTTACTTAAAAAAAAACAAAAAACTTTTTAGTTGCATTTTAAAATGTTTTTGGGAGGGGCCAGGATGCATACGTGACATGGCATCCTTGTGGAGGTCAGAGAACAGCCTGCAGGATTCACTCTCTCATTTCACTATGAGGATCCCAGGGTCACATTCAAGTCATCAAACTTGTCAACAGTCGCCTCCAGCCTTCTCACTCTCCCTTTTCCTTTTTTATTTTGAGACAGAATCTCACTAAATGGCCCAGGTTGGCCATGAGCTTGTAATTCTCTTGCCTTAATCTCTTAAATAGCTCAAATTACAGGTCTGAGCCAACAACCCAGAATATTTTGGTGTGCACTTTTCATGGCTGAACTGGTCCTAGGCAATATACAGTTTCAAAATGTACCTTCTGGAGTTATTAAGCCACGTTATCCTTTTCTCATGTGCCAGTTTGCCCTGCATATTTGCTAGTTCACAATTCCTAGGCTCAACCAACTGTGAACTGAATATACTTCAAAACACAAATGTATCAAATCAAAAATTAAAAAAATAAAAGTGTCTGTTCTACACAGACACAGACATTTTTCCTTGTCATTATTCCCTAAGCAATGTGGTCCACTAACCATTTACATAGCATTTATATTGCACTGACTCTCATAAGAAATCTGAGAGTTATGATGCCCACTTTAATTTCAGCAAGTAGCTGTCAGAAGGATCTCAAATTGAAGATGTACCTGGGCTGCACAGTGAGTTTCAGTTTCAGACTGAACAACTTGGTGAAACCCTGTCTCAAAATAAAAATAAAAATAAAAAATAAAAATAAGGTGTGGGTGTATCTCAATGGTATATGCAATGTCATAGGGTCACACCTAGTACTGCAAAAGAAGAAAAACAAGTATATTGAAGGGTGCATGTAGTTCCTATGCAAATACTACCCTGTTTTTTTTGTAAGAGACTTGGGCATCCTGGGATTTTGGTATCTTGCAGTAGGGGCAGTTCCAGAACTCATCCTTCAAAGACACCACAGGAGTGTTTTACTTTAGAGGCCAGTGTAGACAATGGCCCTTACCGTACTAAAATTGCTGTGCTTGGGCCAAATGAGGCGGTACACACCTGTGATTCTAACACTCAGGAGGCTGAGACAGGATGATAGAAACTATATCTCACAAAATAAAATAACACATATATTCCTTACTGCGATCTTGGAATCCTTGTACTGTTCTTAATTTTTTAAGATTTATTTATTTTTATTTTATGTGCATTGGGATTTTGCCTGCATGTATGTGTGTGTAAGAATGCCAGATTCCCTAGAACCTGAGTTACACAGTTGTGAACTCCATGTGGATGCTGGGAATTGAACCAGGGTCCTCTGGAAGAGTAGTCAGTGCTCCTAACCACTGGGCATCTCTCCAGCACATTAGCACTATTCTTACGTGGATTTTGAAGGCAGAGAAAAAGTGGTTGGGAGAATCTGGTGATTTACCCAAGGTCACACAGTGACAGAGCTAGGGTTCAAACCTGGGCAGCCTCGCTAGGATTCACCACAGTAAGCTGGCTGATGTTGCAGAAGCTTATGAAACACGTGTTCCAACCCTGAAGCACGTGCTTTCTGTCACTGTCCTGTCTCCTCTCTCCGTTCCTTTCCAGTAGTGTGGGAGTAAGGATGTTGTCAACAAGGCCTTAAGAGACTCAAACTGTCAACAAGTTTTTGTGTATTTTGGATAGTCTCTCAGATGCAATTTCTCAGTCAAAGGACATAGGCAATTTTCAGGTTCTTGCTCCATGTTGTCTCACTTGAGGAAACATTGTGTCATTTGCTTGCTTGCTCTCAGATGAGATACCTTCTTAGCCAATAGCATGGGTGTGGTAGAGAGGAGATGCTTCCACAGCTTCTGAGACCCCAAATGATCGTGTACAAGTCACATCAGCACATAGGACTTTCTAGAAAATTGCCTGTGAGTATGGGCATGATTCCCAGGCCCCCGGGCTATCCAAGGATTGTGATGGGAGGAATTGGGAGCTTGTCTCTGGAAATGGTGCCTTGCTACAAACCCTCACCCCACTCCTTCCCTGCAAGCCCTTGGGGGTCATTCGTGTGCGTGTGCGTGTGCGTGTGCGTGTGTGTGTGTGTGTGTGTGTGTGTGTTTGTGTGTGTGTGAGAGAGAGAGAGAGAGGGGGGGGGAAGAGGGGGAGGGAGAGGGAGAGAGAGAGAAATGTGTACATGCATGTGCATGTGTCCATGAGTGTGTGTGACAGCCTGGGCCACAGTACACATTTAGAGGTCAGAAAACAACCTGAGGTCTGTCTCCACCTTACACCTTGTTTGGGAGGGCTCTTTGTGCTGGCTTTTCCTTCTGAGCTGACCAATGGGTTTCCGGGACTCTCCTGCTTCTGCCTCACATCTCGCTTTAGTAGCACTGGGATTATAGGTGCATGCTGCCACACCCAGCTCCACACGGATTCTGATCCTCATGCTTGTGTGGTAAGTACTTTACCTACTGACTCATCTCATCTCCCCAGGATCATTTTCTTTTCTTTTTTCTTTCTTTCTTTTTTTTGTTTTTTGTTTGTTTGTTTGTTTTTGTTTTGTTTATCAAGACAGTATTTCTCTGTATAGCTTTGGCTATCCTGGAACTCCTAGAACTCATTCTGTAGAGCAGGCTGGCCTTGAACTCACAGAGATCCACCTGCCTCTGCCTCCCAAGTGCTGGGACTAAAGGCGTGTGCCACCACCTCCTGACTTGGGAATCATTCATAAAGAAACATAGGACAGAACAAGCCCCAAGAAGGGGCTTGTCCAGCCCAAAGCCTCATACCAGTCAATAGTATACTGCAGCCTAATATTGTGATGGCTAGCAGACTGTAACCATTTTTATATTCAACATACCAGATGGTTCCCATGTAGGCAATAGCCACTGTGAGTCTGTCTCAAGACTTCCTTAGAGAAGCATGGAGCCTAATCAATGATGACTGGGCAGTGAACTCCATATTACTCAGGATGGAGGAAAGCCACAAGAATGGCAAATTCGAGTAAGGATCCCAAGTAAAGGCCATTTCTGAGAACTCACTGAATGGGCTTTGGAAGAAATAGTCGGGTGGTGGTGGCACACACCTTTAATTCTAGCACTTGGGAGACAGAGGCAGGCAAATCTCTGTGAGTTCAAGGCCAGCTCCTACAGCTCCAAACACCAGACCCGATCTCCCTTTCCTAGCTGGTCCCACAAGATTAGGTTTTTCCCCGGGAACAGTCAGTTCATTCACTACCCTGGTCTCACTGAGAGACTCTTCTCATGGTTGCTTTTAGGTCTAGACTCCAGCTGGAACCTGAGACTGAGGGTCCTCCCCACGCTGACTGCCTGTCCCTGACACAGTCTGACACTATGACTATCCTGCCTGAGAAACCTGGGCAAAGCAGCATATACCAGAGTCTGCACACAGCACAAGCAATCAGGGAGGCCAAGGGCTCTTAAATCCCCAGGGAGGATATCTGGAGGCTGAGGGACCAATTAACCCCAGTGTTCTGCTCCAATCTTGGCACCTACTCAATTCATGAAGCTTGACTAGAGCTAGCCAAGCTTTAAGCCATTGCCAAATGAGCAAACTGGGCAGGGATTGCAGGCAAGCCCATTTGGTTGAAGAGCCAAAGCCATATAGTATGACCTGTCACCCCAAGGAGGAGGGACAAGGCTCCACAGCTGGTGAGAAGCTGGTCATAACTCCTCCAGCCCTACCCCCTGGTGATGGGAATCAAGAAGATAAAAGCAGAACCTTTAGGTGCTTACACACTGCAGTCATAGCTCCCTTCTGGCCCCATAAGCACCCATGGCAGAAGCCAACTGGACCATGAAGAGGATTCAGGGCTTGAGCCTCACCCTGTGCCTGGTAGTCCACATGGCCTTAGGTAAGACCTTCATCACCCTGGGGGTGACAGTCCCAGCTCAGTGGGACTTAGACAAGGTCTAGGCAGATGGAAGGCAGTGTTTCATAGCAGTCATGTGCTACCAGCTAGAAGTCTGAGCAAGCTGTTTGTCCTCTCTGAGGTCCATGACTGCTCTGCAAGTGGGCATTGTGTCTCCTACCTCCTGGGATCAGTGAGGGACCTAAGAACATGGCATGTCCAGGTCTCTCCTTCTGGCCTTTCCCCACTCCTTCTTGACTTCTTTCTTCTAAGCAGAAGTCCCACTTCTGCCTCCCTGTCCTACATGGCCTCTTTACTATCTTTACCTTTCTCCTCAATGTCCTATTTCTAAAATTAGTGTTGTTATCCTCTGAACTGTGATAACAAGGTAACACATTATCAACCATTTTTTGAGGTATTGGATATACATACAGCAAAATGCACATATCTAAACTATATGATTATTATATGTAGCTATATGTAGTTATATAGTGTGTGTGTTTGTGTGCGCGCGCGCGCGCGCGCGTGCACAGGCAGCACTCTTGCTCATGTATGCCACAACACACTTGTGGAAGACAGAGGACAAATTGCAAGTCAGTTTTCGCCTTCTACCAAATGGATCCCAGAGATCAAACTCAAGTCATTAGGCTTACCAGCAAGCACCCTTACCCACTACTCCGCTTATTTTTTCCACTTAAATTCTTATGGTAGGCAGTGCATAGCTTAAGTTTATATTTACTTTGCTTAGTGCATAGATATGAATGAGGCTCCAGCATCCACTGAAGTTCAGATCAGTCTTCGCTTTTGTGAAGTAGTAGCACATCAGATGCTGGAGATATTACAGATGCTGATCAGAATGTGATGTGTGTGTAACTAACATCATGTAGAATTGTACAAGCGAGACATGAGCATTTTGCTGTGTACATATCTTACACCTCAACAAACTGTTGCTAATATGTTATGTTTTCATAGTTCAAAGAGTACTCATTTTCAAAAAAATACATTTTGTTTTAAAGAGAAGTCACTTAATCAAAGCATATGAATATGAGCATTTTATGGTTCCTTGTATATTTTGCCAAGTTGTTTTTCCAAGATGTTATATCAATTTGTCCTTCACCAACAAAACATGAATGTCCTTTTCACTGTATCATCTTCAGAATTTGGGTTCCATAATTTGTTAATTTTTCAGGTGTCATCTGTAACTCTAAACCTTAATAGTACTTTATGGGTACGAATAAGGTGAATATTGGTGATTTAAAACAATTTTAATTAAAAATTTTAACTGTGTGTGTGTGTGTGCGCGCGCGCGCGCGCATATGTAAAAATGGGTGCAGGAGAATACAGTTATAGGCATACACACATGTGTACCCACAGAAACCAGAGGCACCTCATCCCCTGGAGTTACTTAAAGATGATTGTGAGCCTCCTGGGATAGATGCCAGGAACAGAACTCAGGTCCCTCTGCAAGAACAGTGAGTGTTCTTAATCGTTGAGGCCTCTTTCCAGGTCCAGAAATACTGATTTTTATTTTATATGGCTGTTTGTGGGGTTTGTTTTTGCTTTTTTCCCAGATAAGGTCTCACTGTATAACGTAGGTCCCAAACTCTGTCTGTCTGTCTGTCTGTCTCTCTCTCTCTCTCTCTCTCTCTCTCTCTCTCTCTCTCTCTCTCTCTCTGTGTGTGTGTGTGTGTGTGTGTGTGTGTGTGTGTGTGTGTAAATGCAGGCTCAGAAGACAATCTTGAGTGTGTGTCAGTTATGGCCTTCTGCCTTGTTTGACACAGGGTCTCTTTCTTGTCCCCAGCTTGGTATGCCAG
Source organism: Cricetulus griseus (assembly GCF_003668045.3). NCBI lineage: Eukaryota > Metazoa > Chordata > Mammalia > Rodentia > Cricetidae > Cricetulus > Cricetulus griseus. The sequence goes on from NC_048596.1 coordinate 181,420,791, forward strand.
TCTAGCTGACCCAAGAGATTCAAGCAGTTCTCCAGTTTCCACTTCTCATTTCCCTGTAAGAGCAGTGGAATTAGACACCTATGCTATGCATTCAACTTGAGTGAGGGTTCTAAGGAATAAAACTCTGGCTGGCCTTGCACTCTTGCACCATCTTCCCAGCCTTGAACTGTGATCCTCCTGCCTCGGCCTCCCAGGTGCCTGATTACAGGTGTGCCACCCCACCTGGTTTGGAATATTGTTTTCATAAAATGCTTCTGTCCTCCCTCTGGATAACAGAGCTGATATTGGACTTCCCATGTTGCTCCTGTTCACAAGTCTAGAAGAACTCTACCACGTGGTTGTGACTGGCTCCCCAGATCACGGAGTTGAAAAACACCACGGTTTACAGTAGTCATTCTCTGTGTGTTGTGGGACACGTTATATAAACCTTTGAGTTTCTTTCCATGTGTCTATAGAAAGATTTGAGGAACCAGAGTGATGGTACACAACTATAATCCCAGATCTTAGGAGGCTGAGGCCAGAGGATCATGAGGGCTGCATGCATGTGTTTGTGGTGTGTGTGAACACATGAATACAGATATGCCCATGCAAGCAGAAGCCAGAGGACGACATTGGGTGTCCTGTTCTTGTATTTATTTATTTATTTATTTATTTATTTATTTATTTTGCTTTTTTCCTTTGAGATGAGGTTTCTCCCTGAATGTGAATGTGTCATTTTTTAACAAGGCTAGCTGGCCAGCAAGCCCCAGAAAGGATTGTGAGTTCAAGGTCAATTTGGACTACAATAAATAGCAAGACTTTGTCTCAGAAACAAAAATAAAAGCAAAAATCTGCCAGACAGTAGCAGCACATGCCTTTCGTCTCAGCACTCGGAGAACAGAGGCAGGGAGATCTGTGTGAGTTTGAGGCCAGCCTTTCCACAAAGTGAGTTCCAGAACAGGCTCCAAAGATACACAGATCAACTGTGTCTCTAAAAAACAAAAACAAGCCAGGCAGTGGTGGTGCTCGCACTTGGGAGGCAGAGGCAGGGGGGCTTTGTGAGTCAAGGTCAGCCTGTTCTACAGAGCTAGTTTCAGGATAGCTAGGGTTGTTACACAGGGAAACCCTGTTTCAAAAAACCAAACAACAAAAACAAAAATAGTAAAAATCCAGACATGGTGGTATACACCTTTACTCCCAGAACTTGTGAGGCAGAAGGCCTAGGAATTTGGTTTAGATTGGATGTTTTTAAAACACACCATGTAGACCAAACTGGCCTTGAACTCAAGTAGCCAAGGATGATCTTCAACATAGGCTCTTCATGCCTCAGCCTCCTAAGCACTAGGCTTTCTTGTGTGTGATACCTTACCTGGCTTGGAATCTATTTTCTTTCTTTCTTTCTTTCTTTCTTTCTTTCTTTCTTTCTTTCTTTCTTTCCTTCTTGGCTTCAATTTCTAAATGATTCTGATCCATGGCTAGGATAAGTAACAACTTGGATGGCGTTTTCTTTCTGTCACTTTACTGAATAAACTCCAAGGAACAAGAACAAAGAACAGTTCTGTTTTGATAAGGGAGGAGAGGGAGAAACTGAAAGGGCACTTAGAAAGGGACAATGGATGTGATTCCTTGCCAACACTTGGCAGTAGCAGTAGGGCAGGATAAGAGCCTAGAAGAGGAGGAGTACTCATAGGCAAAGGCTGTATTCAACCTGGTCTAATTCATATCTATTTCAAAAGTTGTCTATGGTGTGAATTTGCTTGCAGTGTGTGTGTGTGTGTGTGTGTGTGTGTGTGTGTGTGTGTGTGTGTGTCTGTAATAAGTGAGTACACACATAGCTCCACTTATATGCATATGTATAGCCCCTGTGAGCATGCATTTGTGTGTTTCTCATGCATACCTCTGTATTATAAATTTGCAAGGGTGCATTGATGCAAATGTGTATGAGTAAGAATGTGTATAGATAACTCCAACCATACCAGAAATGAACCAGGCAGGGACTGAGGAGGTGACTCAGTCAGTGGAGTGTTTTCTGCATAAGTGTGAAGACCTGAGTTTGAATGCCAGAACCTATGTGAAAAGCCATGGGGTGCATGACTGTAACCACAGAGCTGAAGAAGGAGAAACAGGCGGGTCCCTGGGGCTTGCTGGCCACCCAGTCTAGCCACTCAGTAAACTCAAATTTCAATGAGAGACTCCATTTCAAAAAATAAGATAAACAATTGCAGAAGACACCAGAAATCTACCACTATCTTCCATATGCATGTGTACAAACACCACCACGGGCACATTTATATGAACACAAAGACATACATACACACCACAGAGGGAAAAAAGCAAATGAAAAAAAAACTAATCAAAAACTAACTAAACCAATTAGCAACCAGGAAAGAAAAGATGTAGCCATGTTCATATCATGTACATAAGGAGTTCCAGAATACCCAGGGCTACATAATATAGAGAACTTGTCTTTCTTTCTTCCTTTTTGTTGTTATTGTTGTTGTTTGAGACAGGGCTTCTCTGTGTGGCTTTGGAGGCTGTCCTGGAACTCACTTTGTGGACCAGGCTGGCCTCAAACTCACATAGATCTGCCTGATTCTGCCTCCCAAGTGCTGGGATTAAAGGCATGTGTCAACACCACAGGGTGGAGACCTTATCTTAAATAACTAAGTAAATAAAAAATAAATGTCCCTTTCACTGATATTAAATGACACAAAGAGAAATGGGTTATATAACAGACATGAATTTTTATGTACTTACCAACAATGCTTTGAAATCTTAAATAATGAAGAAAATTCTCATAGATGCACAAGAAAAATAAGACAGATACACAATTGTTATTTTTAAACTTCCAGGGGTTTTTAGTTGTTGTTCTAAGTTCAAGGAGATGGCTTAGTGGAGAAAACACTTGTTGCATGAGCATGAGGACCAGAATTCAGATCCCCAGAACCCATTTAAAATGTTGTGTGGTTTTGCCTGTGATCCCAATCCAGGGGAGGCAGAGACAGGAATTCCTGGAACAAGCTCTCTAATCAAACTAACCAAAACAGCAAGCTCTGGCCTTGGTGACAAATCCTGCCTCGGTAGAGATGGTAGAAAACAAGACACCTGATGTTAACCTCAAAGTCTCAATATATTCAAGCACACATGTGCACCTACACACATACATGCACTCACACACATGAACACACAAATACACTAAAAAGTAGTGGTTGGGGCTGGAAAGATGGTTCATCGGTGAAGAGCACTGGCTGCTCTTCCAGAGGACCGGGGTTCAATTCCCAGCACCCACATGGTGGCTCACAACTGTCTGTAACTCCAGCTCCAGGAAATCCAACAGCCTTGAACAGACATGAATACAGACAAAACACTAATGCACATAAAACAAAATTAAATTAAGTCTTTTTTTAAGTAGTGATTGAGAGTTGGAGAGATGGCTCAGCAAAGAAGACAGATTCAATTCCCAGCACCCACATGGCAGTTCACAGATGTCTGTAACTCCAGTTTTAGAGAAACGGATGCAATGTTCTACATGTGGTACGAAGATGTACATGCACACAAAACAGTCATAAACATAGGATATTTAAGTATTTAAATAATAATAATTCATTGGTTGGTTTTATTTATATTGATAAATAGCATATATACATATATGTGTGTGTGTGTGTGTGTGTGTGTGTGTGTGTGTGTGTGTGTGTGTGTATACATATCAGCAGCAGCAGCGGTGGTGGTGACAGCGGCTGCCCAGGTCTAGTAGCTCACTCTTGTATCTTGTAATCCCAGCATTTGGGAGGCTGAGACAGAAGGGTGATGGGTTCAAAACCAACCTGAGTTATGTAGTGAGACTCTGGAGAGAGGTGGGGGAAGAGAGAAGGGAGGGCAAGGCCAAGCCGAATAGATCCCATGGCAGATGTACCAGAATCCCATCTGTGGCTGACAATAATGAGCCAAGATGACAGTCCCTCTTCTCTTCCCAGGGGCTTTGCACACCAGCGAACCTCTTGTGGTCACCAAACATGGGATCCTACAAGGAAAGCAAACACATGTGGGAAACATAACCATTCAAGTCTTCCTGGGAGTCCCCTTCTCCAAACCTCCCGTGGGTGCCCGCAGGTTTGCTCCTCCAGATCCCCCGCAACCCTGGAACGGCATCAGAGATGCCACCACCTACCCACCTTCGTAAGTGCCAGAGGATTGTGGGATGGTAAATGGGCAGATCTGATGAGTAGGGTGGACCAGTGCCTAAAATAACTCACTAGAAGCCCCCTGTGTGACCACAGCAAACCTGAGGCTCATTCTTGGCCTCAGTTTCCAAACCTATGTAATGAGGAAATCAAACCAAATGGCATTTAAGGCACTGATTGTACTGTGTTTGTTTTCTCGTGAGAGAACTCTGGACAAGGGGAATGTGGTCACTGGCTGTGCAACAAGACCTTTTAGGAAGCTGAATTTCCCAAATGCCTCCCACCTCCAGTTCTCATCCACACCCCAGGCATCTGAATAAACGGCTCCCGTTTTATAACAAACCCACACGGTACTGTCAACCACTCCCTGAAGAGGGCGCTCCAAGATGGGAACTACAAGGGCTGTTTCAGCTTTGATGTTCCAGTGTCTTGCTGCTCCCTACAGTCTTTTCATAACAGAACTTGAACAAGTCCTGGGCTTGGCAGTTAAGTCAAAACAAGTGTGTTTACTGTTTATCCGGACTACTGAATAATCAACTGAGCATAATATTGTGTGACAATCATTAACAATGTTTATCAACAGCTGGTTAAAGCACAGGGTTTAAAACCTGGGTGCCAAATAATATATTTTTTTAAAAGGCCTTATAACTCCCACTTGAATGTCTATTTGTTAGGAAGAGTTCCACTGTTAGGACATAATCAACCACAGGCCAACGGTTGTGCTCCATGCCAACAACCATGGGAGAGGTACAGGTTCAATCTCAATAGATAGATAGATCAAGCCCCAGGCATTCTGATCATTCTCTGGTTATTATTTGGAATCCCTGTTGTCAGAATAAGGAATGACCATTATCTGAAATTTGAAGGTGAGGTTTGGAGGTGAGGGTGCCCATTGAATACACATGTGGGTGTCAGTCATTGGAACTCAGTATAAGCTGTCAGAACACGAGATGTTTAGAGGCCGGGCAGTAGCAGCGCATGCCTTTAATCCCAGCACTCGGGAGGCAGAGGCAGGCAGATCTCTGAGGTCAAGATCAGCCTGGTCTACAGAGTGAGTTCCAGGACAGCCAAGGCTGTTACACAAGGAAACCTTGTGGGGGGTGGGGGTTAGAACTTAGAGAGTCAAGTATAAGAATTAGTGGATTATTTAGACCATTCTAGAGGACAATTAAGGGAGAGAGAAATGGCGGCTTCCCTGGAGAAGTCATTGGATTCTAAATTTATTTCAAAGGAAAATATGATAATATTTTCTGGAGAACTGAATATGAGCCATGTGAGAAAAAAAAAAGAAGAATTTAATATAATGACTACATTTTGGTCAAGAGGCTAAGGGTGTCATGTCCCAAAATGATGAACACTAGGGCAACAGCAAGTTTGGGCAAAATAAGAGAAAATTCATTAGACTACCAAGCATGATGGCACACATTGATAATCCCAGTAATTAGAAGCTTGAGCAAGAAGATCAGGAGTTCAAAGCCAGCAAGTTTGAGGGTACCCTAGGCTATTTAAGACTGTGTCTCAAAGAAAAGAAAAGAAAAGAAAAGAAAAGAAAAGAAAAGAAAAGAGAGGAGAGCCAGGTGTGTTGGCTCGCCTTTAATCCCAGCACTCAGGAAGTAGAGGTCAGGCAGATCTCTATGAGTTTGGGGCCAGCCTACTCTACATACTGACTTTTAGGCAAGCTAAGGCTACATAGTGAGACCTTGTCTCAAAAATTAATAATAATAATAATAATAATAATAATAATAAAGTTTGGGGGCTGAGTAAATGACTCAGGGGTTAAGATCACTGACTGCTTTTCCAAAGGACCTGTGTTAGATCCCTGGTACCCACAGGGAGGTTCACAGCCTGTCTGGAATTCCAGTTCCAGGGGGATCCAATCCCCGTCTTCTGGTCTCTGCAAGCATTGCATGCACAAGATGCACAAACATACACGCAGGCAAAGCACCTATACACATAACATAAAAATAAATAAAATCCCCAAAAAATGTTAAAGAAAAAGGAGACCCTGTGCTTCATAGCAACTTCAAGGCTAGTCTGGGCTATAAAGTGAGGCATGGTCTCAAAAAGCAAAAAGAAAAGAGAGCAGAGAGAGAGAGAGAGAGAGAGAGAGAGAGAGAGAGAGAGAGAGAGACTTGGGCTCTCTTATGCTTAGCCCTGGGTCAGCAGGGGGATCCATCAGGGAGAGGGGGGGGGGAATTGGAGAGCAGTATGGTATAGAAACCTGCAGAGGGAATACTGCTCAAGAAAACGTGGAGCACTTGGTCATCCATATTGAGGATCACTCCAGTGACCATGACAGGAGTGACTTTGATGATGTGATGGAGACAGAAATCTCAACTGTTCTTCACTCCAGTTCTTGACTATAGCTGCAAGCAAGAAATCAAGCAAGGAGGGGCCTGGAGAAATGGCTCAGCAATTAAGAGCACTTGTTGCTCTTGCAGAAGACCAGGGTTCCATTCTCTGAACATGGCAGCTTACAACCATCTTTAGCTCCAGTTCCAATGAATCAAGCACCCTCTTCTGGCCTCCACAGGCACCAGACACAAACTTGATGCACTTACATAGAGGCAAAACACTCCCACACATAAAATAAAAAATACATATTTTTCTTTAAGTCAAGCATGGGACTGTTGAGATAACTCAGCCAGTAAAATCATTCCTTTTCAAGCATGAGGACCTGAGTTTGATCCCCATCAACCATGAAAAACCATGGTGGTGTGTGCTTGTAATCCTAGCACTGGGGAGGCAGAGACAGGAGGATCCCTGGGGTTCACTGACCAGCCAGTCTGGCCTAATTGATGAACTCCAGGCAATGAGAGACCCTGTTTCAAAGTAGGCAGATGGTACTTCTGAGGATGACATCAAAGGTTAACCTCTAGCATCCAAATGCATATTCACAAATGTGCACATCCACTTGTACATACACACCTGCATGCACACAAACATGTGCACACATACACACACACAAACACACACACACACACACACACACACACACACACACACACACACGAAGAGGGCCAGTGATATGGCTCAGCAAATAAAGGTTCTTGCCACAAAGCTTGATGACCTGAGTTCCATCCCTAGGACCTACAGGGTAGAAGGAAAGAACTGACTCCCAAAAGGGTCCTCTGACCTCCGTACATGCACCATGACACAAACAAATAGATAAATGTAATTTTAAAATTAGAAAAAGAAGAAAAATATGTCAAACAGAAGTTTTGCCTGGAAATAGAGCCCCTGCCTACCATTCCCAAGGACCTGGATTTGATCCTGGCACTACAAATTTTCAAAGGAGGAAGAAGTAAAGCAAAGATCAAAGACAGAGCTATGAAGCCAGGCATAGTGGTACAAGCCTGTAATCCAAGCACTTGGGAGGTGGAAGTAGGAAGGTCAAGAGTTCAAGATCAACCTCAACTACATGGTAAGTTCAAGGCTATTCTAGGTTACATGGGACTCTGTCTTGAAAGGAAGGAAGAAAGGAAGGAAGGAAGGAAGGAAGGAAGGAAGGAAGGAAGGAAGAAAGAAAGGAAGATATATACTGCTTGCTGAAGGCCTTTGAAGAGGCCAGGTGAAGTAGGAATACAATTGGCTGGAGTTTATCCTGGGGCTGGGGAGATGGACTTAATAAGTAAAAACACTTGCCTTACAGATATGAGGTCTTAAGTTCAAGCCCCAGAACCCACATAAAAAACCAAGAGCCATGGCAAGAATTTGTAATGTTAGTATTGGGGAGACAGACAAGAAGATCCCTCTGGTGCATTAGCCAGCCAGTCTCAACTACTCATCAAGATCCAAGTCACTGAGAGACCAGTCTTTAAAAAAATGAATGGCCTCTATGAGGAATGACACCAGAGGTTTTTCTCTGGCCTTCACGTGCATGCATTGACCTGTACACACAAACACAAAAGAAAATGAAAGTGTATCCTTGTAGGAAGAGAGCTCGGATGGCTGCTGCTAAAGGTGATTGGGAGAAGATAGTTGGGGTGAGGGAGGCTGAAAAGTTGTGGGAAGGATATGAAAAAGGGAAAGGGAAGGTAGGCTGGGACAAGAGGAGAGCTAAAAGGAAGAACAGGCAGATAGGGTTCCAATCAAGTAAGGCCAGCCCCAGACTTGTAAGAATAGCCATTCCAGGGACTAGGCCAGCAGCAGTGAGGAGGGAGGTGGCCATATAGCCCATACTCTTCAAATACTCTATAAATCCACGTGGTGCCTGGCTGAGTGCTAGGACATGCTGTCATTCTGCATTCAAGGAGTGGTTGAGTCACCCAGGAGAAAAACAATTAATTGAAATAACTTCAACCAGCACTACCAGACTTGCAGGACACAGATGGAGGGCCCATAAGAGGGGATACCACTTGAGTCGGCCTTAAACAGAAGTAGGGGCTTGCTGGGCAAGAAAGAAAGCATTTGGCAGAAGTCATATAGACACAAGGGCTTGGAAATCAGAGGCAAGCCACCATGTCTATCAGGAACAAAGGGTGGCTGGTGAGATAGCTGGATGGAAAGCAGGGCCTAAGTCAGACTGAGGGTGTCTGAACTTTTTCTCTGAAGGCAGTAGAGAGCCAGGGAAATACGTTTTGGGGAGGTGGGTCCTCCCATGATAGCTAAGGCTATTCTGGGACCCACTATGCACCCAGAATAGCCTTGATTCCAGGTGTCAGCCACTATGCCTCACAAGGAAGATTTTAAGAAGGGCAACCATGGTCTGCATTATGTCTTGCTTTGTTTTTAGTCACTTTTATCAGTGTCCTCCAGAGAACAGGTGGGAGCACCGTGAAGAGGTTGGGGCTCTGTGTGTTCAGACCACAGATCTGATGGTCTTGACAGGACAGTGGCCCTGTGTTTGGAGTGGGGAAACATGTTCTAGAGTTCCTCTGCCTGCTTGGGAGATAAGAGTCTGAGACACGAAGGCAGAGAGGGCACTCAAGTTTTGGCCTTGATCTCACTGGCCATCTCCAACAAGAGCAAAGACTACCCAGGCTAAGTGGGGAAGGGCAAGACACATGGTAGAAGAAAGGATAGATCCTAGGGAGACCTGCCTGTCTCATGATCCTAGACCTGACCACTGGTGACAGACTCCAGGAAGCATGCACAGAGAACCTGCCAGACTTTTGTCTTAAGTTGTCCTCTATCACTGCTGACCCCGGGATTTAAATCATTCTCTTCACCACCAATCGAAATTCACTGCATGCTCACAGGTGCCTTCAGGAAACCTGGGGGCAGGTAACTTCCATGTACTTAAGCACGCGGAAACAGTATGAATGGCTGCACTTCAGTGAGGACTGTCTCTACCTGAATGTTTACGCTCCAGTGCTCGCGCCGGGGGACCCTCTGCTGCCGGTGAGTACCGTTTTCCACCACCTGCCATTCCCCTCTACTGACCCTACAGCCAAACTCAGACTCTGGAGACCTTTCTTGCCCAGGTGATGGTTTGGTTCCCTGGAGGCGCCTTCCTCGTCGGCTCTGCTTCCACCTACGAAGGCTCAGAGTTGGCCGCCCGCGAGAAAGTGGTGCTGGTGTTTTTGCAGTACAGGCTGGGCATCCTGGGCTTCCTCAGGTGGGCCTTAGACCAGGGGCGGGGCCTTCACCTTCCCGCCAGAGGCACAGAAAGCAGGGACTGATGGAAGGGGGCGTGGTCCGTGGGCAGGACCTAGTAAAGAGGGTGGTTCACCAGTGAGTCTAAGGAAGCATTAGGTGGGGAGCCTTGGCAGCTCTCTGAATCCTGGCCATCGAAGTTTGAAACACTGACTATGCCTCTCGTGTACCTAGCACGGGCGACAGCCAAGCCCGCGGGAACTGGGGGCTGCTGGACCAGATAGCGGCTCTGCACTGGGTTCAGGAGAACATCGAGGCCTTTGGAGGAAACCCAGACAGTGTAACACTATTTGGCCAGTCGGCGGGAGCTATGAGCATCTCGGGACTGGTGAGTGCAATTTTCATTGGACTAGTAGGGACACCGGCCAGCGTGTTCCCACACTGCACAGGCACATGTGCAGACCTATGTATCCACAAACCTGCCAAGGATACCATTCATGCCAAGGGCACGGATGCTCACAGTCAAGGGTACTTTCTCTTCAAGAATAGCACCCATCGAGGCCATTGAGATGGCTGATAAGGTTGCCAATAAGGCTGATGACCAGAGTTCAATTCGTGGAGCTCACAAGGTGGAACTGGCTCCTGCAACTCGTCGTCTGACAAGATTTTTGTCATATACACTGAAATGTTTTTCTTTTTTTTTTGTTTCTCTCCATTTTTATTTAAATTAGAAACAAGATTATTTCACATGTCAATCCCAGTTCCCTCTGCCTCCCCTCCCCCCCCAACTAACACCCTACATATCCCATACCCTTTCTGCTCCCCAGGGAGGGTGAGGCCTTCCATAGGGGGTCTTCAGAGTCTGTCATATCCTTTGGGATAGGGCCTAGGCCCACCCCTTTGTGTCTAGGCTCAGGGAGTATCCCTCTATGTGGAATGGGCTCCCAGTCTATTCCTATGCTAGGGATAAGTACTGAACTACTACAAAAGGTCCCATAGATTTCAGAGGTCTCCTCACTGACACCTACGTTCATGGGGTCTGGATCAGTCCCATGCTGGTTTCCCAGCTATCAGTCTGGGGACCAAGAGCCCCCCATTGTTCAGTTCAGCTGTTTCTATGGGTCTCAGCAGCCTGGTCTTGACCCCTTTGCTCATCACTCGTCCTTCTCTGCAACTGGATTCCAGTTCAGTTCAGTGTTTAGCTGTGGGTGTCTTCCTCCACTTCCACCAGCTGCTGGATGAAGGCTCTAGGATGGCATACAAGTCAGTCATCAATCTCATTATCAGGGGAGGGCATTTAAGGTAGCCTCTCCTCTGTTGCTTAGATTGTTAGTTGGTGTCATCATTGTAGATCTCCAGACATTTCCCTAGAGCCTGATTTCTCTGTAAACCTATAATGGCTCCCTCTGTGATGGCAACTCTTATCTTGCTCTCCTCTACTCTTCCCCCAACTTGAACTTCTTGCTTCCTCATGTCCTCCTCTCCCCTCCTCTTCTCTCCTTCTCATTCTTATAGCTCCCTCTCCCTTCCCCTCATGCTTCCAATTTGCTCAGGAGATCTTGTCCCTTTCCCTTTCTCCAGGGGGCCATGTATATCTCTCTTAGGGTCCTCCTTGTTTCCTAGCTTCTCTGGCAGTGTGGATTGTGGGCTGGTAATCCTTTACTCTATGTCTAAAATCCATATACGAGTGAGTACATACCCTGTTTGTCTTTCTGTGACTGGGTTACCTCGCTCAGAATGGTTTCTTTTTTTGTTGGTTTGTTTGTTTGTTTTTTAATTTTTTTATTTTTTATATATTTGAATTACAAACAAGATTGAATTACATGACGATCCCAGTTCCCTTCTCCCTCCCTTCCTCCTCTACCACCCCCCCCACTAAAATCCTACCTATCATATGTCCTTTCTTCCAATCCACACCTGACTCAAAATTTCTGCTTCCTCATGACCTCTGCATCCTTCCTTTTCTTCTCTTCTCACTCTCGTAGCTTCCTCACCCCCCTTCCCATGTTCTCAATTTGTTCAGGGGATGGTGACCCTTTCCCCTTCTCCAGGGGACAAAGTTTGTCTCTTTTAGGGTCTTCCTTGTTTACTAGTTTCTCTGGCAGTGTGGATTGTAGGCTGGTAATCCCTTACTCTATGTCTAAAATCCACATATGAGTGAGTACATACCATGCTTGTCTTTTTGTGATTGGGTTACCTCGCTTAGAATGGTTTCTTCAAGTTCCATCCATTTTCCTGCAAATTTCAAGATTCCATTGTTTTTTTCTGCTGAGTAGTACTCCATTGTGTAAATGTACCACATTTTCTCCATCCATTCTTTGGTTGAGGGGCATCTAGGCTGCTTCCAGTTTCTGTCTATTACAGATAGTGCTGCTATGAACATCGTTGAACAGATGTCTTTGTTGTATGGATGTGCTTCTTTGGGTATATGCCTAGGGGTGGAATTGCTGGATCTTGTGGTAGACTGATTCCCATTTTCTTGAGGAGTCGCCATACTGATTTCCAAATGGCTGTACAAGTTGGCACTCCCACCAGCAGTGGAGAAGTGTTCCCCTTTCTCCACATCCCTCCAGCACAAACTGTCATTGGTGTTTTTGATTTTAGCCATTCTGACAGGACTAAGATGGTATCTCAGAGTTGTTTTGATTGGCATAAAATGATTTTCTTAAAAAGGAAAAAAGAATAACAGTGATGACAAATCCCAGTCCCTGTGAGGACAGGGTGAGGCATTGTGGGTGTCTACCACCCCTTGCTTCCCTCAGAGCCCTTCCTCCTAAACAGAGGCCAGCATCTACCTTCTGGACAGGGCTGGTGACAGCCTGTGTCTGGAATTCAGGGCCCTGTGTTGGAGACTTCGACGGAGTGGAGATGAGCAGGAATCACATCAAGTATGGTCATGAGGGCCACAGTAGTAATACAGCTCACGCACCTGAACACTTTCTGTGTGACAGGTGTTCTATACACCTTATGTGTGTTACTTTATCTAATACCCCCAGTCCAAAAAGAATTGAGTGCGGTGGTCCTAAAACTTGAGGGGATGGAAGATTCACAGCCAACCTTAGCTACATAATAAATTTGGAATCAGTATGGACTACATGAAACCTTGCCACAAAAAAAATATATATATACAGGCAGATCTGTAATCCCAACATTCCAGAGGCAGACCTGAAATGCCTGGCCAGCCTGAGCTACACAGCAAGGCCCTCCCTGTCCAAAACTAACAAGTTAATTGGCAATAACAGTAAGTCCACGTAGAAAAGCATTGTCATCTTCATGTCACAAATGAAGGCCCTGATGCACAGAGAAGTGAAGCACCTCTTCTTCAGTGCAGTAGACAGCCAGGACGGGACTTTTCTGTGTAGTTTGATTTGCTTGGATATTTTTGTTGTTGTTTGTTGACACTGGGTCTCACTCTGCTTCCCCTGCTGGCCTCAGACTTGGTGTGTAACCAAGCTGGTCTGGAATTTGCTATGTAGACAGGGTTGGCCTCATGGCTTGCAGCCATCCTGCTAAGAGCAGGGACAGATTTGAATCAGGGAAGTGATAAGATCAGGTGTTTCTTGGTCTTCTGCGTGGAACTGAACTAGGCAGAAGCAGGAACTCAGACTTGGAGGCCCCGTTGGGAGATGAAGGAGCAGGATTTACCCCAGAGGAGACAATGAGGGTAGGAAGACTGGAGAATAAAAGGTGGGTGCTGAGTGATTCATATGACCAAATGGTCAGGACTGGAATGACTACATGTGGCAGAGGGCAGAGAAGGGACAGGCCCCAAGCTGGGTGGATAATGTCAAAAAAAGGAGGTTCTACACAGTTGGAGATTGACTAGAACAGGTTTGAGACACATCACTTCTGAGGTATCCAAAGATATAACTTCTTCAAAATAGTTGTTAGCATGGGCAATTGGAGCTGTGACTATGGGGTCTCACTTGCCCTCACTTATAACATGTAACAAAGAAAGACCCCCCCTTATGCATATCCTCAGGTCAACTCTGGGGCCTCTAGAGCCCACTACATAGACCAAAGTGGAAGACGCTGGCTTTAAGTCTAGGACTCCAGCCTAAAACCCGTGGCTCCCTCCAAGATGCTCATCTCTCAGGCTACTCAGAAACAGCTAGGCAGGCACCCAAAACAACTCAGTTGGCCCTATTTGTAGATCTCATGGGTGCTCTGTTTCCAATCTCTACAGCTGATGTCACCCCTAGCCCAAGGTCTATTCCATCGAGCCATTTCCCAGAGTGGCACTGCGATACTGAAAGCCTTCATCACCCCTGATCCATTGAAGGCAGCCAAGGTGGGCATCACTTCTCTCCCAGTGCTCAGCAAGAGGGAGGACAGATGGAGGCATCCCTGTATACCTCTTCTCTCTACAGAAGGTTGCTCACATGGCTGGCTGCAACCACAACAACACAAGGATCATGGTAGAGTGTCTGAGGACTCTATCAGGGGATGAAGTGATGCATGTTTCCAAGAGGATGGTAGGTAGAACATTCCAGTTGTCTTCCCTATCCGCCTGTGTACTATAGCCACCCATAGATACTTCCTCGGGGGACCTGTCTCTGGAACACATTAGGGAGCTTCTTTTCATTCCTATCTTCTTCTCTCCTCTATAGGCATTCTTTCATGCCAACTTCCAGAAAGATCCAAAAGATGTGAGTAAGCAGTGGCCTGAAATTTGAGTGTTTATTGAATACCTACTATGTGCCAGGTCCTCAGGATATTTGAAGAACCATGCAGGCCAAATTCCTTTCCCTGTGGAATTGATACCCCATTCGAGAGAAAGACAATAAGTCCTATAAAAAAGTAAATTACTCAGCTTCCCAGAAGGCCATAGCAACAAGGGAAGGGGTCAGGCATGGTGAAAGGTGTGAAACTTTGACTAGAATGGATAATACATGCCTCATTGAAATGATATTTTGTAAGGATTTTCATAAGGAATGAACTATGTGGATGCCTGGAGCAAGCATCTAAAGTCTGAGTAGCCTGGTCCTGTCTTTCCTGACCCCTCCCAATGCTCAATTTCCTAAGCTCATTATGAGCAATCTCAGTCTTTACCAAAAGAGCTTAAGTTTGAGCAGCTCCTAAGACAGACCTGATGAGCTGAGCACCCAAGTCACAAAGGCCCTCAGAGGTTATGTGGGATGACTAGCTGTAAAATGCCCCTGGCCTTGCAGATTATATGGTTCCTGAGCCCTGTGGTGGATGGTGTGGTGTTCCCAGAGGATCCTGTGGTACTCCTGACCCACGGGCAGGTTACACCTGTGCCCTACCTTCTAGGTGTCAACAACGTGGAGTTTGAGTGGACCTTGCCTTTTGTGAGTGGATGGGAAAGGTTCTCACTCAGTGGGTTTGCAAAGGGATGCCCCTTGGACAGTGTTTGGGTACCGAGTTAGATCTCAGTGACCTCACTGAGGATGTAGAAGTTACCTGTATTAGCTGTGCAGGGAAAGCTGGTCAGGAATAATGGAGGGGAATTGGGAGAAGTGTAGTCAACCCCTGAGCCTACAAACAACTATACACCTTAGGGACCTCCTTTATTCCCTGGGTCAGGGCAAATGCTGTAGCTCAAGACAGGCCCTCCTAGTTCTGCTTCAACTCAGAATCAGGTGTCAGTGACAGACAGTGAGCAGGACAGATTGTTGGTCTTTCTTGGGTTGTGTCTTGTCTGAGAATTCTGTATGCAGACAGGTCAGAGCTCAGGCCTAATTCATCCCTGGGTCCTTTTCTTGTGAGCAGCTCATGAAGTTCCGGCTAACTCAGCATACAATGAACAAAAAGTACTTCACCAAACTGCTCTGGAGTTCCAGCACCCTGCTGGTGAGAGGTCCCATGGTTTGGGTGGTTTAGTGTGAACAGGACTAAACACCACATGCTCTTCCTTAAAAATGTAGAACTTGATCCATTCAAGGGTTCCTGAGACAGGATCATTCTTGGAGGGCCCTAAAGGAATTTGACATGAGGTGGATGAGATGGTTGTTGATGGGCAAAGTCTCCAAGGCACCCTTAGGGTCATAGGCGGCAGTTCTCCCATGGCAAAAGGGGGGGGGGGTAAGAACCAATCAAGATGGAGACCTTCCTAGAAATCCCATTCCCAAAAGTGCTGGAGAGCTGAGGCTAGGTGCAAGCCAATGGTGGACCCACCCATGGCCTAGCTGGTATAGCAGGCCTCAGGGTGGGTCTTGCCTCCTGGTCCAGAATATCACTAAGGAGCAGGTCCCACTGGTGATAAAGGAGTACATGAATGACGCTGCTGATAAACTTGACTGGAAGACAGTCCGAAACCGCTTGATAGACCTAGTTGGAGATGCCACCTTCGTGTACTCCACACTTCAAGCTGCACACTACCACCGGGGTATGGGTCTGCTAAGAGTAACCACACTGCTCCCCGCACTGTCCAGCTGAGCTGCTTCCAACTGGGGTTACCAGCTCTTCCCTACCAGCTTCATACTCTGGGCCAGTACAGGAACCCCAAGAGGCCACAGAGAAGGCAGCAAGCCAGAGGAAGAGCTGTCCCTTAGGGATAAGGGCAGAACCTCAGCCGCCTTAGAGGAGAAAGCTGGGTGGCAGAGGTTAAGAAGATGGGCTTAAGAACGAATTGAAAGGTGGGCTGACTGGGTTTGGGGAATATGAGAACGAGAGGTCAAAGGTGAGGCTGAAAAGGACAGCCATTAAACGCCATGTCCAGAACAGAAAGCTCAGAAAAGGAAAGAAGACGGCTTCCATGATCCTTGCCATAAGCTTGCCAATTAGGTTTTAGTGTCCCCAACTCTGCAGATGAGGAACTGCAGCTCAGAGAGTTTGAGTGACATACTAATGGCTAGTGCAGTGAAGATTCTAACTTGCTCCATGACCTTAAAGCTGGAGGCCTGCCTGATGTCGGTGGGTGGAACACGTTGGGTAGATAGCTTAGCTCAGGCGGAGGCTCTTCCTGAAGCCCTCACCCATTTCATTTATTCACAGATGCTGGCTTCCCTGTCTATCTGTACGAGTTCAAGCACCATGCTCCTACACACGTAATTGTCAAACCTCGACATGATGGGGCAGACCACGGAGACGAGCTTTCCTATATCTTCGGAAGCCCTTTCTCCAAAGGTCCTAATGCCCTACCTGACACCTAGTTTCTCCACTGTGTATGAAGACCCGCACATCCATTGGCTGACCACAGGGAACTGTCTAGTTCCTAGTGTGGAATATACTCCTAAATGCAGAGTGGGAGGCTGGTACCCCAAGCTCTCTCCAAATACTATATCTTCTTTTGCCTCCAGGCTCATCGACTGGTGAGGAAAAGGAATTCAGCCTCCGGATGATGAAATACTGGGCCAACTTTGCCCGCACTGGGTGAGTCTAGCCCTTACACATATAAACAATAGTTGGCCCACAGGAACTAGACAGTCAAGCCTGGGCCCTTCTCCTTTTCCTTGTCAGTCATGGGATCCTAAATGTCCCTAGAATGTCTCCTCTGTCCCATGAGGCACACTCTTCATTCATTCATTCATCCAAAAGTATCTCACCAATGTTCTCCTTTGTATCTGACCCTAGCACTGGAAGCTGGGGTTCAAAAATGTCATAAGCATGTGGTATGTCCTCCTCGCCCCACCATATGAAAACCAAATTTCAAGCAGGCACAATGGGAGCTGTCCCCCTGGGCGTATCAAGGAAGGGTCTGGCCCTATTTGAATGACAGAGGTGGCTTCAAGCGGAAGTGAATTTCCATGTGTGTTTTCCTAGCCCCACTTTCTCTCCCTCTTCATTCTGTGACACTGAAATATCATCTAACCAAGTTACTCAATTGCTTAAAACCCTTGCTCATGTTCTCAGCGTGACAAGCCAAGAATTTTTCCTATGTCATCATTATTCCCTCTGCACAGCCATCCTCTCTGTACTCACCTTTATATCTTACCTAACCTTGTACTGCCTGGAAGCTCACTTCTCCCACTTCCTTCCCTGGGGCTCGCTATGCAGCCTACGCTGGCCTCGAACTCACAATTCTCCTGCCACCACCTCCCGAGTGCTGGGATTCTAAGTGTTCACCATCACAGCTCGCTCTCCTACTCTTTCATAAAGTATCCATCCAAGTGTCATTACCACAAAGCCTCCTTGGATCTCAGCTTCCCAAGTGAAGGTAAATGAAGGAAGGGTGAGAGGGGCGAGCTGAATAAAAAGGAATGACAAGAATCTCTTTCCACCTTGGGGTCAGGGACCCCAATGACAGAAAGCTGCCCTACTGGCCACGCTTCGACAAGGATGAAAAGTACCTGCAGTTGGATTTCGATACAAGAGTCGGTGTGAAGCTCAAAGAGAAAAAGATGGCTTTCTGGAGAAGGCTGCACCAGCCTCAGAGAACCTAGAAGCAGCAGCTACACTGCGAGTGACCAAGAAAGAGGGAACTATCCTACTGTCTGGCCTCAAGGAGATTGGCCCCGGATACATATGAGGACAGCAGTCCTGTCCAAAGGATGTAGGACTTGTAGAAGCCCCCAGCTGCCTTCAGGCTATAGCCGGAGCCCTAGCCCATCGTTTGGGGCTCAGCACCACCCGTCCAGCCTGACATCCCATGACACCCCTTTTCTCACCATCTAAACCAGGCCAGGGCCTTTCATCACACTGTGCTTTGCTCCCCAACCTCAGCCTCAGGATAATCTCTTCTCTCCCCTTTTCAAGTCTTCTTACCCTTTATGATGTATTTGCAGGCCCCTCTTATAGAAAGTTCTCACAGGCTGTCACTTTCTGTCATTGCACCCTGCTATCATTGATCATCTATCCTGCTTAACCTGCCTGCTTTTGCTGGCCTTGAGGCCCCAAACAATCTATTCATTACAAGGTGCAAAGCTTTGATGACTTGGTGTCTGTTCCCCTACCCACACTCATCTCCTCTAGGGCCCTTCTAAAGCCTATTCTTAGAGATAATGCTCAATAAAAATGTGTTCTTTTGATCCTCAATTTCTCTCTCTGTAAAATGATTGGGTGAATTAGATGTTATCTCAGTTTGAACCCTTAGAGTAATAAAATATTGCTACTTCCTGCTGTACTTGCTAGAGGGACTGAAACAAAGTCATTTAGACTGCAAAACATTTAGCTAGTTAGCCAGATGTGGTAGTTTATAAAGGGGGTAGCCCCCTTTGGAGTCAGCACATGACACACCCAGACACCAAATTCCCAGCACAAAGGAGATTACTACCCAAGAGGGGCAAAGGAGGAGGGGCTGCACAGGCAGGCATTCAGCAGCAACAGCAGGAAGCAAGGAGGTGTCTTTCTCAGGAGGGGGTCTTTTGTGTGTTTGTTTGTGGGTTGTTTTTGTTTTGTTTGTTTATAGGTTGGTTGGTTGGTTTTTCAAGACAGGATTTCTCTGTGTAGCCCTGTATATATACTGAAACTTGCTCTGTAGACCAGACAGGCCTCAAGCTCACAGAGATCCACCTGCCTCTGCACCCCAAGTGCTGGGATTAAAGGCAGGGGGCCACCACTGCCAGGAAGAAGTGGGCTTTTGTTTGTTTGTTTTTTGTTTTTTGAGAAAGGGTTTCTCTGTATTGTTTTGGAGCCTGTCCTGGAACTTGCTCTGTAGACCAGGCTGGTCTTGAACTCATAGAGATCCCCTGCCTCTGTCTCCGGAGTGCTGGGATTAAAGGTGTGCCACCAATGCCTAGCCTTCTTTTTCTTTTCTTTTCTTTTCTTTTTTTTTTTTTTTTGAGTGGGCTTTTAAGAAAAAGGGGGAGTGTGCTAGGGCAAGTTGGTAAATCCTAATTGGACATGCTAGCCAAATAATGAATTTTGATTGTTGGATCTTAGTTTTCTGTCTCCGGAATCAATCAGTGACTACAGTGACTAGATAAGGGGATGGACCTTGGGGAGTAGCATTAGGAATGTAATCTAACAGCTTTTAGCAAGGGGGAGACTAGGAACTTGTGTGCCATGCTCAGGCCTTCTAGAGCCCTTCAGTAGTGAATGCCTGTAATCTCAGCATTTGAAAAGTGAGAAAGGAGAATCCAGGTGTTCAAGGTCATCTTTAGCTACACAGAGTTTGAGTCCAGCCTAGATGACATAAGACTCCATCTCAAAAACAACAACAAAACAGAAAGAAAGAAAAACTTGGCTTGCTCCTTCCAGTGCATCATTCCTCTCCCCCAAAGATCCCAGGACACCACAACTCACCTGTCCCACAAAATTGGTATTCTCTCTCTCTCTCTCTCTCTCTCTCTCTCTCTCTCTCTGTGTGTGTGTGTGTGTGTGTGTGTGTGTGTGTGTGTGTGTGTGTGTGTGTTACTGTGCTCATGTGAAGGTTAGAATACAGCTTTCAAGAGTTGGGGCTCTCCTTCCACCATGTGAGTTCCTGGAATCAAACACAGGCTATCAGTCTTAGAAGCAAGTACCTTTGTCCACTGAGATAACTCTTTGGTCTTCCTTTTTTAAAGATTTGCTTTAATTTTTATTTATGTGTATGTATGTGTGCATATGCTGCATATGTGTAGGTACCCATGGGAGCCAGAATAAGATGTCAGATCTCCTGGAGTTGGAGTTAGAAGTGGTTGTGAGCCTCTGATTGGGGCACTGGGAACTGAACTGGAGTCCTCTGGAAGAGCAGCAAGTGACTAAGTGTTCGGCTGAGCCATCTCTCCAGACCCTGGACCCCGCACTCTCTGTCTTCATGAATTTGACTCTTTCAGATAACTTATTGAGTAAACTCCTACTTTTGCCCTTTCATGCCTAGTGTAATACCATGTTGTCTATAATGTTCATCCATGTTATTGAATGTAACAATTTTGTTTTATTTTATGTATTTTTTAGCCGTTAGACATTTGAGTTGTTCAAAAGAGGGGAAAAAATGATACGAGTTGGGGGCTGGAGACATGGCTCAGAGACTAAGAGCGGTGGCTGTTCTTCCAGAGGTCCTGAGTTCAGTTCCCAGCAACCACATGGTGGCTCACAACCATCTGTAATGAGATCTGGTGCCCTTTTCTGGCCTGCAGGTGGAAAATAAAAAATAAATCTTAAAAAAAAAAAAAAAGATTTGTGTTGTTTGCACCTCTTAGTTACTGTGGCTAATGCAGCTAGCTATACAACTTGTGTAATGTTCCACTGTACCAGAAATAGACTGACACATCCTCTAAAGAAGGTGCTTTCAGCCCAGGTGGATCTCTGTGAGTTCGAGGCCAGACTGGTCTACAGAGATCCAGCTCCCACTCAATATCTGATCACCCTCCATAACTAACTGAGTCCCTCATCCCACACCTCCTCACCTCCTCCGGGTGATGTCTGAGCACCTATGCCTGCCTTTAGTCAAACCTGTTAGACAAGTGGGCTGGAGTGATGGCTCAGCATGAATGTGGCTGCTCTGCCAAAGGACCCAAGTTCAGTTCCCAGCACACCCATCTCTACCTCCAGTTCCAGGGGACCCGATACCCTCTGCAAGGACTGAGTAGTGCACAGACACATGCAAGTAAGACACACACACACACACACACACACACACACACACACACAAAATAAATGGTTTTGAAGAATTATTAGATGCCTTTAGCCAGAACATCTAATATCCTTGTTAGTAATTTTCACCCACTGACCACACTGCTCTTGACTATAAATTCCCACTTAGCTGTGCTATATTGGGATTTTAAGCTGAGTTTCTCTCTTCCTCACTGTAAATCCTATGCTATTTCAATGCCCTTGAAAGAAGTCTGCCTGCCTTCCCTGAGATTTAATTTTGTATTTATTCTATTGTTAAAGATTTTTTATGTATATTAGTGTTTTGCCTGCAAGTATGTGTGTGCACCATGTATGTACGTTCCTGGTGACTTCAAAGGTCAGAAGTGGGCATCGAATTCCTGAAACTGGAATCACAGATGGTTAGAGCCACTATGTGGGTGCTGGGAGTTGAACCTGGGTTTTCTGCAAGAGCAAAATGTGGTCTTAACCATTGAGCCATTTCTCCAGCCTTTATTTATTCTGTTTTTCAGATAGGGTTTCATATTGCAATCCAAGTTGACCTAGAATTCATTACTTAGCTGGGTCTGGTCTTGAACCCTTAGGAATCCTCCTGTCTCCAAGGTGCTGAGATTACTCACACAGGAGTCAACACACCCAATCTGATTTTCCTTCAACACCCTCTTTAGACATTTTCATCCAGACCTAAGGAAGGATGTTTATCCTCCAAATTAGAGGAAGAAACAGAAACAAGAATCCAGACTCCAACATGGCCGTGGCTGACAGAATAATAAAGGGCCACAGGAAACCCTAGGACCTTCGACCTCCCCTGGGGTTCCAGCATAGAATTCCAGTGGGCAACCTGGAAGGGAGCCAGGTAGACTGCTGGCTCCACACCCTCCCCATCCACCCAGGAAGGTGCTGTCTTCCACCAGCTCCTTCCCAGAGCGTACAGCTGGATAGCTACCAACAACCCTGCCAACAACCTCTTTCTCTCTCTTCCCCCTTGCCCGCCAACCCCGCAGGTACCAAGCCAGCGCACGCGCGTTCACAGAGCCCAACTTGGGGCCTGGAGCCTAGCTTCAGGCTTCCGTCTCCGGAAGCAGCGCCCCCTTCTTCTCCGACACCCAAAGCAGCATTTCCCAGCCAAGCAGGCTGGGGAAAGGCCAATTAGTGCAGGGATGCCGTTATTCCACCGTTCAGCTGCCCCTGACTCCTCCTCACATCCCAGGCTCCCGCTATGCTACCCGGAGTGGGTCTCAGCCCTCCCTGCACACCGACAGCGCCAGCTGCCTGGGAGCCCCCACGGGATGCGCCGTGGGGCCTCATGCCAACTGCAATGATGGATCTCGTGGCTGGCTCTTGTCCAAAGCCCAGGCGGACTCAAGGGCGCCTAGGCCTGGAACTCGCAGCAGCTGGTGGCAAGACAAGAGGTTTGGCCCCGCTGTGAGGACTCCTGGGCCTCCCAACCGCATGTGCCTCCGTCCTGCAGCAGCTAGAAAACTGGACAATACAACCGAAATCTTGGAACTGTCAGTGAGGCGCTTGGTGTCTGACTCTGAATTCTAGCTTTCTCGGGGCCCTCATTGTTTCTGCGGGTCTGGGTTAGCAGTGTCCTGACCAATTGCCTAATGGTGACCGTGGCAGGACCAGGCTTTGGAAATCCACCATGGGTACTTGTTCATGCTCCTGCTGCAGTGAGGTAGGCAGTATGAAGCCTTGAGTCCTCAACACTGCTAAGTGAATGTATGGACTTCCTCCTCTAAGTCTCTGCCCTGAACAACACAAATCATTCATGCTTTGGACGACCCCCAAAGGGATCAGACCTTACCTCCAGGCGTCTGCAGGGTGCACGGGCAGGAGCTGGGCTGGCCTCTGCTGTGCAATGCTTCTCTTTCCCTAATAGTGCTACAAGGGCCTGGGATAGAGGAGCTGAGACCCCTGAACAAACAGTCCTGGATACAGGGGCTGTTTCTTTTCTTTTTTTTTTTCTTTGTTTTTTTTTGTTTTGTTTTGTTTTGTTTTTCGAGACAGGGTTTCTCTGTGGCTTTGGAGGCTGTCCTGGAACTAGCTCTTGTAGACCAGGCTGGTCTCGAACTCACAGAGATCCGCCTGCCTCTGCCTCCCGAGTGCTGGGATTAAAGGCATGCGCCACCAACGCCCGGCGCAGGGGCCTTTTCTATGTCCACATTTCATCTCAGTTTGGCCTCAGTGTGGGAAGGACTGAGTGCCTGCCCTGTGTTCAGATCTTCCTCAGGCCTAGTGTGTCCAGACTCTTTGGGGGAAGAAAGCATCACTTACATTAAAGAGTGTGAGCCTTTCCATGTACCAGGGCCATTAACTGTGTAGAGAGGAATCAATGCCTGTGAGAAACTGGTCATGGAGACTGATCAATGAAAGCATACAGTGACAATGAGACTACCTAGAGTACTTAATAGATCAAGATTAAATTAATGGGTGGGAAATGAGGGGAAAAAACAGAGACAGATAAAATGATTGGCCAAGAAAGCCAGCGGGTGAAGGAAAGAAACAGAAGTTGGTAAACACAAAGACATATGGGCAGAAATGACAGAGAATGAGGACAACCCAAGCTGGGAGAGAACAGTGCCTAGACACTTGGAAGGTGGCAGCACATTCTTATCCTGGATGGCCACAGACAGAGTCTGGGTGTGGAGGATGAAAAAATGGATCAGCTGGAAGGCTATGGGACCCCAGAGGAAGCCACCTAACTTGGGTGGGGTTAGGGAGTCAGAAGGAACATTTAAAAGGACAAGTAAGGACAGGTGGAGGGACCAAACCTGACAGAGGAGGGAACAGCAGGAGCAGAAGTCTTGAGTCAGGCTTGTTTGTTTTCAGCAGTGTGACTCAGCTGGTGCACCAGGTCCGTAAGTCTGAAGGAAGCATAGACCCTTCTCTGAAACAATGGGGACCACAACAGGAACACGTCTCACACATAGTTACTTTCCAGAAAGATCTTGGAAGTTACATAGAAGAACTGGAGTAGGAGAGAGTTGACCAGAGGAGACTAGTACAGAATTGGTCAATGAGTTCGTTCTCATAGAATGGAGCTAGCATGTTCACAAACTAGAGGGCTAGAACTTAGGAATGAGTGAGGGCAAACAGGAGTTGAAGAAGGTTTTTAGAGATACTATTTTTCTAAAGCATCATGGGTAAAGGCAGGAGGTCAGTTCTGGCTTAACCCCAGCCCTCTACAAAGGATGGCCCCTGAGGCACTCTGCCCAGAGGTCTCTCAGCCACTCTAGCCTAGAAATTCTTATGATTCCTCACCTGCCACCCCACCCCCACGCCTCACTCAGAGACTTCATCTGCTACCCAATAGGCCCAGGAAAACCCCAAGAGGGAGTTCAGCCAGAGCCAGGTGCTGCCTACCCTACCCCAAGGAAAGCTAACCAAGACTGGACTCTAATCTTCTACCATTAGCTTCGTGGTCAAAGGGGCTTGAACTTGGGATTTGTTTGGGGAGCCTTTATGTGAGGAGTGGGGGTCTCTTTGAGCCCTGAAAGACCTCTAAGGCTAAGGCTAGAGCCCTCCATAGAGCAGGATTCCCCAGGACTCCTAGGCAGAATCTGGTAGCATTGTGTTCTTGTCTGGGCCTGACCTTGGTCAGGCCGGCCTCTTGCCTCCCATGCCCTGCTTCTTCTCTTTTGTACACTGGGAACAGTCCCTGTGGTGAAACAAAACTCTGGCCTCAGCTCCCTCCAGGTATTATTACAGAGCTGTTTTCACTTCCAGTCTTAGGAATTGGTAGACAAACATGGTGCTGACCTCACCAGGTAGCTACTGAATGAGTATTAGAGATGTTGCTACTTTTGATGGGGAGGCTGAAGGTGAGAGAGAAGGGCTTTCAGGAAATTAGCACTAGTGGCAGGAAAATCCATCAACATGGCAGGAGTGCCTATGGTTGATTCATGGCTTCTGCCTAGTGAGCAGCTCTGCTGGCCTGGGGAAAAAGCTAGTGCAGCCTCTAGAACCTCCCAGTACATCAGGCCCAGGACTCTCAAAACTCTGTCTGTTGCTGGATCTTTCAAAGCCTCCTGGAGTCACCACCATGTATTTATTTGCTCCTCCCAAGTCATGGCATGCCACAGAACTCAGAAAGGTGGGGGCCCTGGGTTTTAACAAAGCTGTAGCCTCTTCTCTCTCTCTCTCTCTCTCTCTCTCTCTCTCTCTCTCTCTCTCTCTCTCTCTGTGTGTGTGTGTGTGTGTGTGTGTGTGTGTGTGTGTTTACACACACATAGGAATCTGAGTAGGACAGAAGAGGAACTGGGATCCCCTGGAGCTGGAGTCATAGGTGATCAAGAGCTGCCTGATGTGGGTACTGGGAATGAAACTTGGTTCCTCACCTAGAGTATTCACTCTTAACTGGTGAGCCATATCCCCAGCCCCACTCTGTGATCTTGAACATTCAGTTGGCTTCTCTCCAGTTGCCTCAGTCAGGAAAAATACTGACCCACTTGGATTTTATATGAACAGTATATCTCAAGCACATCTGAGAAGAGTAACAGCGCTACTATATCAGAACCAACATTTGTAGTGAGTGGATCTAATATTGAGAAGTCAGAAGGCAGTCTCTATGGATAACTGATGGCTCGGAGTTCCGTTCTCCTCACCAGCCTCAGGTCTGGCTGACAGGGGAGCTACTGCAGGGTACACCTCCAGGAGGCACTGTTCTCAGTACTTACATTCCGGAGGCCTTGAACGTATGCTGACCTTCATACCCTGCCTTAACTGGGCTTCCAACAAGAATGCACACTTATGCCATGCACAGCTGACACAGAAAGCACTGATTAGGCAATCGTTGGTAACACCTAACCCAGAGCACCCACACTGGCTGATCTCAGATATCCATTTGAGCCAGGGATAGCTAGGTCATTTAATGCTGAAAGAAGCAGTGGGTAGTTTGAAGGGGCAATGAAAATAACAGGCTCTAGGGCCTCAAGCAGTACCTTCCATTGCCATGCCCTGGTTCCTAGCTTACCTATAAAAGGAGGGAGGCCACTGGTAGGTACTTCTCTCTGTTACAGGAAAGCACCAACTTCCCAGGTTTGTTTTGCTGGGGTTTTTATTGCTTGTTTTGTTTTTCCCAAAACCCTTCTGACCTCATTTCATAAGATTTTTACTAGACCTTCTGTTATTTTCAGAGTTAGAAGGAACTTTTAAAAGTGTCACAGCCTGGGCTGCAGATGTGGCTCAGTCAGGAGCACTTGTTGCAGTTCTCAGCCCTCCAGTTCCTGAGGATCTGATGCCCTCTTCTGACCTCCACAGGCACTGCACACATGAGGTGTACAGACATTTATGCAGGTAAAACACCCATACACATAAAATTATATATATATAATATATTATATAATATAATATAAATATTATATATTATATAATTATACATATAATATATAATATATAATATATAATATATATTATAATATAATATATAATAGAGAGAGAGAGTCATTGGCATCATTATTGGAGAGCTTTATGACTATGCTAAACATCAACCAATGTGCCTTCTGGTGTGTTGTCTACCTAGTACAGCCATTCCTTTTCCTGTAACATTACCCTCTCCATAGCAATTCATTTAATCCAGTTTTGAGATGGGAAAATAACCCAAATTTGGCTCATTGAGATCAATCCCCAGATTGAAAGGGTAGTCCTCAAGTCTCAAAGAGAAGGGCTATCACATGAGAATGAGTCTAGGAAAATCAGAACAGAACCTAGAAACTGGGGGAAAGAGGCAAATTTTTGGTATTGGTGTTGGGAATACCTGGATCCAGCCAAGCCTACAGTCAGTGACAACTAGAATTTCTAGTTAAGTCAGCTAATGCATAATATAAAGTACTGCTGTTTGGTTTTGTTTTTTGAGACAGGATCTCACCATGTAGCCCTGGCTGACCTGGATGGAACTCACTATGTAAACCATGCTGGACTTGAACTCACAGAGATCCAGCTGTCTCTGTCTCCAAAGTGCTGGGATTAAAGGTGTATGCCACCATGCTCTGCTAGCACTTCTTTTTGTGTAAACCAGCTTCGTGATTCTTCTTTCAGTTCTGGGGATTGAACAGATCACCTCATGCATACGAGGAAAATGCTCTGCCACTGAGCTGTATCAGCAACACTTGAAGTCAGTTTTGATTGGCTTTCTATCACTTACAACCCAAATAGACCTGGCAGATAGAGATAGATACGGGAGCAGTGGGGGGAGGCGGGGGAGATAGCTCAGTGGTTAAGATCACATCCAGAGGACCTGGGTTCAATTCCCAGCACCCACATGGCAGCTCACAACTGTCTATAACTCCAGTTCCAAGGGATCCAACACCCACGGCAAAACACATGGCAATGCACATAAAATGAAAATAAAAAGATAATAGTTGCCTTTGACCTCGATTTATCAAGAAACAGAATTGCAAATTCTGGGACCTTAAGCAACTCACTAAAACTCTCTGACATCAGATTACTCTGTAACAGACTGGGCTGGTAGTAGTTCAGTTGGTAGAGTGCTTGCTTAGCATTATGGAAAGCCTTGGTTCTATCCCCGGCACTGAGTAAACTAGACAGGGTGGCACACATCTTTAATCCCAGCTCTTGGGAGGTGGAGACAGAAGGATCAGGATTTCAAGGTCATCTTTGGCTACCTTGATTTCACTGTCAGCCTAGGATCCCTGCATACATAAGACTCCATCAGACACACACACACACACACACACACACACACACACACACACACACACACACTCACACACTCAGAAGGAGAGAGAAAGAGAGAAAGAGAGAGAGAGAGAACTGGATTTCTTCAACTTCTAGATTCTTTCATCCTCTTTATCTCTGGGGTCTTCTACCTGGTGATGGCATCCTTTGAATGACTCAATTATCCATTCTGATTCTTAATCTCAAGAGCTGCAAAACAAGGCAGTAATCCTATCCCTCTTTACCTTGAAGGCATTTGGGAGTGCCTTAAGAGAGTGTTTGGAAACTGCTTTGTTATAAAGCAAATATATGCAAATATATAGTGCCTATATTTCACTATGTGGAGTCTCAGCTCATACCAGACAACCATTATTATTCCCAAATGGCTATCTCTTCCAAAACATTTTTTTAATTTAACTTTTTTTTGAGACAAGGTCTCTTAGATCTCAGCCTGGGTTCAAACTCACTATGCACACTCCACCTCTTAAGTGCTGGGACTACAGGAAACTGCCACCATGCCTGGCCTCCAAGACAATCTTAAAAAAAAAAAAAAAAAAGAGCTGGTGTCATGTTTTTAATCCCAGCACTTAGGAAGCAGAGTCATCAGTCTCCAAGTTCAAAGCCAGTCTGGTCATAGAGTGAGTTCCAGGACAGCCAGGGCTACACAAAGAAACCCTGTCTCAAAAAACAAATAAATATTTTTTTTAAAAATGAGCAGGGCGTTGGTGGTGCACATCTTTAATCCCAGCACTCAGGAGGCAGAGGCAGGTGGATCTCTATGAGTTCGAAGCCAGCCTGGTCTACAGAGCGAGATCCAGGAAGGCTCCAAAGCAATGCAAAGAAACCCTGTCTCAAAAAACAAAAAACAAACAAACAAACAAAAAAAGCAAGAATTTTTCCAGTACCAGGAATCAAACCCAGGGCCTTCATGTTTGGAAAATATTCTACTACTGACTACATCCTCAACCTCACAATAAGATCTTGAGGTGTATTTATGAGATGACTTCCCCTTGGTATCTTCTTGGAAAGAATCTAATGTACTTGGGTGAAAGATGAGAGATGGCACTAGAGGAAGCTTTCTTGAGAATGAGTCCTTGCCACTGTCATGGTGTGAGCTATCTCAGAAGTTGCTTGCAGGATAGAATCAACATTTGTAAATGCTACAAGGCATGCTGGGAGCTTCCTGACAGATTGGTACAGAGATGAAACTAGCATAAGGGAGAACCAGAGAAGCTACTGAAAAAGAGGATGAATGTGTCTAGCTAATAAAGGGAAGAGAGGCCAACTAGACAAGACATGAGCCAGAAGAGAACAGACCAGAGCTAAACTCCTTGGCTATTCACTCACAAGAATCCTTTTGAGGAAGACAACCGGTATCTGCTTTATTAATTGTTCTTTTTTGTGTTCCAAGGAGTGTGGCAGGCTGCTGGGGGGGGCATGACTTAGTAATTATTTCTATTTATAAGGCAATATTACAGTTTGATGGGAACTGTGCCTGCCTGCATGGTGTGGTTGGGAAACTTGGGACAGAATCCAAGAACAGGACAAAATGTCAAGGTGTCATTGTCAGACATATAAAAGGAGAAGAGGTAGAAAGGATGCATTTGGATTTCAGAGTCAATAATGAGCCAGAAGTGAGTGTTAAATTATTCAACCTTCTTTATTGATCCATTGATCTCTATTTGCAGGTCTTGTTTTATTCTTGGTTGGCATTTCCTGTGTCTGAGGACACTGAAAACAGAGGAGGGGATAGATTTTGAGGCTCAGAAAGAAACAGAATGTAAAGGGCATGGTGTCACACACCTACCACCCAGTACTTGGGATGATGAAGCCTGAGGACCATGAATTTGAGCTTACCCTGAGCTACCTTTTGTTTGTTTGTTTGTTTGTTTGTGAAATTACTAGTTTGTTTGTTGTTAAGACAGGGTCTCACTATTTAGCACTGGCTGGCCTGGAACTCACTATGTAGACCAGGCTGGCCTCCAACTCACAGAGATCCTCTTGCCTCTACCTCCTGCCTTCCTTTCTCCCTCTGCTTCCCAAGTGTTGGGATTAAAGGCTTGTGCACCATGCCTGCCCAGCCATAGTGAGATCTTTTCTGAAGAAGAAGAGGAGGAGGAGCAAGAGGAAGTGGAAGAGGCAGTGCCACAGAGAAATGTAGCAATGAAATCTGTATTGGGAAATTTACAATGCCTGTAACTTTGCAGCTAGGAGTTTTACTTCTGAAAACTGGTACTAAACACACTATCCAGAACTTTTAAGAGAAAGTCAACACATCACAAGCTTCATAGTAGCCTTAACTGTAATAATGAGTAAGAGGAAGCAATCTAAATGTCCAACAGTAGGGAATTGGAACAGTGAATCAAGAAGATACTATTAAGAATATTAAGTGATATCATAGAAAAATACTTGTACCATAGGTTTAGAGCAGTACCCCTAACAGAGGGCTCAAAACTGCACACACAGAATATCAGAGCTGTGTAGGAAAGTATGTGAATGGAACAAGGCCAAAGGAAATACACGAAAATGTTAGCAACTGTTCATTGTGGTGATGCTAGCTTCTTGGGCTACTATCGGTGGTGGTGGTTTGGAGATGAGGGTCTCACAGAGTTGCCCAGACTTCCCTTGAACTTCTGGAATTAAGGCTAAGCAATCTCCAAACTTCAGTTTTTGGTTCTATAGCAATGATTGTTTTAAAGTGACAGGATCCATTTATTTTATTGTAATTCATAATTTTTTTACAAAAAGTGTACATTTTAAAAATAATTTCTTTAAACTCTTGATGCTGTATGACAGTAGAATAAACACAAATTAGCAGGGAACCAAATTCTTACAAGGTCAGGAGTGCCACTGTGAATAGATGGTAGGGCTAGGGATGTAGCGTAGTAGAGCACTTGCCTAGCATGTACAAGGCCCTGTGTTCAGTCCTTAGCACTTAAAAAAAAATAAAAATTACAAGAATGAGGCCAGCAAGATGGCTCACTAGGTAAAGGCACTTGCCTCCAAGCCTAGTAACCTGAGTTTGATCCCTGAGACCCACATGGTAGGAGAAAACCAATCCCCGCAAGTAGTCATCTAACTTCCACACACCCTAGTATCATAGTATGCCTGCTCCCCACTGACACAAAAGACATAAAATGTAACAAGAAGAAGAAGGAGAAGGAGGAGGAGAAGGAGAAGAGGAGGAGGAGGAGGAGGAGGAGGAGAGGCTGGGAGGGTTGCTCAGTTACTCTGTGGAAGGCAGAGGCCCCTAAACTCTTATTTAAAGAAGGAGGAAGTTTTCCTGCAGAGAGGGGGAGAAAGTCATGCCAGAGGTATGTGGGAAACTTGAGCAGGCCAGTGAGGATTGCAGGGTGCCATGGGGAGAAACAAGAGATGGAATTGGAAAGGAAAGGAAAGATTGGGGTATGGAATGCTACGCTGAAGGCCTTTGTCTTTCTGCCAGAAAAAAAAAAAAAAAAAAAAAAAAAAAAAAAAAAAAAAAAAAAAAAAAAAAAAAAACAGGAGACTTGGGGGAGGGGTCTTAAGCAGGAGCATGGTATGGTTCAAGTTCATGGCTGATATTCCCTAGCCTCCTGTCTAGTCTGTTTCCCATCACTTGCCAGAAGTTGGTGGGGGAGGGGGACAAAGCGTCAATGCAGCCCAGTAAGATCAGCCAGGCCTCTTGACCTGAGCCAGGACCTCTTCCCACCACACCAGGCTCCCTCTCCATCCTCAGGCACCCAGACAAACCTCTCCACTGCTTATGACAAAGAGGCTCATTTGGAGCCTGGGCAAGATTTGCAAACGTCAACCTTGTAATTACAAGGATGAAATCATCTGGTTCCTTTTAAGCAAAAGGGTTTATTGATCCCAACACTGAAGAAATGCTATTCTGGGTAAATTTGCTCCTCTTTCCTTTCCCTATGGCCTGGGTTGAGCTAGTGGGGGAGGGTGGCAAGAGAGGTAAAAGGGAAGAACACTTTTGGGACAAAAGAGAAATTCTGTAGGGCCCAGGGGTAAATTTTATGGAATGTGAGTTCTATAAAAAAGGAAGAGAGAGGAGGGGAGGAGGGAAAGAAGGAAGGGGAGAGAGACAGACAGAGAGACAGACAGACAGACAAACAGAGAGAGGAGAGAGAGAGAGAGAGAGAGAGAGAGAGAGAGAGAGAGAGAGAATTAAAAAATAAAGATTGAAGGACCCAGGAAGCTGCCTTACTCAGGCAGATGACACATTTGTCCTGGATATTGGCACATCTCCTTCTAAAACCTAGAAGCTGAGTGGAGCCAGGACTTTAGGCATGGTGCCAGATACCAATTTCTCTTCCTTCCCCTCAAGTCTCATTTGTGGCTCAGATCCCATTTCAGTTTCAAGATGGTACAATATTTCCCCAGTAACTGAAGGGAAACTGTTTCCTTAGGAAAGAAGATGGCCAAAGGCACAGCAACCTGGAAAGTCAGATGTGGGTAGCTCCGATACCAGACCCAGATAAAGCCATCTCTTCTGCTGGACTTGGGAGGCAAGACCACTAGGTGATGACTTTCTAAGACAAAGAAGGACAAACAGCAGTATTCAGGGGCAGGAATGAATAACCCTCAAGCATGAGGTGCATCCTATAAGGGCCTACAATAGGACCATGTTATTCAACTATCAAGGAGCCTCTGGGACATGGTGGGTACTCCAGTAGGTGAATGCAGCTACAGCTTTCTGTGAGTTTGCAACTCCGGAAGAGGTATAGGCAGGACATTTGTCATCTCCACCAGCAGAGAAGGATGGGTAAGATCATTTTGAAATTGGAGATTTAGCTAGTGGTAGACTGCTTGCCTAGCAAGTGCAAGAGCCTAAGTATGGACCCCAGGACCAGTGTGGGGGGAGGAGGTACACACAATAGTATTTAGGTGTGGTGGCACATACCTGTAATCCTAGTACTTGGGAGGCTGAAGCAAGAGGATTGAGAATTTAGGAACAGTCTGGATAACATAAAGAAACTGTCTCAAAACACAAACACACAATCCTGGAATCATTCAGCCCCTCTGAGCCTTAGTTTCCTCACTGTAGAATCAGCTCAATAATGTCAAATTTTGCAGGATGGTGTGGAGAAGTAAATGAAAATGATATACTCAGTGCTTATAGTCTACTGGGTCAGAGTTTTGTAATTTACCTTAATACCTTTTCACTCTCTAATTCCTCATCCACCTGATGGACACAGAAGATCTGATTTAGAAAGTGGCTGTGTGGATGAACTGCTGAGACAGGGGCATTAAAACACTCAGGCCAGAGTTTCAGAGTTGGACTAGACAAAGTTTCTCCATCCCTGCCCAGCATTATTGTATCATTTTCATTGTATATTGTGTGTGCTGGTGTGTATGTGTGGGCCAGAGGTTAACATCAGTGTCTTCTTTAGTTTCTCTCTGTCTTATTTTTTGCATCTTTTATTGAACCTAGAACTTACCAATTCAACTATTCTGGCTAGGTAGCAAGTCCCAGGGATTCTCCTGCCTCTGCCCCCCACCCCCAGCAGTGAAATTAAAAGCATGAACTCTAGGCCCCACTTTTTTTATGAACTGATAAAAGTGGGATGCTTTGGAGCTAGAAATGTATCACTCATTTGATAGAGTGATTGCCTAGCATGTGCAAAGTCCTGGGTTGGATCCACAGCACCTCATAAACCAATGCCTGGGTTTAAAATGTGGCTTCTAGGGATCTGAGTTTAGGTCTTCATGTTTACAAGCACTCTACTGATGGAACCATCTCCCCAGTATCTCCAGTATCTATTCACCTATTACGGTCCCAGGAAGTGACTACACAGACAGAAAGGTAGGGAAATGCACAGAGGAGTCCCTGAACTAGATGGATGCTTCTTAGGAAGGCTCCAGGAAACAAAGCTTCAGAGGATTTACTAGTGATGGGAAAGTATTCCTCAGCAACACAGACACTCCCAGGTTGCCATCATGGTCCTCCTAGAACTAGGTCTGAGCAAACCTCACGGAGCAGAGTCTGAATCAATCTATCCTCAACCAGACTGCTGCCAAAGCTGTTAGGAGCACAGACCTAAATGTACCTCATTTGGATGGAATTTTCCTTTATAAATTTCTTTTAATCCCATTTTTAAAAGAAGCCAGAAAAATTAAAACAACAATAAAAGGCATATAGAGGTCAGCTAAGGAGAGTTCCAACAGCCAACAGCTTGTTTCTCAGTAGTGTTTTCCCCAGCCAGGCCACTCAGATGCCAGACCATGCTGAGTGTGGGTTACCCTGTGGCCTGGACTTGCCAAAGGCTACAGTGATTCTGGGTTTGCTGGGCAGATTTTGCCATGTGTTTCCCAAGGGACATTGTTCCCCGTCCTCATGCAGCTGACAGAGTACTCTGGCTTGCTCTTCATTTCTCTGCATCCACACCTACCTAGGACTAGATCCCTTGTCCTTGATACTATTTTTCCTTTCAGGGCACTATAGAGATTGACCTTTCTTTCTTTTTATTTTCTTGGGGTTTTTTATTGATTTTTGTTTGTTTGTTTTGTTTTTGGAGACAGGGTTTCTTTGTAGCTCTGGCTACCCAGGAATTTGCTCTGTAGATTAGGCTGGCCTCCAACTCACAGAGATCTGCCTACCTCTGCCTCCAGGGTGATAGGATTAAAAGTGTGTGTCATCACTTCTCCAGCTTCTTTCTTTTTCCTTTCCTTTCCTTTTTTCTTTTTTGTTTGGTTGATTTGTTTTGGTTTTGACAATTTTGCTGTGTAGCAGCCCAAACTGGCCTGGGACTTGGCATCCTCTTACCTCAGTCTTCCAAGTACTAGTCTAATGTTACAGGACTGGGTCATCCTTCCCAGCTTCAATTTTTATTTCCAATGAAAGAAACAATTACTGTTAGAGAGACAAAAGACCAAGATGAGATGTGAGTGGCCCACCGGAATCCATTGTAGAGTAATGGTGTATTCTTAAGGTCACTTCTCAGAGGTTGAAATGGAAAGTAATACAAATGTCTACCTAAACAGAATGTGCTGACTGATACCATATGGGATACACTTTATTCACTACCACCAACACACCCACCCACCCCCCAACATGAAGGCCAGCAGCAAAAAT
The DNA here is from genome assembly GCF_003668045.3 of Cricetulus griseus. Taxonomy (NCBI): domain Eukaryota; kingdom Metazoa; phylum Chordata; class Mammalia; order Rodentia; family Cricetidae; genus Cricetulus; species Cricetulus griseus. The sequence goes on from NC_048596.1 coordinate 181,455,672, forward strand.
GCCAAGAATAAGCCCCTACACTCTCGGACAGTTCTTGCTGACTGGGAACCATGCCATCTCTTCTTGCTTAACAATGACTGTGCTGCCCTATGCACAAAGATTGTCTTAGCTGGACTGGAAGATTTGAGGGTGATGCAGTAGATTCATAAAAGATCCTCATCCTATGAGTGATTTAGGTCTGCCTCCGGTGAAGGTTGCCTCACTTATCTCCTAACCCATGTGTCAGACATTTAACACTAGTTTTGTCCATTATTTTGCCTGTGGAAATTTTTCTATCAGTTTGACCAAAATATTTATGAACTGATAAAAGTGGGATGCTTTGGGGCTAGAAATGTATCACTCATTTGATAGAGTGATTGCCTAGCATGTGCAAAGTCCTGGGTTGGATCCACAGCACCTCATAAACCAATGCCTGCAATCCCAGCACTGGGGAGGTAGAAGCAGAAGAATCAGAAATTCAAGGTCATTTTTTACTACAAAATAAGTCATGAGCTCATCTTAAAAATAAATCAATAAAGCCAGGTGGTGGTGGCCCACACCTTTAATCCCAGCACTCAGGAGGCAGAAACAAGTGGATTTCTGTGAGTTCTAGGCCAACCTGGTCTACAGATTGAGTTCCAGGACAGCCAGGAATATTACACAGAGAAACCCTGTCTTGAAAAACCAAAAAAAATAAAAATTAAAAAATAAAAAATAAACAAAAAAATTGCATCGTTTGCCAGATATAGCTGATAACACATTTCCATTCATACGCTCTTTGGGGGAAAAGTGCTTTTCTCTCTCAATTTATCAAACTGTCTCTGGCGCTGTCAATCATAGGGCTTCAAACCCCGATAAACACACATATAATGTAAACTGATAGATTATATCAGTACATCTGTCTGGACATAATGATTTTATAGAGGGGAGGTTATGTGAACTAGAATGAGCAATCAAAGTCCTTCCCTGTAATTTTCAAGAAGTTGAAGAGTGGCTGATGCTATCCTTTGCCAGGAAATGGAAGCCACCTAGAAGAGTCTTTGAGAATTAAGCAGTGACAAAGAAAGGAGAAACAGAAGTGAGTACTCACTGTTGGGATGATGTCCATTTGTACCCCTCTTTGATTTGTTTACTTGGAATAAATGACCTCTTCTAGTTTTAAGTTTGTTGGGATAGGGTTTCTGTCCCTTGCAATTGAAAGGAGTCTGAGCAGGGTTGGCAAGAGAGCTCAGCATGTTAAAAAAACACTTGCTGAGTGAAAGCCTAGTGACCTGAGTTCAATTCCTGGAACCCAAGTAAAGGCCGCAAGACAGAACTGACTACACAAAGTTGTCCTCTGAACTATACATAGAAGCCATGGCATGTGTGCCCACATACACACATTATACATGTGTGCATGAAGATGCAGGTATGCACGAACACTCACACACACATTAAAAAAATAAGTGAAAAGAGGCCAGAGTGAAATATTGTGAAATAGCTGAAGGTACATCAGTAGCTGTTGTTTACATTTACAACTGCACCATCATATCCATTCTACAGGATTAACTTGGGGGCTTGGTGGGAGATGCCTGTCCTAAGAAGGAGCTGATTTGCCAAGCATGGTGGTACATACCTTTAAGCCCAGTCCTTGGGAGGCAAAGGAAGGCAAATCTCAAGAGTCCAAGGCCATTCTGGTCTACCAAGTGAGTTCCAGGACAGCCAGAGCTACACAGAGAAACCCTGTCTAGACAAAAAAAAAAAAAAAAAAAAAAAAAAAAAAAAAAAAAAAAAAAAAAGTGAGCCCTCAGCTTCCTCCTCCTGCCACCATGCCCTATACCACCACTGCCTTGGACATGGTGTTTCATCACAGCGGTAGAAAAGTAACACACACACAAACCCAACAGCAAACCCTTGACTTTGGGCAATCAACTCTCCAGACTTCAGTTAAGATGATCAACCATCCTAATTTGTTAGGGACTGAGCAGTTTCTGGAGGGTTTTTTTTTTGGGGGGGGGGGAGGTGGAGTCACTGCTAAAACAATGACAGTCTCTGGCAAACTAAGACAGTTGTTTAGCCAAGTTTGGGTCTCTATAAGACTGGACTGGCTGCAAAATTCTGCCAAAATCTGTATTTAAGCAGTCACTGCCAACTGATTCCAGTGACTTTGGGTGTATCCTCATAATGCTTAGCATCTGGCCACTTGCTGTCAGAGTTGGCACCTATATGTTATCCTTGAACTGAACTTTTAACAAACTGGAATTTTAAGGATTGGGATTTATTGAGGATCAGCTTTATTTAGATCAAGCTCTGTAGCAAACCCAGACTTTCTTCTGCTCTAACTAATGACTTCACTAGAACTTGCAGATGTTTTCTTCGTATATGACTGCACATTTGAGCAAAAATATAGACTGGCAACGGATTATATATAATTTAGATTGTTTTTCTTTAAATGATGTGCTAGACCTACATAAACACTCTCACACTAACGCTATGAATTTATGAGTATGCATTTTGGAAATTACCAATCTGAGACTTACTGGTCTGGTACTTGTCTAAAATCTTCGCCTGCAGACAGCTACACAGAATCTTTAATGCCCACCTGGCTCCAACAGCCCCCACCTTTCCACCATGTTTCGGCTAGATGTCTACTTCCACCTTTTAGTGCACAGTCCACAACCCTCCCTGACTGTGTGAAATATGCAAAGTCCTCAAGGACTTAGGTTTCCTCGAATTCAAGTGGCTATCTGGGGTTACTCCGTGTGGCTGGCTGGGGAGCCAAGAAGTTCCAGATAAGCCCAGAAAGGGCAGAAAAAAGGTCTGCGGGGCCGCTCCTAGTTGCTAAGGGATGGGCGGATCCTTTCTGGGCGCTTGTTCGGTAAGAAGCCCACGGACAGGCTAGAGGAAGGAGATCTTGCTGCGGAAGGAGCCGGGTTTCACTGCAACCCAGTGGCCCCGCAAGCTGCTGGATGGCGCATGCGCGGCGCGGGTCGTGGAGTTGTGAATGGTGCGTCTTGTTTGCTAGAGTTTGAGGCGGGCGGGCGCGCGAGGAGGGGTGGGGCCGGCGGGGAGAGGGGAAGAGAAGGGGGGGCGGCGAGAGGAAGTGGCGGCAGCGGCCGGGGGAGGCTAGAGCTGTGTCTGCGCGGGCGGCAAGCAACGGCTGAGGCGGCGGCGGCGGCGGTAGTGTGGGTTGGGCTCAAGCAGACGGCCGCACCTCAGACTCCCTGGAGCGGGAGCCCACGCGGGCGGGCTCCTGAAACAAAGAGCAGCGGGAGTCCAGACGCCGCGGGTGGGCGGTCAGCCGGTCAGCACCGAGCCCGCCAGCGGCTGCCCGCGCTAGCCCGAAGCGCGGCCGGCCGGCGCGGCCTGAGGGCGCGAAGATGCCGCGCGTCGTACCCGACCAGAGAAGCAAGTTCGAGAACGAGGAGTTCTTCAGGAAGCTGAGCCGCGAGTGTGAGGTGAGGCGGGTGGGAGGCGCGGAGGCCTTGGCGCGCCCCGAGTGGGCCCGGGCGGAGAAAAGTTTGAGCGGCTTGGTTCCCGGGAAGCCCGAGGCGGCTGGCCGGCGGAGGGGTAATCTCACCCGGGCAGCAGTCCGCCCACAGACTCTGCTTGCCCTTATCGGAGCCGCGGGGAGCGGGCGGGCGGGCGGGCACCGCCGCGGATTTGACTCCTGATTTCGGGCCGTCTCTGCCTTGCAGATTAAGTACACGGGCTTCAGGGACCGGCCTCACGAGGAGCGCCAGACACGCTTCCAGAACGCCTGCCGCGACGGCCGTTCGGAGATCGTAAGTCGGCGGGCCCGGGTGCGCGGGGAGGCCGTGGGGACCCAGGCGCGCGCCAGTCACTTGTTGCGCGCGGCCCAGGCGGGTTCCGGACGGCGCTGCGGACGCTGCGGCTCCCGGAACTGAGCGGGCGCAGTCTCACTTCCTAGTCCGGATTCGAAAGGCAGAAAAGCCGACGCTGGCGGGTCGGCCCTCGGTTGGACACGCGTTCCTTCTCCTTGGCCGGCTGCGATGGTCTGTGGTTCCCAGACCAGGCTCCGCTCTCGGAGTGGAGCTGAAACCCGAGCCTGGCAAGGGTTATTGCCTAGGGATCGGAGGGCTTGTAGAAAGAATACACCCATTGGTGAAAAGAAGCATTTGGAGTCAGCGATAGTTTGTTTCTGAGAAGCGAGATTGGTAAATCTATAAGTGAACCTATCTCCCAATACAGCCGGGAGTAAATCTACTCCACTTATCTGTCGTCCTAACGGGATGGGGGGGTGGGGGAGGGCCCCAAAGGATGGACCATTTTCTTTTCTTAGAATGTTGAGTCTGAAAGAAACGTTTCTTTTCTTTTCTTTTTTTTCTAACCTAAACATATCCCTCTTAGTATTGGAATCCTTAAAGAATTCCCTGGTTCCACGAAACCAAACCCGGAGTTGATCTAGAGGCCCTTGTTTTTCATTTGAAGCCTACTAGGTAGAAAAATATTAGTGACCTAGTTCCTCTCTTGTCTGTTAGTTGCCCTCTTGAGATGTGTTAGTTAGGAAGCAGCAAAGGGAAGAAACTGTAGGAAAAAGATAATTGGGTTTTGTTTTTTGTTTTTTAGTTGAAGCACTATGTAATGGAATCTTAGTATTTATTTGCTCAGTGACATGCCCATTGTCTTAGCCCAAACTTGAAGCAAAGGTACAATTTGAATATAGGTGACTATTGGTGAGTGTATTTTCTGCCCCCACATAACAGTTGTTTTGGGGTTTTTTTGGTTTTTTTGGTTTTTTTTTTTTTTGTTTTATGTGCATTGGTGGTTTTGCTTGCATGTGTATCTGTAAGGATGTCAGGTTCCCTGGAACTGGGGTTACAGGCAGCTGTGAGCTGCCATGTGGGTCTGGGAATTGAACCTAGGTCCTCTGGAAGAGCAGCCAGTGCTGTTAACCGTTGAGCCACCCCTCCAGCACCCCACACATTTTTTTTTTAATTGAGGTGTAATTCACATACCAAGAACTCAACATTAGAGTTTAAAAAAAAAAAAGATTTGTTTTTAAAGGTTATTTAGTACTTAAAATGAAGGCTGTTGGAATTGAATTGGTAGTGAGGTGACACTAATTAGATACATCAAGAGCTATAGAATATTTGATCATTAAGGTGTTTCATAACGAAAGAGTACTGCTTTCAACCCATTATCTGGTTTCTTGAGTAATTGTGATAGTTACTTGATTGGAAAGCCTAAGAAATGCTTTTTAGTTTTGGCCCTGAGTGATAGAAGAAAATCTTTCATCAGCACAGTGTTGAAGGCAATCCTTTGCCTGCTTCAGAAGCAAAAAGTAGATGGTATACTTGTTAAAGGATTTCCTGGATGTTACCAGTGTTAAGTATAAACAAATAAGATGCAATTAAAATAAGTTACTGTTTTTAAAGCTGAGTTGATTTTTTTTTAATGTAGTGATGCATAGCCAGTAGGATTTATTTGTCCTATCAGAGTTTGGTACATGTAATTATAAATTGGGCATACAATTCAAGGCACAGTATATCTAAACAACTGTATTTTAATGTTGTGGTGTAGCAATGTTATAGCTTGCTATATCTGTCCTAAATTTCTTTTAGAATGAATTAGATGTTATAGGCTCTCTAAGATCCTACAAATTTTATTTTCTGTTTTTCTTTGAGAAAAGGTCATATGTAACCTAGGCTGGCAATATAGCCTTGGATGAATTTACAATTCTCTTGCTTGGACCTGCCAAGTCCTAGGATTACAGGTGTTTGCCATGCCTGGTACAACTGAGAAGCACCCCCAGCTCCTTACAAATTTTAATAAACTGTGTTTATTTTCTGAAAATTTTTATAAGAAAGGTAGATTGAGCCAGGTGGTGGTGGCCTTTAATCCCAGAATTCAGGAGTCAGAGGCAGGCAGGCATATCACTTGAGTTTGAAGGCAGTCTGGTCTACAGACTGAGTTCCAGGGGATGGATGGATGGACGGACGGACGGACGGACGGACGGACGGACGGACGGATACAGATACAGAAAGAAATGAGAGAAGGGAGAGTTTTTATTTCTTAGTCTTTTTTGAGTTTATAATTACAATTCTCTCTTCCTGTTCTTTCTTCCTTCCAAGCTTTCCCATATCTCCTCCCCACTGTTCCTTCAAATTCAAAGCCTTTTTTAAAAATTTTATATATGTATACATTTTATATGTAATATGTATATATAAATATATTTTTAAATTAACCTGTTCTGTCCATACAGTATTACTTGTATGTATGTTTTCAGGGCCGACCATTTGGCACTGGACAGCCAATTGGTGTGCTCTTCCTTAGGGAAGACCCCCTCTCTTTATCACAGCTCCCCTCAGTTGCCTCACTTCTTTGTGTAGGGTTGAGACCTGGTGGGCTTCTCCCTGTCTACTTTGGCATACCCAGTGTCATCCTTGTTCAGTTCATGTTTGGACAGTCATGTTGGTGAGACTATGAATACAGCTTCTGACATTACTGGAGACACAGTCATAGCAAATTCCCCACTCTGGCTCTTACACAGACTTTTTCAGAGTTCCCTTAGGCTTAGGTACAGGAATATTTTGTAAATGTATCCATTGGGACTGGGCTCCACAACAAGTAATTTGTTTTTTATTTTTTATTTTTTTTTAACATTTATTGATTTAGTGGAGGGGGCAGTATGTGTGCCATGGTGAGTGAGTGGAAGTCAGAGGATAGCTTGTTTCTTTCCTTCACCGTGTGGGTTCAGGGTTTAAGTTGTTAGCAGTATAAGTGCCTTTACCTTCTCATTGGCCCTTTGTTGAGTAATTTAACTATTCGTATTGGGGAAGGAATTTCACATTTTCTTCTCTTTCTGGTTTTCATCTTTTAATTGTTACCTATTCTCCCCACCCCAATAATAAGAATTGAGCCCTAAGGTCTTGAGCATGCTAGGCAAATATTCCATAAAATTGAGCTGTATCCATTGCCTTTTGTTTTGGCTTGGTTTTTCCTTTTTTTTTTTTTTTTTTTTTTTTTTTTTTTTTTTTTGTTCTTTTGAGACAAGGTTTATCTGTGTAGCTTTGGAGGCTGTCCTAGAACTAACTCTTGTAGACCATGCTGGCCTCAAACTCACAAAGATCCGCCTGCCTCTGCCTCCCAAGCACTGGGATTAAAGGTGTTCACCAATACTGCCCGGCCTCCATGGCCCTTTTGAAAAAGTTTTATTTTAAACTTTGAGAGAGACTCTTACTAAGTTGCTTTGAACTTGTGATCTTTGTGCTTCCTGACTAGCTAGGATTATGTTAGTTACATTTATTTCATTTATTTTTGGTGGATTTTGGACAGCAGGCAGGCTCCAAAGTAGCCCAGGCTGGGCTAATTCAGTGTGTAACTGAGGATGGTCCTTTTGCCTCACTTATAAATACAGGATCCTGTGGGTTAGGGCTGTTCCACCCAGTGGTTGAGGTCATGCCTAGCCCTCCTCCAAAGAAAACTTAAAGGACCCTTAGCTCACAGAAATAGAGACCATATTCTGAATGTCTTCTAAGTAAAAAAATCATAATTTTTTGTTTTCCATCAAAAATATTTGGTTATCTGAATTTTGAATTTAGAGGTTATATAATATAAGGCCTAAAATTTATATAAGGCCTATAATATAAGGCCTGGAATTTGCTTTGTTAACCAAGCTGCCTCTGCCTCTGCCTCTGCCTCTGCCTCTGCCTCTGCCTCTGCCTCTGCCTCTGCCTCCTGAGTGCTGGGATTAAAGATATACACCACCATGCTTGGTCATTAATTCTTAGAGTAAGCATGCTGGAAATGTCTTTAATACTAACAATACAAGAAATAATTATGAGAAAAATGCCTTGTGAGAGTTATGGTTTTACTGTGAGAAAAGTAAAAGGGGTGTGTGTGTGTGTGTGTGTGTGTGTTGAGACATGTTCTCACTTTCTAAGGGGATAGCCTCAAACTCCTAATCCTTCTGCCTCTAAAAGTTAGGGTTTTTTTTTTTTTTTACTTTTTCATTTTCTCACTAATACATACTTTTAATCCTGAAATTTGAATGGTAAGAAGTATGTTGGGTTCTAAAATAAAGTATGCTGTTTTAATGATTTCAGAGTTTTCCAAACTCTTTCATATGTGTAGGTATTCCATTAAAAAGATAAGTTAGCAGGTGTTTCGATGCTCAAGGTGGTCCACACCTTTGTTCCTAGATCTCAGGAGGCAAGCAGATCAATGTGAATTTTAGGCCAGCCTGGTCTATGTGGTAAGTTCTAGGCTAATCAGAATGACATAGTGAGATTTTGTCTTTCTTTTTTTTGGGGGGGGGGAAGAAAGATGTGGTTTCAGTACTTGCTTATCAGTTTTTGCCCTTTTCATCCTTATGAGAAGATTCTTCAGATAATAGGCATGAAGTTAGAGAAGCAGAAACTTTTCTTCTTTTGGATATTACAATTGTTTTTGTGCACGCACGTGTTTGCAGGCACTCACTCTGACATGAATGGTGTGCTTGTGGAAGTCAGAGGACAGTTTAACTGGTATCAGTTCTTTCTTTCCACCATATGGGTCCTGGAGGCGAACTCTAGGTTGTCAGGCTTGGGCAGCACTGAACACAGGCTAGCCTTGGAACTCTTGATTCTCCTGCCTCTGTTGCTTGATTGCTGTAATTACAGGTGTGAACAACACCCACCTTAAGAAGTCTGAGGTTGCAATTGAGACAGGATGTGAGGTAATAGGATCTGCAGTGCCTTAGCTCAGACCTGATTTAGGACACTAGAAGTTGAAGGATTTGCCTCTTAGTAAAAACAGCTGTCAACAAACATGCCTCCTGGGCTGGATTAACCTGCCAATTCTCTGCTCTGAAAATGTTATCTAACGCCAAGAAAGGTAGCACTCAGTAATTTCTCTTTGGCTGTGTATAAGCTTTGTGCCTGTAGTCGAAATACTGGAGAAATTGAATGAAAAAGATGACTTGGGCCTTGGAGTTTGAAGACAGCATGGGCAAAATAGCAAGATAGTTTCCAAAGACAAAGCATGACAGCTCCTGCTTGTGATCCCAGAACAGGAGGCCTGCCTTGAATTTGAACAGCCTGGCCTCTGTGCTGAGTTTTAGAGCATTCTATGGGAGAGGAATTGTTTCTCTTGTATTATTCAGTACACTTTTATATAGTGCTTATTAGTACTTTTCTAAGCAGCTTAATAAATAAGGAAACTGAGGCATGCCTTCAGTCATACAGCCTAGGCATATTTCATATATATATATATATATAATATATATATATACATATATATATATATATGTATATATATATAAAATTCTGGTTTTCATTTTTGGGAGAGGATGGTGTTGGGCAGGGTCTCCTGGAGCCCAGGTTGGGTTTAAACTTAATGTGTAGCCAAAGATGAACTTGAATTCATGAATCTGCTTTTCATTTGAACTTGTGCTGGTGGGGCTTTTATGGATAAAACTTGCCCAGTTGAGAGACTGAGCAGTTAGGCTGAAGAAATGTATCTATAGTACCAGTGATAGAAATAAGTAGGAAATGGAGAGAAAAAAAGGATTAGTTAAAGCCAGCTTGGTCCCCATAGTGAGACCCCTTTCTTCTGAAGTTGTTATTCCTCAGGGGAACTGATGGATAAATTCATCATCTAGTGACTGTGAGCAAATCCCCCCGAATGTGAGTCCCTAGCTTTCAAATGAAGATTATATTTAGAAACATTTGATGCTTCAGAATTTAATTAGCAAAATTTAAAATTATGCTTCCAGCAAAGAAGAGTTCATATATAGATGACTTTGAAACTTTTTATGTATATGGATGGTTTTTTTTTTTTATGTATATGGTTATGTGATATGCCTGGTGCCCAGAAGTCAGAAAGGGGAATTAGATCCCCTGGAAGTTGAGTTACAGATGATTGTGAGCCCCTGTGTGTGGATGCTGAGAATCAAACTCCAATCTTTTGAAAATAACCAGTATTCTTAAACACTGAGCTGTCTCTCTAGCCCCTAAAATGATTTTTTTTTTTTTTCAAGTCAGGATAGCACTGGCTGTCCTGGAACTCACTATGGTAGACCATACTGGCCTTGGATTCACAGGAATCTGCCTTTTTCTGTATCTTAAATCCTGGGATTAAAGGCATGTGCCACTATGCACAGCTTAAAATGTTGAGTTTTTCATTTCGTTTTTATGTTTCTAGACAGGGTTTCAAAGCTGGGCTGTCAGGCCTGGACTATGTTTCCTGACTGTGTCAGGACACTCCTGGTTTGGTTTTGGTTTTTTTGCATATCCATGTATGCCATCTGAGCACTGTGTGTGAAGTTTCCACAGAGGCTTAAAGGGCGCACAGGATCCCCTGGAACTGGAGTTACAAATGTTGGGAGCCACCATGTGGGTACTGGAAATTGAACCTGGGTCCTCTACAAGAGTAGCCAGTGCTCTAACTGCTGAACAATCTCTCCAGATCAAATGTATTTTTAAAAAATATGATTTTTACTTCTTTCTAAATCTCTCTTAGGGGAATAATGATATTTTTTGAATTTTGTTTGTTTTATGTGGGGGAAATATAGCTAAATTGCTCAGAGGCTACATAAAATGATACTTTGGAGATGGTTTTAGATTGTTCTGTGTATTGAGCTTTACCACTAACTTTTTTTTTTTTTTTTTTTTTTTTGGAGACTGGATCTCACTATGTAGCTCTAGCTGTCCTGGAACTCACTATATAGACCAGTCTGGCCTCGAACTCACAGAGCTCCATCTGCCTCTGTCTCCTGAGTGCTGCTGGAATCAAAGGTGTTCACTGTCACACTTGGCCTCCTAGTACATTTTTTGATGGGCTTTGTAATTCATGCTTTAATAAATAATGCAGGATTTTTAAATGCACCACGCATGGTTGCATTTTTTTCTTGAGGCAAAGAATCAAAAAAAATTAAAAATATCTCATTTTATGTTACGTGTTTCAAAATTATGAGTGATTTTCACATTTGAAAATGAAGTTTTTAAATCCAGGAATAGAAATTTTGGTTAGACACAAGCAATGTGAGTTCCTAATGTCAGCAAAAAAATGACCTGAAAGAAAGTATTGATTCCATGTCTGATTTTATATTTAAGCAGCCAATGGCAAATGTCCTTAAAATGGAATCAGATGTTTGTAACTTAATACTTAAGAAAAATGATGAGTGCATGTTTTTTACTTTTAAGTATTCTCGGTGCTGCCTGGCTTAAGACATAAACTGATGTAAAAATAAATGACTGCCTGCATAATTTATGTAATGTCCTGCTCCTGATCCTGTTTGTATTGATTTTTCTAAAAGGCTTTTGTGGCCACAGGAACCAATCTGTCTCTCCAGTTTTTTCCGGCCAGCTGGCAGGGAGAACAGCGTCAAACACCTAGCCGGGAATATGTCGACTTAGAAAGAGAAGCAGGCAAGGTAGGAAATATCTTTTTGCAATTTAAAATATTGTGGATTGTTTTATTATTGTCTCAGTAATTGCATTTTAATAAGGAGATTATTAGTCTGAGTACCTAGACATATGGTCAGATTTGTTTTCATGTTAAAAGAATGTAAAATGATTTTAATGACTTTTATAACATTTGGTTCCTAATACACACACACACACACACACACACACACACACACATATATATAAATAATAATTGTCATGAGATGTTCTAACTTATAGGAAAATAATATTCTACATTTAATATTCAAGTTTTAATTTCTATAAAAGTTAGCAAAAAATTTTGTGTCTACTAAAATACATTACAATAGTTCTGTGAAAAATGAACTAAAGAGAAAAAATGGGATAAAAACTATGTTTAAATTTTAAAAAGCTAAATGTTTATATATTTACAAACAAATTACAGGTATTTTGTTAATATAGCAAATTTGATTTTAAGAAAATCATAAGAAAACTACTACTTAAATATTTTCTCTTTATTTTAAGGAAAACTTTCTGGGAATTCAGATAAATGCCTTAAAATTTTTATGTTAGAAGCTGAGGTTAAAGTTATGAAAATATAGATGGAAATGTTTACACTGATAGCTATTAAAATCTGTATTATATCATTTGATAAAAATTTAATAACTAGTATTTTAGATTGGTTGATCTTTGATCAAGGAGTCAAACTTCCAAAGAATAAAAAAATATTTTTTTAAAATCAACTGATTTTGTAAACTTTTGTATCCAATTGTATATTCAGTATTTCTCCTACTTTCTCTATAGAATGGTTTTGTTGGTGATTTAGGGGTTTTGTTTGTTTGTTTTTCTGGGACTTTTTTTTTGTTGTTGTTTTTGTTTTGAGACATGCAGCCTCTTATAGCTGTGGCCAACCCAGAACTCTTTGATCCTCCTGACTCTACTTTGACTGCTGGGGTTACAGGTGTGTGCCACCACACCCAGCTTGTAGTATGTTACCATACCTGTTTCTAGCAACTTGCTAAATTAGTTTTCTAAGTGTCATCATGAATAGCATAAACTCTTATGTGGCTTGGCAGATTTTGCTTCTTTAATTTGGGGGCAGTTCCTGGACTTCTTAATGAATCCCAAGTCAGTCTGTCGACCGTGAGACCCTATCTCAAAACAAAACAATTCTGGTGTGATGGCTCTGCAGGTAAAAATGTGTGCCTGGCAACCTTGATGACAACAGTGATCCTCAGAATCCATTGTGGTTATCACAGCTTCAGCATTCCTACCTCAGGGTAGGAGATAGAGTCTAGAGGAGCTACCAGAAGCTAATGGAGTATCACAGTCACAGAAACAAAAATGGAAGCAAAGAGCTGGTCCCTGAAAAACTGTACGCTGGTATTCAGATACATCTCACCCCATACCACACACAAATAATAAAGTAACTCTTTAAAAAAAAAAAAAAAGCTGAAAAGAAGTAGCAGCATATAAACACTAATTACAAGATTTATCTGTTTTAAGTACAATGAAAGATTTTGTTTAGATTTGATCTCTTGTTTGTTTGTCTTTGTTTTTCAAGACAAGATTTCTCTGTGTGTAACTCTAGCTGTCCTGGTACTCCTCTGTAGATTAGGCTGGCCTCAAACTCCCAGAGATCCACCTGCTTCTGCCTCCTGAGTCCAGCCTGGTCTACAGAGTGAGTGCCAGGACAGGCTCTGAAGCTACACAGAGAAACCCTGTCTTGGAAAAACAAAAACAGGTTTTCGACAACACCACCTGACTAGATTTGATCTTTTATGGGCAACCAGCTAATCTTTAGATTGAAAAGGGAAAGACTGCAGGATTTTAAAAACAATGAGTAATAGTTACATAATTTACTTTCTTGTGTAATTAGAAAATGAAAATTGGTATTTATAATATATTTCATTTTCAGTAGCAAATGATAAAACTGGTGCAAGATATCAAAAAACTTACATCGTATTAATACTGGTTTTAGAAGTTTATGTTTCTAAAAGAGGGACAGGTGGTTAATATTTTCAGTTCTGTAGGCTTGTGTTCTCTGTTGCAGCTATTCTCCTCTATAATTGTAGTGTCAAAAAAGCTAAACAGATGAGTAGGGCTATATTCCAAGAATGGTGATGCTGGCCAAAATCAGTATTTTTCTTTCATATGTAAATTGTGTTTACATATAAGTGACAGATCTTTCATATATAGTTTTGCCAACACCTATACTCACCAAAAGAAAGGCAGAAAAGAAACAATACTCTCCCTAGCATGTTGCTGCATACTGCTAAGATAAAGTACTCCGATTGATGTAAAAAGGAATACTAACCTAGGTTTTCTCATCCATGGCTTTCAGACTGTGGGATCTTATATTTTCTTTCTCCCTTTTTATGCTTTGTTGTTATCTTTAGACTTTCTGTCTTCACAGGCCTAAGGCTGATTACTAAAAAGACAATTGAAAGAACTTTCCCAAATGTTAATTATTTGCCAATGTTAATTCTTATTTTTAAGTTCGAGACCAGCCTGGTCTATAAGAGCTAGTTCCAGGACAGCCTCCAAAGCCACAGAAAAACCCTGTCTCGAAAAACCAAAAAAAAAAAAAATTCCTATTTTTATCAAATACCAAGTGAGTGTCATCTTATATTTTTTCCACCTAGTTTGAACTCCTGATCCTCCTGCCTGTACTTCCCAAGTGCTGGGATTACAGGTGTGTAAATCCCCTTGCTTTAACCTAGTTACCTCCCAATCAGCTTGTTTCTCTTGACTTGCAAGTGACCAGGAACATTTGCAATTTTAAATAGGTGGTATTGGTAGAAAAGCAACCTAAAGGAGATTAGGAATGATGTTCCATCCAGGCATCTGAAGAGATATGCTCTAGATGGGAAAAAAACATTTTAAAGGAGCTTGCACTGCATACTATGTAAACAGCAAGCAGGACAGTGTGGCTACGGTAGACTACGACAGGAGTAGAAGATGAGATAAAGGCAATAAAACTAGGAGCTGCTTAATGTGACTGTGGTAGACTGTTACAATGACTTTTTTTGGTTTTTGGAGACAGGGTTTCTCTATGTATCTTTTGCTGTCCTGGAACTCACTCTGTAGACCAGGCTGGCCTCGAACTCAGAGATCCACTTGCCTCTGCTTCCTAAGTGCTGGCTTTAAAGGCTGACAGGCTTTTTTTTTTTTTTTTTTTCTTTTAGGAAGGTGTTCTTATTATATTTTTATTTAGTATATATAAGTGTAAGGTTGTGGGAATCTGGAACTTCAGGGATTGAACTCTAGTTACCAGGTGTTGTAGCAAGTGTTACTACCCGCTGAACTGTCTCACCTACCCAAAGGTGTTGTTACTTATTTTTTAATTTTCCCTGTTTTGTTTTAGTTTTTGAAGTCAGGGTCTCACATATCTCAGACTGTTCTTGATTTTGCTATATAGCTGAGGTTGGCCTTGAACTTCTGATACTCTTCCCTCAGCCTCCAATATTCTAGATAAAGGTGTATGAGCCATTACACCTGGCTTGACACCAACTTTTATTAAGAGTAAAATTGAGAGTGGTTTCAGGGTTCCAAGCAGATGAATGATACGGTTTGTGTTAGGTTTTGAAAGATTCACTCTGTGTTCCAGGTTGGTAATAGATTGTGAAGTAGGGAGACCAGTTTGGCTATTGAAGTAATCTTGACAAGGTGGTGGTGGTGAATGTGTTCTGAAATAAAACCATTGAATTTGTTGATAAACTGTATGTAGTGGGTGGGAAAGAGTGTTGGCTAGACCAAATGGAAATGTGGGGCTGCCATCATCTGAGATGGGAAGGACTATAGATGGAGGAAGAAGCAGGTGTGCTCAGTTGAGGACATGTGGGTTTGTGATGGTTGCTTGTTTTTATAGCTTCTATTTTTTTACTGCCTACTCTGAATTCCCAGAACTAATTAACAGATTGCTTTTTAAAGTGACACTTCATTCAAAGTGAACTTCATCAAGAGTTCAGTGACCTTTGAAAAAGATCAACTTTACTGAAATGTAGTTTAAATATAATAAAATACACTAGTTTAATAGCATAAATTTTACTTTAACAAATGTATTCATACATATAAATGCCACTATGGATAAGGTTATGTTTCACCCACTCCAAAAGTTTTCTCAGGCTCCTTTACACAAATCTGGGATTGTAGCTGTGTGTTTCTGGGTCAGGTTCTCTCTTGAGGTTACATTCATACTGTTAGATTGGGCTGGACAGTCTCTGAAGACTTGTCTAGAGCCAAAGGATGTACTTCTAAGCTCATATGACTTATGTTTCAAGACTTGTGCTCTCTTTACAGAGAAAATGAATGAAGTCACCGTGCTTTTTATGACTATTCCGAGTCATTTGGGTCTCATTTGTTTATTAGTAGCTAGTCACTAAGTCTAGGCCACATTCAACAGAGAAGGGGATTATTACAGTTGGGTATGAATACCAGGATGATGGGATCATTGGCCATGTTGGAGTCCAGCCACAATAATAATTCTTAAATTTAGTGAATTCAGAACAGCTTACAATTTTAGTAAATAGGAAATGATAATTTTTTATTCGAAATAGTAGTTTTGTGTTTTAAGAAAATGGCTTCAGAAAATAGCCCCTTTTATTCATTCTTTTTCGTATGTGATAGCAAGAGTATTTTTACCTAGGCTCTTGGCAAAGATCTATAAGCCAACTTCTTGGGAGGCCTAAGTGGGAGTATCAAAAGTTCAAGGACTTCTTGACCTACAGAGTGACTTCAAGCCAGCCTGGGCAACTTAGGGAAACCTTGTCTCAAAAATGAAAGGCAAAAAGAGGGCTGGAGATATAGATGAGTTTTTAGAGCTCTTGCTTAGCCCTTGTGAAGCGCTAGGTTCAAACACCCCCCCCCCCCAGTTTTCTTCCCCAAACTGAAGATTTTGTTGTTTTTCCAAACCAAAGGTCTTTAATGAAGGTCCGTTAGCAGACTATTACCTAGAAATAGGTGCTTTATGTAAGATCAAGTTAGAGCATAGTGCCGGGCGTTGGTGGCACACGCCTTTAATCCCAGCACTCGGGATGCAGAGGCAGGCGGATCTCTGTGAGTTCGAGGCCAGCCTGGTCTCCAGAGTGAGTGCCAGGATAGGCTCCAAAGCTACACAGAGAAACCCTGTCTTGAAAAACCAAAAAAAGAAAGAAAGAAAGAAAGAAAGAAAGAAAGAAAGAAAGAAAGAAAGACAAGTTTGAGCATAGTGTTATATATTTTTGTTTTGAACTATTTGAATATTTGGGGGGGAGGACAGACTGCCCTGGAACTCATGATCAGGCTGGCCTTGAAACAAAAAGAAAAAATGTGTATGAGTGTTTGCCTGCTTGTAAGTTTTTTTTTCACTCTATATGTGCTTGATGCTCAAAGAAGAGACCAAAAGAGGGCATTGGAGTCCCAGGGACTGGTTATAGAAGATTGTGAGCTGCTACATGGATGCTAGGAATAGAACATGGTTCCTCTGGAAGAATAGCAGTGCTCTTAACCACTGAGCCATTCTTCCAGCCCCATTTGAAACAGTTGAACTGTTTGCATTTGGTTTGTCATTGTTTTTGTTTGTTTTGGATAGTACTGGGCATGGAACCCAGAGCCTTGCATGGGTTACTCGAGTACTCTACCACTGAGTTGTGTTCTTAGTCCTTATCTTGGCTCTTACAGTTTTTCAGGGAAGATTTAAAATACTACAACACAATAGAAAGGTAGAGTAAAAGCGAATCACAGCTGTTTGCATATTCATAAATGGTAAGCAAAATATTCCTTGTGATGATTAAATGAAATACCAGAATATATGAAAAATATATTTTTGAAGTTGAATTGTTTGAGACTAGTCTCCTGTTACAAAGGTTGGTCTTGAACTTGTGTTTCTTCTGCTTCTACCTCCCCAAGGTTATGGTTTACCGGCTTGTGCCAGTATGCCTGGCACTGAAAATGCATCTTAAATTGTAATCCCCTATGCAAAGTTAGACTATTACATGGTTTTGTAAGGTAAGACTGTAACTGAATCGTAGTGTGGTGCTGTAGTATGACTTGGTGAGTTTATTTCAGGTAGACCTACAGTGCTGCTGGAAAACTTCATCTCTTCTGAGTAGTCCATCTTAGCTTAGTATGTCATCTGCCTTGGCAACCAAGACGTTTTTTAGTTCTTTAAACTGCTTCCTTGTAATTTAGCTGTCCAAAGACAGGTAAGGAAAGAAGTAATCAGAACTGAAGTCATTCCTAAATTGAAATTATAGAGACTCTGCTTAATTCCTTCGCTCTTAGGACTTATTTCCAATTACATTTTATTTCAAATGATTGATTTGATTGACCATAATTAATAGTCTTGAGTGATCACATTAATGTTTTTTTTTATGTAATCTGCTCGTCTATATATGGTAATTATATGGTCCAGTTAGTCCAAAGAGTATGAAAGCTGATTTCAAAAAATGAACTTTATTGGTTACTGTTGGTTGACCCTTAGAGATCTGCTGCCTACCTGTCAGGATTAAAGGCGTGCACCACTAGGCCTGTCATAAGGTATTTTTGATCCTTTTTCCTTAGCCTTTCAAGTGCTAGAATTATAGGCTTGCCAGTGCTTATGAAGGTAGAATAGCAAAGTAATTTTTAACAGAATTTGATTTAATGAATAAAGAAATAAATTTTTGAGTAGGCTCTTATTTTCCCTCATTTCCCCTTAGTTTTATATTAAAGGTTTATTTATTTATTATATATCCTGTGTTCTGTCTGTATGTATCCCTGAAAGCCAGAATAGAATAGGACACCAGATCTCATTACAGATGGTTGTGAGCCATCATGTGATTGCTAGGAATTGAACTCAGGATCTCTGAAGACCAGCTAATGTTCTTAACCACTGAGCCATCTCCCCAGCTCCCCTCTCCTGATTTCTAATGTATGAGTGGTATGGGGGTTGGGCAACTTGTGGGCATAGGTTCTGTTTCTTCCACCATGTGGGTTCTAGGGATTGCACTCAGATTGGCAGGCTTGGCAGCAGTTGTTCTTACCAGTGAGCCTTCTTGCCAGCTCCAATTACCAAATTTCAATAATTTTCAACTTAAAAACCATGTATATTACATAATATGGGTATGGCTAGTGCATAAATGTGTACTAAGGGCTCACAGACGGAACAGACAGCAGTGTTTTTAGATGGAACATAAATGTGGATATGGAAAAGATTGTCATTTTCAGATGAAGTGCTTGGAAGAGAATGAGCTGGATGGAATCTCAGGTTGCAACTGCATGTAGCTCTGTTGCAGATGCTTAAGAGCTCTCAGGCAACAACTGATGAAGTACTGCCAGCTTTTCTGAACTCTAACTCAAAAAGTGTAACAAGCTTTTCTCTCAGGAAAAAAATACATTGAAACCAAGTAAAAATAATTGTGTAGAAAGCATATTAGTGATATGTTTGTACAATTTTTGATTTTGTAGAAAAGTATACAGTTCTCATGTTATTTATGGTGGTGGCGGGTTTTAGTTTTTATGTTTTTGAGAGACAGTCTCATGTATCAGGCATTGGACTAGCCCAGTATCAAAGAATGATAACTCCCCTTCTTTCTAAGAGCTGGGATTGGGGGTATGAGCCACTTGTGCCCGGCTCTTATGTAGACTTAAAAAAAAAAAATCTGAGTTTAGTTAATGTACTCTTTTGTCATTTTTGAGATTTTTTTTTTTTTTTTTTTTTTTTTTTTTTTGCCTGGAAGGAGAGGGAGTGTTCGAGATGGTTTCTCTGTGGCTTTGGAGGCTGTCCTGGAACTAGCTCTTGTAAACAAGCTGGTCTCAAACTCACAGATATCGCCTGCCTCTGCCTCCCAAGTGGTGGGATTAAAGGTGTGTGCCACCACCACCCAGCTTTTGAGATAGATTCTTACTTTGTGGCTCAAGCTGATGTCAAACTCAATCCTCCTACCTCTGTCTTCCAAGGACTAGGATTACAGTTTTTTTGTCACTGTACCCAGCAACATATCAATTTATTGAATATGTGTTTAAATGTGTGTGTGTGTGTGTGTGTGTGTGTGTATACATACATACACACTACAAGTTTCAAAAATATTTTCTAGTTTTACATTTTACAGTTTGTCATTTGAACTATATGAAGTAAGTTTATACATTGCATTAGATCACTGTAAGAAACTATTTTCTCCTGAATGCAACCAATTTGTTATTCAGAGGCAAATGTGAATGAATGACTGTAGTGATTATCTGACAGTGGCTGACTGTGCACTTATGAACAGAGGGGACCATGTGGCTAACAGGATGAATCAGAATGAAGTCTTTTAAAGGAATCTGTAAAATAGTCTACAGAAATGATTACAGCTGGGCAGCAAGGTACATATTTCATCTGTGGAATCTTGTTTTCCTGGGTGCTTCTGGCCAGGCTAGCTAGCTTGTCTGATGATTCATTAGTTTGTGGGTAGAACAACTGTTCATTGTCTGGGGGGTGTGGTAGGGGGATAGCTCTTTCCCTTGGGGGAAAATAAAAACTGCCATGTAGTACATTGGTGGAAATGTATGTGTAAGCAGAGTTTCTGTGGTGATCTGTGTCTTTACTTACATTGACTTGTCTAATTTTTACTAAAGGAAATATATTTCTAGCAATGATTATAAAATGTGAGGAACCTGGTGCTGATAAGTGAAAATACGTAGTTTGAAGGTTAGGCATGGTGCTACATACCTATAATCCCGGCATTTAGGAGACAAAGACAGGAAGGCTTGTGAGTTCAAAGCCATACTGGGCTATATAGTGAGAACCTGTCTCAAAAACAAAAACCTCAAATGAACAATAACAAAATAAATAAATAGTTTGGAAATGATTGGCATAGGTAAGCTAAAAACTTCTTTTCTATTTTCTTGCTCCTTTATTAATAAGTATTTAAATATTTACTGGGGGCGGGGGTGATGGAGAGATGACTCCGAGGTTCAGAGCACTGTCTACTCTTTTAAAGGACACTAGTTCAATTCCCAGCACCCACAGGGCAGCTCAAAACCATCCGTAACTCCAATTCCAGAAGGTCTAGTGGATGCATTCTTCTGGCCTTCAGGGCACCAGGCAAGACAAATATGGTACACAGACATGCATGTAAGCAAAACTGAATGTTACCTGTTTATTTTTTATTATTACTTATTTTGTTTTGTTTTGTTTTACAGATAAGGTTTCTCTGTGTAGTCCTGGCTATTCTGGAACTCGCCCTGTAGTTCGGGCTGGCCTCAAACTCAAGATCTGCCTGCTTCTGCCTCCCAAGTACTAGGATTACAGGCATGCACCACCATGTATCAGTTTGTATTATAGAGAAGTGAATATTCTTTCCAGTTGAAAGATTTTTTTTTTTTTTTGAAGAATGAAGTCTTTGCTTCATTTGAGGTTGGTTTCTGTGCATATTGATTTGTGACTCAATACTGATATAACTTGGGTATGTTTGTAAATTTACAATTATTGTGCTTTGCTTATCTAAAAATTATCTGAAGAAAGAACTCAAACAAGGAAATTCTTTGAATCATAGCTTTTCTATGTTCAGTTTGCCTCTCCTCAGCTACCTAGTAGCTAGAAAATGCTCTTTTCCTAAAATGGGGTCAGCATGGCCAGGGAAAGACAGCTGAGCTGCAGCCTCTAGACCTTCAAAGAAGGAAATATTGTACAAGTTAATAAGATCAGATTTTCTCGTACCCTTATTCTGACACTCAAATTTCAGGATCTAAGTTTACCAATTTATTTTTAATTTTTAGCTGTCTAAGAGAGAGTACAGTTAAAAGAAGCAAGATTAGGTATGTTGTTTGGTGGTCATATTTACAGTTATGCAAAGCTTTAAGTTTGATCTCCGTTAACAGCTAGCACACACAACTCTCTTTCTCTCTGCTGCCCATTACTGGAAAAAAGAGTACTTATCTCACAGTCTATACTACAAAGTCTTTGGTGTCCATCTATGAAGGAGCATTAGCAGAGATTTTACCATCACACTGAACTTTTTTTGCTTTACATACCCCTTTGAGAAGCTAATGAAAGTAACATTATTCTTTAGGAAAATATACCTTGATTCAAAAGTAAGTTGTTATTCAAAATTTTACAGTTTCTGGTTTTACTGAAATCTATAAATTCAAACCTCTTTACAGGTTTTTCTGAACTCTGGTTCCTGAACTTGGGAGGCAGAAACAGGCAAATCTCTGAGTTTGAGGCCAGCCAGTGCTACATAGTGAGTGAGGCCCTGTCTCAATAATACGAAATAAATCTCCCATTATCAAAGTATGGTATTAGAGATCTGTAGTACCTGAACTCCAGAGGTTGAGACAGGAAACTTGAGTTAGAGACTAGCCTAGCCACTAGCAAGTAGTGAATACCAAGCCTGTCAGGGCTATGTAGTTAGACCTCCTCTAGAAGAAAATCAAAGGAAGGATATTTGTGACAAAAATCTTTGTTGCTGTAAATAAGAAACCTAAGGTTCTGTAACATAATGTAGCCAGTGAAGGGGAACTTGAGCCTATAATTATAATACATGTTCTCATTTGCTTAATGGCTATTCATAATCTGCTTTGCCTTGTTTTCTTCTATCCAAATTGAAAAGTTGGACTTTCTCCAAGTTCTTCATCCATCCTCATTTCCTATTTATTCCTAAAGGCATCTCTCTTCCCCTCCTTGAGATTTAAATCCATAGTATTGTTAGTGGCCACCATATTTATTATAACAGCCTAGATCTCTTAGAAAACTGAAATCTCAATGTTTCCTATCACCTCTCAATTTGTCTGTTGTGGTTAATTTAATAATTTTGAACTTTTCCTGACTTATTTCACTTAATATAGCAGTTTTGAGGGTTCATCTGTATTATAGAAGCAATACTTGATTGTTATTTTTATTTTTGAATTCTTGTTTTGTTGGTTGTGATGGTGAGGGTTTTGTTTGTTTTGAGAGATGGTCATCCTGTGTAATGAAGGCTTACCCTGAGTTTGCACCTGGTCCTTCCACTGCAGCCTTCTAAATGCTGAGATTAGAGGCATGTGCCATCGTGTCCAGCATGCGTTCCTTTTTATGTTCAAATAATATACCCTTGTATTAATAATATAGTTGGATGATAAAAGCATGATTTTTTGAACCTCTTTGTGGCTTGAATGATAGGGAATTTGAAGCTGTAGGTTGAAAATAAAGTTATTTATATGATTTAGATTCAATGTGACATCAAAAATACTGATGTTTAGACCTTGAGTTAAATTCTGCCAAACCATCTTTTATCTTTCTTTTTTTAAAGAATGAGGCTATAGGCTAGGCGTTGGTGGTGCATGCTTTTAATCCCAGCACTTGGGAGGCAGAGGCAGGCGGATCTCTGTGAGTTCGAGGCCAGCCTGGTCTACAAGAGCTAGTTCCAGGACAGCCTCCAAAGCCACACAGAGAAACCCTGTCTCGAACCCCCCCCCCCCAAAAAAAAAGAGGCTATAGTCACTTTTAAACCTATGAAGTCTCATTCTGTAGTATTTAGCTTTTGGAAAGATAAGCTGCTTTGTTGCTTCCTGTGACTGGCTGCATCTGTTTACTACTTTTTAAGACTTTGTGGAATCCATTTCTATAACATGTTTTTTTCCAGGACAATTGAGCTTCATTTTGGGACATATAATGACCTTTCTTTTCAGAGTTTGAAACAAGGCATCATTTTCAGTGAAATAAATGTCTTTGTGTTTAAATAACATTATTGAATTAACATTACAAAATACCAGCTGTTAAGAGACAGCAATGTATTTCCTTCAGAGTTTGAGGCCTGGTATTCATGAACATATAAAAGCACCAAACATTTACTTTGAAGATTATACATAAAACTGTTTATTTCAATGTGGACATTAAATAAATCACCAGGATCAGATGATATTTTAAATTAGGAGTCCAGACATTATTCTTCATAATGAATGTATCCATTTTCTAAAGCCATTTAGGAATTTCCCAAAACAGATCGGTGGTGGTCTCCTTTTCATGAAAGATTTATAAAGAAGTAAAAGACTGGTTTTTAAAAATGAATTTCATAAGGGAAATACTTTGACTGGATGTTAATATGAATAAGCTAAAAAAAAAATCATAGAATCTGCAGTTCTAAAAGATATAAACCATTTGTGAAGAACACAAATCCAGTTTAAAAGACCTTTTCTTGGCTAATTGGAGAAGAATTACCCAATGTTAGTATCAGAATTTAGCATAATAGAGAACCTTAGTAATAAAATGTTACACTCTGTTGGTGCTGTAAGGAACGAGATCTTTGGAGGTGTGGTAAGTCAAGTTCTCTTGATGTGAAATGTAGACAGACAGTGTTATTCAGTTTCTCTGGGGTATTGAGTAGGAGGTCAGAATAGTCACTGGACTAACGGTGCACACTGATGGAGTAAATGTGGCTGGACCTTGTGGTGAGTAGGTGTGATTACTACCACAAGGAAGATGAAAGCAGGAGATCCAGAGTTCAAGGTTACTCTCAGCTACACATCAAGTTAGTGGCTAGGCTGTGTTTCATGAGACTCTGTCTTTAAAAAGTATAAATGAGTAAATAAATGCATTTATATTGTGGAAAGGAATGAACACTTATCAGAGCAAAAGGAAATATGTGGTTAAACGGTTTCAACTTTAACTGTAGACTGTTTCCCTTGCTCAAATGGGAGAAGAAATAGAACCTTATGTTTTTGAAGAGTCTTCTTTTATAAGTAGAAATGGGTTCAATATGGTAAGGAGAAAAATATACATACACAGTATAAAGGCATAAATCCTATAGATTTATGTTACACAGGTACCTGGAGAGTAACTTTTCTTTTGGGGTATTCAAGACAGGATTTCTCTGTGTAGCTTTGGAGTTCCTGTCCTGGAACTCACTCTGTAGACCAGTCTGGTCTCAAACTCAACAGAGATCTGCCTGCCTCTGTCTCCCAAGTGCTGGGATTAAAGGCATGTCAGCCTTTCTCTTAAAATGAGAAACTCGCCTACCATTTGTCTGTCATATATAAGTAATAAAAATGTCATTTCTGTTCATAAAACACTAGACTGGTCCAATGATGACATTTTGTGTATGTAGATGAAAATCTTGCTCATGAGAATGTTTGATTATTTGGAGTTTTGAAAATTCAGTGAAGTTCCACTTCTTCTGAATTTTAAATATCTTATTCAAGGGAGTAAATGATTTAAATTTATGCTGATTTTCATTCAGAAGCCCATGTTGAGTGAGGTAGAGAAGATATAAAGAAAAAAATGTGTTAAATAGCCAGGTATGGTGGACACAAGACTGTAATTCAGTACTTGAGTGGTAGTTGTAGGAAGATCAGTTCAAGGCCAGCCTGGGCCACATGAAGTTCTGTCTCAAAAAAAAAAAAAAAAAAAAAAAAACTTTGTTATTTTTAATTTTAGTTATTTCATTTTTGATATTATATATTCACATCATTTTCCTGTTCCCTTCTTCCTCCTTAATTACTTTCTTGTTTTTTCGAAATGGGGTTTCTGTGTCCTGGAACTCACTTTGTAGACCAGGTTGGCCTCAAACTCACAGATTCACCTGTGTCTGCCTCTAAAGTACTGGGAGGTACCACCATGCCTGGAAGGGTGGGTATGGTTACTCTTGACTGTAATCTCAGCATTTAAAGTGGAAGTAGAATGACTCTGATTTCAAAGCCATCCTGAGATCCATAGCAGTTTGACATTAGGGCAGAGAAGATTGTAGGAACTATGGTAAATATTTATCTTGATTAGTGTTTACAACCATCCTTTCTACTTGGATCCTTATCCTTGAGAAAAATCAGTCAATGAGAAAATTAATGTGGTGATTGGAAATCTCAGTTTGGAAATTCTGCCTAAAGTGACTCTTGCTCTAGTGTTATTTACTTGAAAACTTTTGGTGACTGTATTGGTTATCTTTAGAGAAGAAAATATGAAACTGTAAAAGTTCAAGTTACCTCGGTGTATAAGAATGTTGAAATTTCTCACAATACTAAAGGTTTGTAAGATGAACAGGTTTTTTTATTTTATGTGCACTGGTATTTTATTTGCATGTCTGTCTGTGAGAGGGTGTCAGATTTTGGAGTTACAGACAATTGTGAGCTGTCATGTGGATCCTGGGAATTGAACCCAGGTTCTCTGCATGAGCAGCCAGTGCTCTTAACTGCTGAGCCATCACTCCAGCCCCAAGATGAATATTTTTGAACACAGCAAGTTTTAAATAAAATTTATTGATACCTTTTTAAACTTGAGACATAAAGTGTATTATATATTTTAAATTTTTCAGTGACTTAAGATGTTACAGCATTTTTCTAACATACACGCAGATAGTGATATTAGTGTGTTATAAGATCTCTTTATTGTACTAGAAATAATTTTGTGGGAAGAGTTCACATTACCACTAATTAAGAATTAATTCTGGCACGTGGGAGGCAGAGGCAGGCAGATCTCTGTAGTTCAAGGTCAACCTGGTCTACAGAGTGATTTCCAAAACATCCAGGCCTACACAGAGAAACCCTGTCTTGGAAGAACAAAAATACCTACAGTTTTTACACATTCTGTACCCCCCTCTCTAGTCTGTGGTACAAGGGATAAAACTAGGGGCCTTGCACATGCTAGGGAAACCTGAGCTATTTTCCGGTCCTTTCACAAATCCTATGAAATTTTCTTTTTAAAGTAGTCAAGAATTATAACTGGAAATAAAATCGTAAGGGCTAATGAGATACAGTTCTATGACAGAATGCTTGCCTCACATGCAGGACCTCACATGTCAGGGTTAATCTCTGACATCACAAAAAGGAAAAATTTACTGGATGAAACCCAAATGTAAGGTTTATATGTGTACTTTCCAGGCCAAGCCTGGTAATGCACACCCTTGATTCCAGCACTTTGGAAGCAGAGGCAGGAAGATCTCTGTGAATTCAAGGCCAGCCTGATTTGTATAGTGAGTTCCAGGACAACAGAGCGAGCCACATAATGAGCCCTTTTTCAAAAAAAAGATTTTAAAAATTTAATTATATATGCACTTTCCCTATAATTCAGAAAACTTCAGGATTGACAAGTAAGCTTAATCCTTTGTATTTTCATATCTGTGGCTGCAAAGATAGCTTAGCAGTTAAAAAAAGAAAAAAAAACTGGCTTCTCTTCAGATTCTCAGCACCCACATCGTGACACATAACCATCTGTAAACTCCAGGTCTAGGGACCCAGCACCCTCTTCTGGTCTCTGTAGACACTGCATGCACAAGATGCACAGACATACATGCAGTCAAAACACTCATACACACACACACACACAGAAAAAAAAATTTCATGTCTAGGGCTAGAGAGATAGCTTAGCTGTTAAGAGCATTGTGGCTGCTCTTCCAGAGGTCCTGAGTTCAATTTCCAGAACACACATGGCAACTTAGAACCATCTATAACTATAGTCCTGTGGAATCCAATGCCCTCTTCTGGTGTGTAGATGTCCATGTAGACAAAACTTCCATATACATTTAAAAAAAAAAAAAAAAAAAAAAAAAGGAATCCTAAGGGAAGAAAATTGGGTCTGATGGCTTTTTATTGGTTTTAAACAGTCTTTTTTATGTTTTTTGTTTGTTTGTTTGTATTTTGTTTATTTTTAGGTGTACTTGAAGGCTCCCATGATTCTGAATGGAGTATGTGTCATCTGGAAAGGCTGGATTGACCTCCACAGATTGGATGGTATGGGTTGCCTGGAGTTTGATGAGGAGCGAGCCCAGGTAGGGTGATTTCAGACTTTTATTTAGCTCCTAATCTTGTCTTTGGGGAACTATTTTACCTTATCTTTAGAGTAGTATGTTTGGACTTTTGGGGCGATTTAGCAGGTAAAGGACACCCGCTGTCATGCCTGAGGACCTGAGTTTGATCTCCAGGACCCACATGGTGGAGAGAACTAACTCCTATAAGTTGTCCTTTGACCACTATGCACGTGCTGTAACAGGTGTGCACCCATACACATGTATACACCCACAAAACAAATAAAATATAATAAAATATTT
Organism: Cricetulus griseus; assembly: GCF_003668045.3. Classification (NCBI taxonomy): domain Eukaryota; kingdom Metazoa; phylum Chordata; class Mammalia; order Rodentia; family Cricetidae; genus Cricetulus; species Cricetulus griseus. The sequence goes on from NC_048596.1 coordinate 181,482,955, forward strand.
TTAAAAAATAAAGAGTAATAGTGTCTTAGGGTTATCATTGCTGTGAATGAAACACCATTACCTAAAGTTGGGGAGGAAAAGGGTTTACTTGGTACCAAACCCACAATGGGCTGTACCCTTCACCATCATCAACTAAGAAAGTGCCCAGAAGGCTTGTCTACAACCTGATTCCATGCAGGCATTTTCTCAGTTGAGGCTCCCATGCACTCTGATAATAATAGTTTATGTTGAGTTGGCACAAAGCTAGCTAGCACAAAGAGTATGTCCATATAATAAATAATCTTGAAAATATTAAAGACCACATTCTGGTCCTAATTTGTCCTTCAGTGGAAATCTCCTGGTTATTCATTGGATTACTGTGTCTGCCTGGTGGGAATTGAAAGTCTAGTAAATGATTCTTTTTCTTTTGGGGGGAGGGGGCGGGCGTTTTGACACAGGGTTACTCTGTGTAGCCTTGACTGTCCTGGAACTCTGTATACCAGGCTGGCCTCAAACTCAGAGATCTGCCTGACTCTGCACAGTGCTCGTATTAAAAGGATGTGCCACCACCACCTGGCTAAATGATTCTTTTCAATACTTTTTCTTGGTTTGTCAGAACACTGTGTGAGAGAGGGAAAGAAATAATTGATAAAGCACATATAAGAAAACTCTTTTAGATTGACTGAGTGAGGAGCTTGGCAAATATTTTCCTTAAAAGGCATTAATAAACTTGACAGAAGCTGTTTTAAAACAAGCAAACAACTGGGTGTGGTGGTGCATGGCTTTCATACCAGCATTTGGGAGGCAGAGGCAGGTAGATCTCTTAGGATCTACCTAAGATCCTCAAGGTCAGCCTGGTCTGTATACTGAATTCCAGCAGCCAACACTACACAATGAGACCCTATCTAAAAAAAAAAAAAACCAAACCCACTTTCTGTAAGTTCTTTGGAAATTAACCAGAGGATACAGATTGAGACACTTACATCCAGGCATAGGTGTTGATTTTTGTTAAGATCAGTGAGTCTTTGACAGTGTAGTCAGGACCCAGTGTGTGGTCCTTTAAGTTATACCCTGGGCAAGACATTAGGGCTACTAGCTCTGCTGTCCTGTTTGAGAGAACTAACTCTTTTCCTAAGAGCACAGCTTGGAGAGTGGAAGTGGGATCCATATTCAGAGATGTTGTTAGAAAGCAACATTGGCAGAGAATGCAGCAAAACTGTTGTTACAGGAAGCAACAAGGTGACAGACCAAACAGAACTTTACCATACCATGTAGGTCCAGGGAAACAGATAGCTAAACAGATCACATGTATGTGATCCTGGAAGCACTAACTATCTGTCTAAACACAGTAGAATTGGCAAACTCCCTGTTCTTGGAAAGCATTTCCCCAAACTATATATATAGATCCAGTAACTGGATTTAAGCAAAATAGAAGATCAGGCGTTGGTTTAACAGCTAAGCTATGTTGGCCCACAGGTAGCCTCACAGAAAACAAACCTTAAAAAGAAAAGTGGAAGGATTGGGAAGCTGGCTCAATAAATAAAGTGCTTACCATGCAAGTGTGGAGACTAGAGGTCAGATTCCCAGAACCAGTATAAAGCTGGATGCAGTAGCAACCGTCTATAATTCTAGTGTGCATACATTGAGATGAATGGCAGAAACAGAAGAGTTCTCAGTAGCCATGGTCATAGTTACTCAGGTGGCTGAGGTAGGATGACAAGCTCAAGATCTTCCTGGACTACAAAGCAAATTCAAGACCATCCTGGGCTTACATGGTGAGTGTGGCTTAGGGAAGAGCACTTGCCTAATACCTCACGAGGTGTCCTGAATTCAGTTCTTAGTACTGAAAACAACAATAAAAACACACAGGAAAAAAATAATTTAGAAGTCTTTACCCATTCTTTATTTCATCACATGCCACATTATTTCTGGTTTTGGTGGGCTTTTGTTGTTTTGTTCTTTTTCCTCTCAGTACTGGAGACTTAATTCAGGGCCTTACATTTTTTAGGAAAGTGCTTACCACTGTGCTACATTCCTTGACATTCATTATTTGGGTTTTTGCGTTTGCTTTTGGTTTATCTTGAGATACTGTCTATATAGCCCTGGCTACTCTGTAAATCACTGTAGGTCAGGCTGGCCTCATACACATGATAATTCTCCTACCTTTACTTCTGCCTCTTAAGTACTGAAATTGTAGATGTATGTTCAAACTGGTTTAAATTTGCATCAAAAAAATTGTAGATGTACATACATCACTGTGCCCTGCTTTTTCAAATTTTTTCCTTTTTTTGTTTTTTTGAAAAGGGTCTCAAGGTAGTTGATGCTTATGTCAAACTCAGTATGATATAGAGGCTGGTTTTAAACGCCTGATCCACCTACCTCTGCTTTTCAGTAGCTGGAATTATAACATTATGTCTTATATTTCCTACTACTGAAGAGACAAATGTGTACCTAAGTTTGGATTTCAGCACCCAAATAAAAAAAGCCAATCATGGCCCCTGTAGTCATGTAACCCCAGCACTGGGAAAAAGCAAGGGCAGAGACAAGAGGATTGCTGGGGTTTGTGGCTGCCATCCAAGTACATAGGCCAGTGAGAGATCCTATCTCAGTGAAACAAGATTAAGAGTAGTTGAATTGGATATCCAACATTCTGTTCTTTTCTGACCTTCATGTATGTGCATAAATACATACACACACACACACAGGCATATGCCACACTCAAACACACACATATATACTTACTGCCTCTGTATACATACTTTGTCGAAGAAAGTTTGTCCATGAATGGAGATACTTCGGTACATATTTGTAGACATATATATATTAATGGTAATTGTGCTATTTTAGTTTCTTTAATTTGCAGATTTGTGCATATAAATTTCAATGTATCAATGCTGTCTTTAAAAACAACTTACTAGTATTTATATTTTTTGCATCTCAACTACAGTTTCCCCTCCCTCCTCTCTTTCCAGCCCCTCGCTCTGCATCCCTAATACTCCTGCCCCCATCCACTCCTCCAGTTCTCTTCAGAAAAGCGCAAGCCTCCCATGGATGTCAACTAAACATGAAATATCAAGTTGCAGTTAGACAGTTTTCTTTGTCTTAGTTAAGATTTTGTTACTATGAAGAGACACCATGACCATGGCAACTCTTATAAAGAAAAGCATTTCAGAGGTTTAGTCCATGGTGGGAAGCATGGCAACATGTAGGCAGACATGGTGCTGAAGAAGTAGCTGAGAATTTCTACATCTTGATCCACAGATAGCAGAAATGAATGCCACACTAGGCCTAGCTTGAACATCTAACAATACCATGCCTAATTCCAACAATTCTCCTAATAGTGCCACTGCCTGTGGACCAAGTATTCAAACACATGTGTTTATAGGGGCCATTCCTATTCAGACTATATCACAGCCTTCATGTATGTGTGCTGTATGTTCCTGGTGCCTGTAGAGGCTAGAAGATGGTATTGGATCCCCTGGAAATAATATGAGTTGTGGATGTTGTGAGCTGCTGTGTGGGTCCTGAGAACAAACCATGGTTCTCTGCAACAACAAGTGCTCCTAAGCACTGTGGGCTAGTTTTAGGTCAGCTTGATACAAGATAGAGTCATTTGGGAAAAGTGACTCAGCTGAGAAATTTCCTCTGAAATACTGGTCTGTAGCTAAGTCTGGTAGTGCATTTTTTAAATTAGTGACTACTGGGGAGGACCCAGCCCTTTGTGGGTGGTGCCACTTTTGGGCTAGTGGTCCTAAGAAAATGGACCTAGCAAGCCATAATAGGCAAGCCAGTAAGTAGCTTTTCTCCATAGCCTCAGAATCACCTTTTGCCTCCAGGTTCCTGCCCTGCTCGAGTTCTTGCCCTGACTTCCTTCAGTGATAGGCTGTGATATGGAAGTGTAAGGGAAGTAAACTCTTTCCTCTCCAAGTTGCTTTGGTCATGTTGTTTTATCACAATAGAAGCCCTAACTTGAGACAATCACAGAGCCATATCTCTACCTTGTTACCCCCTTTGTATTTAGACAAGGTCTCATAACCCAGGTTGCCCTTGAACTGGCTGTGTAGCTCAGGAGAATCTTGAACTCCTGAACTCCTGACATTCCTGCCTCTACCTCCAGAGCAGTGGGATTACAGATGTGAGCCATCATACTCAGTGTTCAGGTTTGTTGTGTTTTTGTTTTTAATATGACTGATTTTCAAATACGATTCTCTAAAAAGTTGACACTTCACACTTAAATACTTTAGATTTCAGTTTATTTTGTGCATTCAGAAGTGTACATGTATGTTTGATGGTACATGTGTGAATATCAGAAAACAATTTGTGGGAATCTGTCTTTTACCATGTGGGTTCTGGAATCAAGTTCAGGTCATTAAGTAAGTAAAGTAAGTGTGTGTGTGTGTGTGTGTGTGTGTGTGTGTGTGTGTGTGTGTGTGTGTAACTAATATTCATTTATCAAAATAGAAATAGCCATGGTGATGCACACCTTTAGTCCCAAGAGACAGAGGCTGGTGGATCTTGATGAATTCAAGGCCAGCCTGCTCTACATAGTAAGTTCCAGGTTAGCCAGGGCTTTACAGTGAGACCCTATCATTAGAAAAAAGAAAAAGAAAGAAAGAAAGAAAGAAAGAAAGAAAGAAAGAAAGAAAGAAAGAAAGAATATTCTTCAGGACCCCCAAATTAAGTTCCAAAGATAACATCTACTGTCATGATAAATTTTACTTTGTTTTTAGATTTGTGTGTGTTTCTTTTGACCATATATTTGTGTGCATACCACATGCATATCTGGTGCCTGAACAAGTCAGAAGATCTCCTCTGAAACTGGAGTTGCAGGCAGTTGTGAGCTGCTGTGTGGGTACTGGGAACTGAAGTCTTCACACTTAATTAACCACTGGGCTGTCTCAGCTCTGTGGTGAATTTTATATCCAGCATCAACCTGTCACAGACACTCTACGTAGAGTGGTTATTTAATTCATGGTTATATAAGGTTATTTATAAGTTATATAACTGAATTATAAGTGATTAGTATAACATCTCAGTTCTTTAAGCATATTGCTATATACCAGAAATATCTAATAAATTTGTACTTTGAATTTTATAATTCAGTAACATTGTTAATAGCCAAGCAGTGGTGGCGCACGCCTTTGACCCCAGCATTTGGAAGGCAAAGGCAGCCTGCCTTCCAAGACAGCCAGGACTGTTACACAAACCCTGGCTCGGAAAAAAAATATATAAGTAAATAAAGAAGAACATTGTTAGTATTTTGAGATAGGGTTTCATGTACTCCAACTCATAGTGTAGCTGAGAATGACCATCATTTCCTGATTTTTCCTTTCACTACATCCAGCAGAAGCATGTATGTTCTACCAACTCTTGCATTGTAAACAGTGAGTGCCACTATTGAAATTAGTATTTTCTGTTTAAGTACTAGATGGCACCGATGTAAAGCAGGTGTCCTCTAATGGTTTGTAAGGTTTTCCTGCTATTGAAGCCAACATATAAGCTGATTTGCTTTTTCTCATCTGCACAAGAAGTTACATAGAACTGCCTGGGTTTAAATGAAAAGTAATGTTCAACAGAGTAATGAGCTAAATAAATGCACCATTTGCCAAAATGCATGCTCAGTGACTCCCTTTGAGCAGATTGCTTTCGTTTGACTTTCCTGCCATAAGTGGCATCAGTCTTGCTTTTATGGAATAGTAAATGTCAGTATTTTGTACAAATTATATAATCACCCTAATTCTTGCAATTTGATTACTAATTTTTCGTTGAAAAACACTTTTAAAATTAATTGCTGAAGAAAGATGTAACCACCAACAAAATAAATAATAAAGATTTGGGTAATACAGTAAAAGTAAAATCAGTGAAGCAAGATAGGTCAGAATATTCTTCATCTGCTCTAAGACAGGATGCTAAACATTTATTTCCCATGGGGATTTTTGGATACCTAAGTATGTTTTGGTTTAATTGTTTTTAGTGCATTTTGTTTGTATTTGTGTGTGTGTGTGTGTGTGTGTGTATGTGTGTGCATGTGTACATGTTCATGTGTGTTCATTTGGAGGACAAGGGACAACTTGGCAGAAGTCATTTCTTTCCATGTGAGTCCCGGAGATCAAATTAAGGTCACCAGGATTGACAGAAGCTCCTTTACTTGCTGAGCCATCTCTTTGGGCCTTTTTTTTTTTTTTTTTTTTTTTTGGGGGGGGGGGTTTTGGGGGGTTTTTGTGTTGTTGCTGTTTGTGAGTGAGTCAGTCTCTATGTTTAAGTTGGTATTGTAGGTGGATATGTGCATGTGGAGGCTAGAGGTCAACAATGGAGGCTTTCCTCTAGTTTCTCTACCTTATTCACCAATTTGGCTGGACTGGCTGGCCAGTAAACTTAAGGCATCCACCTGTCTCCACCTCCCTGAAGCTAAGATTACAGATGTACTATGTAATACTCAGCTTTCTATGTGTGGCCCAGGGATCTAAACTCCAGCCCTCCTTTTTGCACAGCAAGTTCTTTACCTGCTGAGCTGTTTGTTTCTCTAGCCCATTTGTGGGATGGGGGTTGTTTTGTTGTTTTATGTGTAAGGATATTTTGCCTGAGTGTCTGTCTGTCTGTCTCTCATGCTCACAGAGACCAGAAGAGGGTATCACATCCCTGGGACTGGAGTTAACAGATGTTTGTAGGCTGCCCTGTGGGCTCTAGGAATCAAACCTGGGTCTTCTGGAAGAGCATCCAGTGCTCTTTATCATCTCTATCCTTGATTTGTTGTTTTCTGAAGACTCCTGATAATGTTCAGAATGGTGTCTTAACTCCAAAAATCAGATGATCCTCGTGCCTCAGCTTCCCACATGTTGGGAAAGGTACATGCCATGATGGCCCATTCCAACTTTGTTATGTTGGCCCCTTCTAGCTGCTTTATATATGTTTTCATATAGTCCCTAGAATAGTAAGTTAGTATGACACATGGCCCAGGAGACTAAAATTTTGCAAATTCCTCTAACCATTGCCTGAGGCTGAATAAAGTTACTTGTCACTAGCCATTAGTCTCCTTTCATGGGTGAGCAGATAGTTTTATTAGCAGATAGTATCCTTAAAAGGGAAATGGATGACACTGGTAATTGCCTATCAGCTTTCCTATTTTACCATTTGTTGAGAGTAAGAATTCTGTGCCTCTCACTTGTCAACAAAAAAAGACCATGACAGAAATTTGGAACTAGGAAGTAGAGGACTACCAAATCTTTTCTGGTTCATTTTTTTCTGTAGCTATTAGTAATACTTTTCAGTCATTTCATGGGGAAAATTTATGCCCATTTCTAGAGTACCCAGTATCTTCGATAGCTTTCTTAGGGAAATAGGTTAGAGCTAGTGTACACTCTCATTTTATCCCTCTGTTGTACATAATCAGAATACATAACTATGTTGATTTGTTAATTAGGTTTTTTTCTTACCCCAGCAGCTATATGAGAAAAAACAATATTGCCTCATGTTATATTCATGACCCTAAGCACAATGGTCTGCCCATAATAAAGGCTAAACAAATACTTGTTAAGTAAATGAAAACATGAATAAGGGACAGTGAGGTGGCATAGGGTAAAAGCATTTGTCACGGGGTCTAATGACCTGAGTTAGATCGACAAGCCCCACATGGTGGGAAGAGAGAAACAACCCCTGCAGATTGTTCTCTAACCTCTATATCTAAGCTACAGTGTGTGCACGCATGCACTAAATGTAATAAAAATTCTGAGAAAAAGTGAACAAGTAAATGAACAGAACAGAAGGGATACCTTGCCATTAGCAGGTATGTCCCAGTTGATACCTCACTGGGTTTGAGATATCAGTAGAATGCCCTTAGCAGTAGACAACATTCTTTTCTAGGTGCCTCAGGCTTGTATAGAATATTCTGAAAGTATAATAGATATGAGTAATTATATTTAGTTAAGTGTGTAACTTGGGGGGTGGGTTCAAGTTCAAGACAGGGTTTCTCTGTAGCTTCGGAGTCTGTCCTGGAACTGACTCTGTAGACCAGGCTGGCCTCAAACTCACAAAGATCTGCCTGCCTCTGCCTCCCGAGCCCTGGGATTAAAGGCGTGTGCCACCACTACCCAGTTTAGTGTGTGACTTTTATATATTGTAAGTGCTTATAAATTAATAGCACTTACTGAATTCTGTCTTAAGTATTTTTAGTGTGTTGTAGTTTGAATATCCCCCATAAACTCACATGTTTGAATAGTTGGCTTGTAGAGAGTGGCACTATTAGGAGGTGTGACCTCATTGGAGGAAGTATGTCTCTATGGGGGCAGGCTTTGAGGTCTCATATGCTCAAGCTACATATGTGGGACACACACACCTGCTGCTGCCTGTGAATCAAGATGCAGAACTCTCAGCTCCTTGTCCAACACCATGTCTGCCTGCATGCCACCAGCCATGATGATAATGAACTAAACTTCTGAACTGTAAGCCAGCCCCCAAATAAATGTTTCCCCTTATACGAGTTGCCTTGGTCATGGTGTCCCTTCACAGCAATGGAAACCCTAAGATAGTGTTGTCTTGTGTAATTCTAACAAAGATGTGAAATATTACTATGCCTGTGTTTTATATGAATTTACTGAGGCTTAGAGAAATTAAATGTCCTAACACTAGTAGGTATATCATAAGAAAGTGTTTTAGGGGCTGGAGAGATGGCTCAATGGTTAAGAGAACTGGCTTCTCTTCTAGAAAACCAGTTTAAATTCTCAGCACTCATGTAGCAACTCATAACTGAAAACTAAACCCAGGAATCTGATGCCCTCTCTTGGCTTCCACAGGCACCATGCACACATGTAGTGCATAGAAGTACATGCAGGCAAAACACCCATATACATAAAACTTTAGGAAAGAAAAAAGAATGTGCTTTCCCACTCCTAACTGCTGGAGATTGAACCTGTAGCCTTGTGTATGCTAGGCAAATGTTCTACCACCAAGCTCCATCTTCAGCCCCAAGTATGGAAATTTGATCATACCTTTAAATTGTAGACACTGCCAGTGAAAATTACATTTTTTTCTTTGCTTGTTTGTTTATTTGGCTGGTTGGTTTCTCGATGGGTGGTTGTGGCACACGCCTTTAATCCCAGCACTCAGGTGGCAGAGGCAGGTAGATCTCTATAAGTTCGAAGCCCACCTGGTGTGCAGAGCTAGTTCTAGGACAGCCAGGACTGCTACGAAGAGAAACCCTGTCTCGAAAAACCAAGGACAGAACAACAAAAAACAAGACACATTTTCTCAATGTAACACTCCTGGGATGTCCAGAACTCTATCTGTAGACCAGGGATGCAATAAGAGAATAGAACAGAAATAGTTTTTAGGAGATTTAACTAGCTAAGAGTTCTTTGGGTTTCAAATTAGGAAGATGTTTATAGAAATGAAGGGGAAACTAAAGATTCCAATAAGAAGCAAATTGGTAGTATGCAAATCCATTCTGTGGAGGTAAGAAAAAGAGTTATAAATCAAAGATAGCTTAGGTTCCTGTTAGAAGGTGGTGGCCTGTGTCCATAATCTCAGCACTGCAGAGGCTAAGGCGAGAGGGTCGTGTTTCACAACAGCCAAAGGTATAATGAAACCTAACTCTAAAGTAAAAGTACCTCTGAAATTAGGTAGGATGGGGGATTGGTATTAGTATTTTGAGAATTACTCTTCAGTTGGTTTCCTTTAAAAAAAATTCCCAAATTTAATTTTTTTTACATAAATCAAATTAAAATAGTTATTTCATGTACCCTAACAGCAGGAAGATGCAATAGCACAACAGGCCTTCGAAGAGGCTCGAAGAAGAACTCGTGAATTTGAGGATAGAGACAGGTCTCACCGGGAGGAAATGGAGGTGAGAGTTTCACAGCTGCTGGCAGTAACTGGTTAGTACTTTCCCCAAACTCTCAGGCTATGTTTGTGATATTTATGTGCAATGTTTTTTAATGGTTTGATTTTGTCTTAATTTTTAATTATATATTGTTTGAATTTATTATATGCAATTGCTATAAAAATATAAATATTCTAATTTTAAGGTTGTATATTGATTTCTCATTGATCTTCACAAAAGAAAACTTACAAGGTATATTTTCTTTCAGTTCATTGATTCAAATACTTTTGTTCAGCCTCTTGCTGCCTCCAATTTCTATCACACACTTACTTGTAAAAAGTGCCTCTTGAATAGTTCATTATCAAAACATTTACTAAAAATCCTTGGAGGGCTAATACTATTTTCTGCTTTTCTATGCTATTAATCTTGGTTTTGAAAATTACCAGTGTAGGTCTCTTTGTTCATTCTCTTCCAGTGCTGAGCATTTAACCCAAGGCCTGAGGAAGGCTGGGCAGATGGTTTATCACATGAACCACGATTCCCAGTCCATTATTTTGAAACAGAATAGATTTTGTCATTTGTGTAACCCTTTAGAGGACAGCTTAATATTTTCGAAATACTCTAAGAATGAAGTTAACAGAGTGTGTGTGTGTGTGTGTGTGTGTGTGTGTGTGTGTGTGTGTGTGTGTGTGTGTGTGTGTGTGTGTATCACTTGCTTCACTTGAAGAGGACCCAGGTTTGGTTCCCAGCTCCTACATGGCAGTTCGTGACTGTAACTCCAGTTCCATAGGAGCCAGTGCCCTTTTCTAATCTCAGGTACACACATAGCATGTATGCATGCATACATACATGCATGCAAAACACTCATCAGATACATAAACACAAAAATAAATCTAAAATATTTTTAAAATACAGCCGGGCAGTGGTGGCACACGCCTTTATTCCCAGCACTCACGAGGCAGAGGCAGGCGGATCTCTGTGAGTTCGAGACCAGCCGGGTCTACAAGAGCTAGTTCCAGGGCAGCCTCCAAAGCCATAGAGAAACACTGTCTTAAAACAAAAAAACAAAAAAAACAAAAAAAAAATATTTTTAAAATACACTTTTATACTTAAAACTTTCACGATAACAAATAAAACTTGGATATCACAACAATCTCCTCTGTTTGCATATCGAATTGTAACCTCGATCTATTCAAAAGTAACCATTACCTCAATTTGTGTAGTAACTACTTCCTTCTGTTTCTGTGAGTTCGAGAACATCCTGGTCTACAGAGTGAGTTCCAGGACAGGCTCCAAAGCTACAGAGAAGCCCTGTCTGGAAAACCCAAACAAACAAAAAGCCTCACTATGTGTGTATTCCTGGCTGTTCTAGAATTCACTCTGTTTGTAGGCTAGGCTAGCTTCCAACTCAAGAGATTCACCAGTCTCTGCCTCCTTAGTGCTGGGCCTAAGATGTGCACCACCACCCATTGTGCAGTTCTTGATATCTTGCATTTCTTAGCATTTTGCTTATTGTACTCTAAGCTATGCTTTTCTACCCATTCATCAAGGTGTAGTTTAAGTCATGTCAGACCTTTCTCAGGTCTTCTTAATCAGTTCTGCTTTGTAGTTTCCATGGCACTTAATTTCTTTCTGCCTTATTTTCCCTTTCTGCCTCCCCTCACGACTTGTACCACTGTTCGTTCTTCCTCCTCTTGCCCCTCTTACCCTTTTGTAGTATGTTTGCTTTTGGTTTTTTGGGGTTTTTGGTTTTTGGGTTTTTTTTGTTTTGTTTTTGGTTTTTTTGTTTTTGTTTTTGTTTTTTTTAAGATAGAGTCTCCTCTAGCACAAGCTAGATGAACTCACTGTATCAACAGAATCAAAGTTGAATTATTGATCCTCCTGACTTCAGCTCCTAAAAGCTGAGTATCGGCATGTGCTGCCACTCCCAGCCACCTCTTCTTATTTCTGTTTAAGTATCTATTGAGCTGTATGTTGAAACAAGTATAAAATGCAATGCGTCTGTCCTTTCCTTCCTTGAGATTTCATAAAATGAAACCCCTTTTTTTTTTTTTTTTTTTTTTTTTGCCTTTAGTTTTTTCAAGACAGGGTTTATCTATGTAGTTTTATAGACCAGGCTGGTCTCAAACTTGCAGAGATCCACTCCACTTGCCTCTGCCTCCGGAGTGTTGGGATTAAAGGCATGCACCGCCACTGCCCCTCGAAATCCTTATTCTTTGTCCCCTAAGTTATCTACCACAATGTTTATGCATTGTGTTTACTTGGTGCATGAACATCTTCCAGACAACAGCTCTATCCTACCTGTCTGAGAGCTGAGGTTTTTTTTTGTTGTTGTTGTTTTGCTGTTGTTGTTATTTTGGTTTTGTCTGTTTTTTGTTTTGTTTTCAGCAAGGTCTCTCTGTGTAATACAGGCTGGTCTCAAACTCACAGAGATCTGCCTGCCTCTGTCTCTAGGGTGCTAGGATTAAAGGTGTGTGCCACCACTCCTAGGTTTTTAATAAAGATTCTTAAATTTGTTGGTTTGTGTTAATTGGTTAATTAGTGGCCTGTGTTGTGCTGAACTCTTCAATAGACTCATACCTTTGCACATCTTTCAGTCTTGGCAGAAAGTGAATCTTGTCAAGACAGAGAGTGTGGTCAGCCTTTCTTTAGTAAATGAGTATTCTTGAAGAAATGACTGAGAATCAATGGGGTAGCTAGTTACTTAGGAAGCTTTCATATATTTCTTGGGTTCAATTATTGTATAAAGTGTTTGTTTATATGACGTGTCTCGCTGTATAGCCCTGGCTGGCTTAGACCCTTTTGCCAGAGAATTTCTTAGTGCTGAAATTAAATGTGTGCCACTGTTGTGCCACTGTGCCCAAAACAAATTATCTAATTTAAATAGTCTGGTACTGTTGCTAATTTACAGTGTTGTCACTTGAATATAAATATATTTGGCTGTGCACAAAAGTAAAACCTGTTGACAGAGGTGCCAAGTAATTTTTCATTTAGATAGAATATCCCACTATCTAGTCAGCAGTTGAAAGCCTGGGCTTTGTAGTCAGGCCCAGTTCACATTCCTGTTCAGTCACTTGCCAGTCTGTCTCAAGCCCCAGTTTTATTGCAGAAATTGTCACAATTCAATGAGAAACACTTAGAAAATACTAATGTGTTCAGCCCGAGTGTGCCCACAGAAATAATAGCTCTAAAGTGCTTCCTTAGTGCTAAAAGCTCTGCCTGGTGCTGGCTCTGGTTAATTGAATTGTCTGGCTGATGGAGCATCCTTTTAGTTCTCTAAAGTGTATTGGGCACTAAAGCATTATGACCTAGAAGACAGAGAAAAAGGTTAAATTTTCATCAATGATTTAAGATCCACTTGTCCAGCGGTTCTCAACCTATGGATCTCAACCCCTTTGAGGGGTGGCAGATCAGATATCCTGCATATCAGATATTTACATTACAATTCATAACAATAGCAAAATTATAGTTATGAAGTAGCAATGGAAATAATTTTATGAGGAACTGTATTAAAGGGTCACCACATTAGGAAGGTTGAAAACTACTGCTCTAGACCTTTATAGCAATAATTTGAAATAATTAGTTCTTTTACAGAGCTGTAATCTAAAACAGTGGGCTGGAATCTGTCTCCAGAGTACACACTGGCAACTGAGGAGGGGTTTATGGTCCTGTGTGTCTTGTGGTGCTTCTGTGTATCTTGCCCTTCTTCCCTATATTCCTGTGTTACTATTAGTCCTTCCTAACAGTTTGCTTTTTTTGACTGTTTACATCTAAAAAAAAAAAAAAAAACAGTGAAGCTGGGCAATGGTGGCCCAAACTCTTAATACCAGCACTCAGGAGGCAGAGGCAGGCATATATCTGAGTTACAGGCTAGCCTGGTCTACAGAGTGAGTTCCAGGACAGACAGGACTATTATTCAAAGAAACCTTGTCTTGAAAAAACAAAACAAAACAAAAAACCGAAAGAAAGCATTTCATCCCTATAATTTAAACATCTTGGGTGAAGTTTCCCACTCTGGAGACAGGGCAGATAGATGTGTCTGCAGTTTGAGGCCAATTTAAACCGAATAGTAAATTCCAGGCCATCCAGGACTACATAGTGAGACTCTTTCTCAAAAGATACGGGAAGTGGGAGTTGGTTAGGAGGGGTGCCACTGGAGCGATGGCTCGGCTATTAATAGCCCTGACTGCTCTTCCAGAGGTCCTGAGTTCGATTCCCAGCAATCATGTGGTGGCTCTCAACCATCTGTAATGAAGTCTGGTGCCCTCTTCGGGCCTGCAGGCACACATGCAGTCAGAACTCTATACATAATAAGCAAATCTAAACACACACACACACACACACACACACACACACGCACACACACACACACACGCACGCACGCACGCACGCACGCACGCACGCGCGCACACACACACACACACACGTATCATCTTTGGGATGTTAAATATCATCTAATTCATTTTTATAACAGTTTGTAAAATTAAAACTCCCAGAAAAGTTGACATACTGTCCTTCAAATAGTTTAGTAGTAGAAGAAAAAGCAAAGAATTAAGCCATAGTTTTCTAACCAGGGCATCTGCACAAATATAGTCTAGCAATAGGAAATGATGACTGAACTGAATAATAAAGTCTGCCAGAGGACATTAGAAATCATTTTCTCTGGAATTAAAAGGCTGAGACAGAAAAGAATAATACTGGTTCTAGTGGGTGGTCCTGATGCCTGACTAGGAATGAGGGCCAGGGAACAGTGGTAACTCGTGGGTGGCACTGAGTAATGATCTTTGGAAGCCTGAGATTTTTAGCATCACTGAAGCTTAGGGTGTCTACCACTGTTTGAATAACTTCTGAAATCTCTTGCCTTGCCATACTAAAGTTGTAATGATACTGCTCATGAACATTTAATACTTACATAAGGTTAACATTCTGTTGGTGGGAAGCAGAACTTCAAGGGGTTGGTGGCTTAAGGCTTTTCAGTTTTCACTGTTGTCTATATGAAATTCCTTTTCTATGAAGACTCCTTGTAAATATTTCCAGTTTGAAATCTGTAAAATGTTCACTTTTCTATCCATCATTCATGATATGATTTAACATTTCCTTTTTTTTTTTTTTTTTTGCTGCCTTTTTTGTTTGTTTTTGTTTTTCGAGACAGGGTTTCTCTGTGAAACTCTTAGTAGACAAGGCTGGCCTCAAACTCACAGAGATCCGCCTGCCTCTGCCTCCCGAGTGCTGGGATGTCTAGTATTTGTAAGACATGCATAGTAGACATAAGAAACTGAAGATGAAAACCAGATATGGGTGATAGGTGGCAAAATGAATGGCTATTGGGACTGGGGAGATGACTCAGTATTTAAAGTATAGATTGCTCTAGCAGAGGACCCAAATTCGGTTCCCAACAACCTCTAGCTCCAGGGTATCTGACAGGTTCTTCTGGCTTCCATGGGTACCTACATATATATGCACATATCCACACACAGACACATATCCATAAATAAGTCCTAGGGCACAGGAAAGAGACGGCTCAGCAATTAAGAATACTGTTTTACAGATTTTTGGTTCTCAGCACCCATGATAACTGCTGATAGCAACTGCCTCTTAACTCCAAATGCCTCTGACCTTCCTGGGCACCTGCATTAATGTCGACAAATTCACACAAACACAGAATTTAATTTTTATTTTTAAATGGAGGATTCAACTTTGACTATATCCTTAGTACTTTATGAGTCTGGTATCACATGCATCTGTTCCTTATTTAGATAAAAAAGAAAATTTGATTTTAGGGGCCTGGGGAAATGGCTCAGCAGTTAAGAATGGTTACTGCTCTTGCAGAGGACTGGAGTTTAGTTTTCAGTAGCTTGGTTGGGGGGTCAGAGGGCTCACAACCATCTGTAATTCCAGCTGCAGGGGATACAGCACCACCTTCTGGCCTCCAGAGGAACTAACATGCATGCATATGTGCAGACACAGACAAAACATAAATCAAAAGAAAATAAATCTGTTTTTAAAAACAGAAAAGTTGCTCTTAGCATAAAGCAGAATAATAAAAACAGAAGATTCTTTAATCTGTGTGTACTGACATAAAGGCTTTCTTTGTTTTGTTTTACTGAATTGGTAGTAACGCTGTGTTGCCTAAATTGGCCTCAAACATTTGATCTTCTTGCCTTAGCCTCCCAAATGTTGATGTTATAGGCATATGCCACCATACCCTGTGGTAAATAGGCTACTTTAAAAACAGTAAAAATCTTTTTTTTTTTTTCATTTGAAATTTGGTATTGTGTCCCAATATATAAAATAGAGACTTTAGTCAATCTTTTCCCCCTCCTCCTCCTCCTCCCCCTCCCTGAAACAGGGTTTCTCTGTGTAGCTTTGGAGCCTATCCTGGCACTTGCTCTATAGACCAGGCTAGCCTTGAACTCACAGAGGTCAGCCTGCCTGGGATTAAGAGGTGTGTGCCAGCACCACTTGGTGCTAGACACCTGGTTTTTTGGGTTTTTTGTTTGTTTGTTTTGTTTTAATCTTTTTTTAAGATTTTATTTATTTAATATGTTTACAACATTTTGCTGCCATGTATATCTGCACACCAGAAGAGGGCACCAGATCTCATAACAGATGGTTGTGAACCACCATGTGGTTGCTGGGAATTGAACTCAGGACCTCTGGAAGAGCAGTCGGTGCTCTTAACCTCTGAGCTATCTCTCCAGCCTGACACCTGGTTTTAATACTAGTTCTGTCTCTAGTTGCTGTTGGACTGATAGTTTTAAAAAATTGCTTGTTTTCTTTGATCCTTAGTATTATCTAGTGGCGATTTGAATGTAGACTAATGGAATCTAGTATTTGGCTCACAATGTGTCTGGAATGTCATTTTAGTAGGCTTATTCTAATTTCAGACTGAAACAAAAGATATTCTGCCTAAGGGTTTTAGATTTTGGCTTTTTGGTGGTGGTGGTGATGGTCAGTCAGTTCCCAAATAACCAAAAAGTTGAACTTTTCCTGGTTCTGCTGAATACAGAGATCGCAGTTTCCCAGGCTTGCATAGTTGCCTGGTAAGTGTTTTGGTCATGGATGAATTGGAAAAATGTCTCTTTTGTCTGTCTAGTAACAATTCATGTATTGTCTATTGCTAGATACTACCTTTCGTTTGATTGTCTTCTTGACCTAAGTTAATAAAACACTGTTAGCACGTAATTTGGCCACAAGGCACTACCTACAACAGATTTTTCTCTAGCATTGTCTAGAAAATGCTTTCATCTGGTTAGATTATAAAGTATTAGCAAAAAGCTATTTTAATATCATGGAATGGATTAATAATTATTGAATATTCTACCTTTTATAGTTTAATTCTCAGCAAACCAGGAAAATGTTGATTAGAAGCCATTTGGAAAAAAAAAACATGCAAAAGCTTTATGTGGGTTTTTTTTTTTCTTTTTTTTACTTGTGTTATGCATGATTTTGGAGCCTATATAGTCCCAGTAAAAAGAATATCTCAGCCTCTATTTATTTTAAATTCCTCAATGTTTGCATTATCAACACATTTAACTTTGTACAAAATACTCATTTTTATATAAGGAAAAAAATCAGTATATTTGTGTGCTCACACACACACCATGGTGCAAATATAGCAGTCAGAGGTCAACTTGCTGAAGTTGGTTCTTTGTTTCCACCATGTGGATTCCAAAGGTTGACCTTGGGTGAGTCAGGGGGAAATGCATCAAGTCAGGATTTAAAATCTCTGCTTTTTATCTCTGCGCCTTAGCAATAGAAAGAAATAACAGTGGCTAGTGATAGTGTAATTTAATTTTTTTCTAGACTTACTTGTCTATGAGTCTCTGGCAATCACTAATTCTTGGTTGCAGACTTATCTGTATAATGAGAGTTAAGCCAGACCTCTTAAATACTAACTTTTAGCCAAGTATCAAATATAAAGTGAGTATGGGAAGGGTATTTTTTACACATAGTACATACACAGAGAACTGCAGTTTTCAGTGATTAAAGTATTTTTCTATGAAGAGTTTTCCATGTTTGTTTACTGGTTAATAAAAATGATAGCAATCAACCAAAACCTTTGATTTATTGAGCTAAACCCTGCTCTCAGCTGTTTCTCCAACTCCTGATTAGTGACTACTTTGTTGCTCTTTTACATTCATCTTGCAATGATCTAGAAACTAGATTTGCTGTTTCTGAATGATGTTATACTAAAAAAGTTATAGGAGGAAAGGGTAGGGTAGAAAGAGGTCTGTACAAATTGTCTAAATTAATTTAAAAACAAACGCAAACTTGGTGCTTAGAGTAAGTTCAGAGAGGACCTGTAGTGTAGCTTACTACCCATGGAAGAATTTCCTCTAAAACAGCCAACCTACATTAGAAATGGCCAAAATTCACTTAAGAGGTAGAGCCAGGTTAATTAATTTGAGGCCAGCCAGGTCTACATAGTAAGACCCTATTGAAGGAAGGAGAGGAGAGGAGGAAGGAGCCAAAATTAGTAGCATAGCTTCTCAAAATCCTCTCTGTGGGAGCTAGTCACAGTCTGTTTTTATATGTCTCCTCCAGACAACCTGTCCATCTTCCTTCCGTCTCCCAGAGCTTTTGTTCTTCTCTGTTCCAGCCCCTTGTTTCTGGTCCTACTCTTCACTCCTGCACGGGGCTTTATCACATCTTCCTTAGTCTCTTTCTCACAAAGAAAATAAAAACCTACAACATAAGGAAAAAAAAAAGTTGCTTTTCTTTACTTTTGTTCTCCATGTTTCTATCAAAACATGAGATGCTGTATACAAGTGTCCCACAGCTATTTCAACCCAGCCAGGACCATTACAAAAAACTCCAGCTTTTGGTGACTGTCACCCATTTGAAATCACTCCTTTATCATAATAAAATTGAAAATAAGCCAGACAGTGGTGACTTATGCCTTTTGTCCCAACACTCAAGGCAGAGTCAGGCGGATCTCTTGAGTTCCAAGACAGCCAGGGCTATATAGAGAAACCCTGACTTCAAAGAAAGAAAAACAATAATCAAAGACAAAGGCTATACTATTCAGAAAGTACTGTGTTAGTAGGTTGGTGATTTATAAATATATAATTTGGATTGATTTTCCTTAGTTTCTTCATTGCTCAGCCCCTTTCTGATCTTCATTGACTGAAAGCAGATTCCTATATCACAGTCTCTGCTTCTGCAGAACTGACTGCTCTTTATAACACACTTAGTATTGAATGGGGGGAGGGCATAAGTTGCTTTTCTGGTGCATGGCCACCTGTAGTTTTGGTTTTTTGTTTGTTTGTTTTTGTTTTTTTATCTCAACTGGCTGTGCAGTGTAACATTACCTTTAGTATTCTAACTGAATAGGGTTAGGCTAAACTGAGTTGTGAGAAGTCTGCTGACAAAAATGGCTTAAATCCATCTGCTAGAGAAGGAGATATTGTTGAATTTTATGTTATTTAGAGGTGAATAAGGAAAACTGTCTTTGTTGTGGTTATTTGGCTTTGAGGTTGTTTTTCTTCTTTGGTTTTGGTTTTTTGAGCACAGTGTCTCCTGGCTGGCTTGGAACTTGCTGAGTAGTTCAGACTAGCCCCAGACTCAAAATATCTGCCTGCCTTGCTTCTAGAGTGCCATTACACCAGGCAGTTGTACAAATAACATAATGTTCTTAATTGATAACATAGCTCTGGACTGTCTAACCAAACCCAAGCATAGGGCTGGTTATAATCCTTCCTTAGGTCTGATTGTGGTTCATTCGTAGAACACATTCTTAGTGTGCACAGGGTCCTGGCTTTGATGCCTAGCACTAAAAAATAAAATTTGATCTTACAGTATAAATGAGACTTGAGCCATATTGGGAAGGTCAAGAATGTTCTTTCTCTAATAACTGGCTTTAAAACAAGATTTCTTTTGTTCATGTCCCTGGCCTTACACTCTTGATCTGCTTGCCTTCCAGGTGCCAGAGTCTAATTCTGTGTGTCATTATGCTCAGCCTTAAGTAATAGCTCCAGTTAAATGTAGTTTTTTGTTGAATTTGTTTTTTAAAAAATTACATAAATGATAGAAAAATTTGTTGATGCTTTAGTACACAATTCCAGAAAATTAAGCTAAATAAATCAGAAGTAAATGTAGTCAGTTCCAACTGCTGACATATAACAGAATTGGCTAAGAAGAAAGTGGATGTGTAACATGGTGGCTTGGTCTAGAGAAAGTGATAGAGGTGGTAGACATGGTCAAATTAAGGGTATCTTTAAATATGAACCATCAGAATGTGTTGTTGGATATGAGAAGACATGTTAAAGGTAACCCAGGCTTTCTGCCTAAACAACTGGCAAAATGGAGTTGCCATTATCTAACAATGCAAAACTTAAATTGGAGAAACGAGATTCTGGTTACAAATAATTCTTTGTACTTAGCCAACCTTTGGAAGGATTGACAAAACTTTATAGTACATTAACATTTGTGCAAGAGACCAAAAGAAAATGTTGCATGTGAGGGACTAGTGAGATGTCTCGGTGATTAAAGGCACTTTCTGCCAAGAGTGAATTTAGTCCTCAGTGCTAATCATTCTTACAGATTGTATTCAGGTTCTAACACCATGTCAAGCAGCTCACACCATCTGTCACTGTCTTCAGGGCATCTCACTCCCCCTTCTGGCTTCCATAATCACCTGGATGAAAGGGGCACTAATATGTATATATAATTATATATTATGTATATATAATATGTGTATATATATTAGTGGCATCAAACTCACAGAAATCTGCCTGCCTCTGCCTCCCTGAGTGCTGGGATTAAAGGTGTACGCCACCATGCCCAGCCACTCAGTTTCTTTATAGAATGGAAGAAATAATGGTACCTATGTAGGTTTTTGGGAACTGTTTAGTTCATTCATGGAGAATGCTTCAGATAATACCTAGCATATAATTGTTGCTTGTTAAATGTTGGCTATTACTAAAAAGGAAAGTTTGCTTTAAGATGATTGACTATATTGGTGTAGTAAAGTTAAACCATGTTTTTTCTTTTATATGTATAGTATTCCCTTATCATTTTGAACAGAAAATGATTATTATTGATTATTATAAAGTGTTAGATATAGTTTTAATTGTATCATCTCTTATAGAACACCATCTTAATATATATGTGTCATTTAAGTTTTCAAACCACATTCTTGACTTCATATTATAATTTTGTCATTGCAGGCAAGAAGACAACAAGACCCTAGTCCTGGTTCCAATTTAGGTGGTGGTGATGATCTCAAGCTTCGTTAATACGAGCACAGCACATGTGCCATCCATCTCTACATATACACTGCTTCTAATTGGTATACATAACTCATTGTGCGACCAGAAACTGTGATAACTGGAGGTACTACAGTATATTTCATGACCTGAGGCAGTAAAAGACATCATCAGCTGCCATGGTTTTGCACTATAATTAATACCTGCATTTCTGATTTTTAAAACATGTAGCCAGTAATAATTTGAGATTTTTTTTTCTATGCAAGCTTATCTTGTTGGCATTATTTTAGTTGATGAAGGTATCTACTTTCTCCATTTTAATTTAAAAGTTCATGTCATTTAAAAACAAGATAAGAAACTGAAATTTGTATCAGGGTTTTCTTCAGCAGTTGCTTAAAATTATTTTGTACTTTCAGACGAGTTGGTTATATAGCTTTCCTCCTTGATAAGCATTCTTTGTGTTTGTTTTCTCCATATCATTTTGTGTTTTTTGTATTCTACATCATTTTACAAATGAAGATGTGTTCACATTTTTACAAGCTAAAAACCTAGCAGCATAGAGCTGTCACAGCCTCCTAAAACAAAAGTTTACAGTTGTTAAAGTCACAGTATCCTTTTAAATACTAATACCCTTTCTTGACCTTTGAAACATAAACATTTTAAATTAGTATCAATTTTTATTTGTCTCAAATCTGTTTCAAGTTATATTCTGTGATCATGAGTTTGGGTAGAGGTATTCTCCATAGGTGATAATGTTCTACAAAAATGCCCAAAGAAGTCACATACTGGCTTCTGTTTTATTCAGGGATTATTTTTTAAGTCAATCAGAAAAAGGGATACTGGAACTTCTTATATGTAACAGCATATTAAACTGGAGGCAGTGATGAATCAGCTACAAAGGTAAATTGTATTAAAATCATGTTTTAAGATAGCTGCTTTCCTGTGTATTTTGTATTGCATGCTTTTGTAGGAACAATATTGGGTGATGAAGATTAGTCTTAGAAAATGTTCATCTGTGCAGAAGATACATTTTCTTCCATTAATTCTGGGCAAAACATTCACAGTTATATATGATGGTATTTTGCAAAAGGACTATTAATAATGCATTTTGAGATGAATCAGTGTAACAATATTTTTAAAATAGGCTTAATGTCAAATTGCAATTTTTTTAAATGTAAAACTGGAAAAAAGTGCTAAGTCATTTGGCACATGCTTACTTTTCTTGGTCATATTCATTAAATGTTAACTACATTTCTGAATTTTTGCAAAAATGTATTTTATCATAAAATGGCATTATTTTAGAGAATTTTAAAAACTGACATGGTCAATTCAGAAAAATCTGAATAAGGTCATTGCATTTAAAAAACATATAAAGATACTTGATTGTGCAGGTGTGTCTTTCATTGTATATAAGTCTTATAATTCATAAACAAATATCCTGTATCTCAAAATAAAAATATTTGTTATATATTTGAAGTCGTGCATGGTAAAAGATTGTGTTTGAATTATTATAAACAATAATGTGTTACAAAAGATCATGCTGGCTTTGTATAACTGAGTACTATGAATGAATTTGGTTAGTATTTGGTGATGTACAGCTCACATGTTTACACTCTCAGTGCCCTAATTCCTCTGGGGGAATTACCTTTTAAAAGTGATCCTTACAGGGGTGTTTTAAGGTTACTTTAATCACAGAGCTCCTTTGTTTTGACCTCTGCACTTAATTTTATTTTTTAAAAACCATGTTGGTGGTACATTTTGTCTGGTTCTAGCCAAGAGCTTTCAGTCCACCAGTGAATAAGATCACATGGTATTAAATTTTGTTGTTGCCATCATTCTGTAAATAGTGATTTTTTTTTTATTAGCCTTGCACTGCTTCTGTCTGTCTTAATGCTGGCATTAAGATTATAAACCCCTTTTCTCCGGTAGTGTAGGCTTTGAAAACTAAGTTATTGGTGCAATTTCATATTTTTTTCATAATCTATATTTAAAATTACATCATTGCATCATCTTTTCTAAATTCATCTCCATTAAAACTTGCCTTAAGCTACCAGGTTGCTTTTACCATTAGCTTTACTGTATATTTGTATGTTTAATTTAGTTTCACATTAAAATTCTGTGTAGTGAAAACAAGGTCTTGGCTCTTTATTGATTTAATGTGATCATTTCTATCCTATAAACTACAATTCTTTGATCCATTTTACATTTTTTAAGGAACACAACAACAGTGCCATCTAGTGGTCATATCTCCTAGTTCCAAAGAGACCACCTTTCAAATCACAGTGTACATTAATTTCCCAGTGTGTGGAGTGGCAAGTGGAAACAGGAAGATCAGAGGTTCAGGGTCATTCTTGGCTACTACAGAGTTCAAGGCCTGGACTGTATGGTCTCAATAAACCAAAATTGGCTGGAGAGAGAATTCCGTTACTACTTTTTTGTAGGGACCAGGAGTTTGATTCCTAGCACTCAGAGTAGTCAGCTCACAATCATCTCACCAGCAGGGATCTAGTACCCTTTTCTGGCCTCTCTGAACTCGGTATACATGTGCATGAGCAAGTACAGATAGATACATAAATTATTATTTAAGATAATGGCCGGCCGTTGGTGGCACACGCCTTTAATCCCAGCACTCGGGAGGCAGAGGCAGGCGGATATCTGTGAGTTCGAGGCCAGCCTGGTCTCCAGAGCGAGTGCCAGGACAGCCTCCAAAGCCACAGAGAAACCCTATCTCGAAAAACCAAAAAAATAAAAAATAAAAATAAATAATTATTATTTAAAATAAAAAGCACTTTTTTTTTAAGTGGGGGGCTGGAAAGATGGTTCAGTGGTTAAGGGTACTGGCTACTCTTCTGGACTGGGTTCAGTTCCCAGCACCTACATAGTAACTCTCTATCACTCCAGTTCTAGGGAATCTAATGCCCTCATGTGGCCTCCTTAGACACTAGTGGCACACAGACATACATGTAGACAAAACACCCATACATATAAAATAAATGAGGATCACCATGGATTTATACATAAGAGTGAGACCAGATCTTGGGACAACCCCCAGCCCCAACAACAAGAAAATTTCATAGATTTATCCATATTCTAAGGTATAACCATAGGACAGTGACCTCTGGTCAAAATAAATAAACATTATACATCCAAATAAGTACCATCTTTCAGGCTAGTTTTAAAAATAATACACATTAGTATAGGAGTATTACATCTAACATTCTTAGAGCAGGTCATGGTATTTATCTAGACCAGAAAATTAAGCTTTTTACTTTAGAAGCATTCTATAAGTTTGATCTGTAATGAATAGATTTATAAATTTGCTTGCTCACTACCAGATTCCATACAAATGACAAAAACACCGTAAATACTGAGTTGGCACCATTAAGGAGTTTTGAGCCATCAAGAAGACTGAAGCAAAAGGATTATGACTTCAAGGCCAGTCTGGACTACTTAATGAGACGCTATGGAGGGGGGCACTGATTGTAAGTGAAGGCACAGTGGACAGAGATAGACCACTCCATGGTAGAATGAAAGGTTTATTGGGAATCAAACTGACAAGGCTATCATCTCTCAGGTGTTGGGGGAACAGAAGAGCAAAAAATGGGGGAAAGCAAGCAAATTTTATATGTTGACTGGGTTGGGGGAGTATTGAGCTGTTGAGGATTGACAGGATTAGATGCCCTTGCCAGAGGTAGTTGATCTTTGGGGCAGGATCAAAAGAGGTTTCTGGTAGTTTAAAGGAGGCTCCTGGTAAACAAACCTAGAGTTCAGGCCCCTGTTTACCCAGTAACAGTCCTGTGTAGGACACGCCACTAACACTGCCATTTATGGGGGGTGGGAGGTCTCCCTTTAGACTTAACATAGCTACCAGGAAATTTTATATTTTGGTTTTGAGCCCAGCCTTTTAATGGCTGACTCATCTCTCCAGCCCACTACCAGGAAATTTTAAATTGCTTATGTTGCTGTCATCAATTCAAAATTATAAATGGAAACTTTAATGAAAAACGTTGAAGTTACACTATTGGGTTTTAAAATTAAAACAAAAGGATAGGATATCTGCTGGAATGATAGCTCAGCAGTTAAAAGCACTTGTAAGCTGGGCAGAGGTGGTACACACCTTTAATCCCAGGACTAGGGAGGCAAAGGCATGCGGATCTCTGAGTTCTACAGAGTGAGTTCCAGCACAGCCTCCAAAGCTACAAAAAAAAAGAAAAAAGGACTTGTTGCTCTTGCAGGGGACCAAGGTTTGGTTCCCAGCATCTACATGGTGTCTCAACAACCATCCCTAACTCCAGTTGCAGGGGATACAACATCCTTTTCTGAACTCCATGACCATCCAGCATGCACATAGTGCACATATATACATACAAGCAAAAAAAAAAAAAAAAAACTATTAATCATTTAGGATAACTTAGAGAAAATAATGTAAATTGAGAGCCTTAAATAGACTTAATCGATGTCCTCAAGGAACCTAGTCTATCCTCAAAGCTGACTCAAGGCAGTAGCAGCCTTTACAATTATATAGGAAGCATTGGCAGTTCAGTACATCTGTCCTGGGTAGTCAAGAGTAGCCTAACTGGAGGAGACAGCTGAGCTGAAAGCTGGCAGTCAACTAGAGAAAATGATGAGAGTGCCGGTAGCCAGCTAGTTAGTAGCTTATAAAGTTCAAAAGAATATGGAATAAGGCCTACAGCATGGATATGCCGAGGCCTGGGTGAGAGATACAAGCAGTGCAGGGCTGATAGTGTCAACTACAAGATGGAAGACATTTGGAGAGGACAGGAAGTCACCAAGCAATCTGGAGGTTTGTGGGATGAGTGCTTGAGAAATTTTCTTGGTTGACTTTTCTTGAAAGTACAGGAAGTGTAATTAAAATTTGTACCCATTTTTTTGTTAAAAAATGGTTAATTATGTTAATCTTAAAAGCATATCAAAAAATGGAGCTGGGGAGATGGCTCATTGGTTAAGATCTAGTTTTTTAAAAGCTAAGAGCTTGAAATTTGTGCTATCAGTAGTATCCCTAGCTTTCCAGAACAGAGTTGCACACTGTCAGCCATTGAGACAGAACAAGACAGGAGGTTGTGTCATAAATAGGGGTTAGGAAATACCTGAAGCTGACATGTATCTTCTGGTTTTTTTTTGGGGGGGGGTTGTTTTTTTCGTTTTGTTTTGGTTTTTGGTTTTTCAAGACAGGGTTTCTCTGTGTAGCTTTGGAGCCTATCCTGGCACTCTGTGTAGACCAGGCTGGCCTCGAACTCACAGAGAGCCGCCTGCCTCTGCCTCTGCTTCCCAAGTGTGTGTGCCACCAACGCCCGGCGTATCTTCTGTTTTTATTGGACCAAGCTAATTGAAGAGTTTTTGGGGCTCCTGCCAGAGAAGACCACTCAGACAGCCTAAGAGCCAACTGAAAGTCTTTATTCCAGTTGGCTGGTGACTAAGCCTGGGTATTCTGAACCCAAGTGCAGCCATGAACCTATCCTGGAGTCCATATTTAAGCAAGAAAACCACATCCTGACGGGAAAGTCCCCAAGATTCCTTTCCCACAACTGCAAGCAGATAGTCACAAAAGACAAAATACTCAATTAGCAAAAATAGGGAGATCAGACCGCCTTTGAAGAGCTCTCATCCTTGAGTTTTTCTCTTCCAGGGATTGTTTTTCTTAATTTCCCCTTACAGTTGCAACTTATTCAGCAAGACAAAATGCATCTGAAGTACCAAAATGGAGTTATAGTCAACGTATAACAACACTCACCTTCCTAAGTGAGGGGATTACAGTCCTAGTTTTTCCCTAGAATTGGGATGTTTGTGGATAGCTCTAATAACTACCATAATTATTAAACGCTGTGGGCTGGGAGTTGTCCAGCATACACAAGGGTCTGGGTTAGATCCTGAGCACTACAAGAAACAAAATTTCCAGACTATAGTTGTAGATGTCTTTAATCCCTGCTCTCTGGAGTCTGAGGCAGGCAGATGCCTGAGTTCAAGGCCAGCCTTGTCTATACAGAACCCTATCCCGAGAAAACAGAAAAAAAGGAATTAACTGTTATTGGTCCATAAATGAAATGTCATTGAAAGCCCTTTTGAGGAGACTTTTTTTGTCTTTCAGGCCCACCAATATCTTGCTTTCAAGTTATCACATTATTTTTTTCCAGAAAGATTGGTCTACAATGACAGCTCCTCCAGACCCTGCCCTAACTGACTCTATTCTGCCATCTGAGTTAGAAAATGGGATGTTTATTCTGTTGTTTGTTCTGTTAAGATTTATTTTACATTCGCACCTGCGTGCGTGCTTGCGTGCCTGATACCTGAGAAGGCCTGTGAGGACATCAGATCCCCTGGAACTAAGTGATTGTGAGGTGCCAGGCATGCGTCCCAGGAACCGAAGTTGGGTCATCTCTCCATCCCAGAGTTGACTCCCCATTTTCTTTTTTTTTTTTTAAGATTTTATTTATTATGTATACAACATTCTGCTTCCATGTATATCTGCACACCAGAAGAGGGCACCAGATCTCATTACAGATGGTTGTGAGCCACCATGTGGTTGCTGGGAATTGAACTCAGGACCTCTGGAAGAGCAGTCAGTGCTCTTAACCTCTGAGCCATCTCTCCAGCCGGACTCCCCCTTTTCTTACATACAATTTGTAATTCTTGACAATTCCATCATGTAACTTTAAATTACAAAGTATTTTCATGTTGAAAGACTTAAAAATTACCGGCTGCATCTGTTATGCAGATCTGGTGTGCAGATATACATGGAAGCAAAATGTATACATAATAAATAAATAAAATCTTTAAAAAAAAAGACTTAAAAATTAGCAAAGAAATATAGCCCAGATAAGGAAACTCTCCAAACTGAATGTAGGGCAGCCTAACCCAGAAATTAAGGCCACTATTATGACTTAGTGCCAGGAATTTACCAGCTTACAAGGCCATAAGATAACTGGGTACCAAGAATTCCCAGATGCCACCCTCCCTGAGGGGCTCATGGAGGAAACAGATTGCCCTACTGGCCAATGTGTCAATAATTAACAATTAAGGGTCGCTATGAAACAAAGAGATAGCTACCATTTGCTCAGACAAGATAAGCATATCCTGAGGGTCTGCAGGTTTTACAACTGGTGGGTCAGGAGTCCATCTGATTCCCAGGCCTCCCCTCAAGACAAAGGGCCTCCTAGGAACCCATGACTCTGGTCACGTATTCAATGGACAGAGAATGGAGGCCCCTCCCTAAGCTTATGGTTTTTGCCTTTAAAAACGCCTGTGCCTGGGGGACAGCGCTGCTCTCTAGCCTGCATGCTGAGAGAGCCCGTTTGTACAAATGTCTACCTTTCATTAAAACTTCTTGCTGTTTGCATCAAGTTTCCACCTCCTCATGGTGATTGGGGTGGCCGAAGTCCTGGGAAAAGCTTATGGAGGCCTGAGCTTCCGGGTGTGGGGGGGGGGAGGGGGAGGTCTTACAATGTAACCCAGACACTTAGAAAAGTGCAGCCCCACTAACATCTGTGAGGTAGGTAGGAATGGGAATGGGTTTGTTTTTGTTTTCAGACAGGGTCTCCAGGTAACCTTAGATTTCCTGGAATTCACTATATATAGTCCAGACTGGCCTAGAATTAACTACTTCTGTCAAGAGCTTTTCTGTTATTCAGAACTTCTTTTATTCATGACAGAACTTTAGTGGGTCAAATTTAAATAAGCAAAGATAAAATCCTTTGCTCACGAAAATCACTACACACTACCCCAACTGAGAGTTTACTGGAAGTTGTTTCAGTATTCCTGGTTTTGTGGTTTATTCCAACTTTAAAAATCATTTTCTTTCTTTCTTTCTTTCTTTCTTTCTTTCTTTCTTTCCTTTTTTTTTTTTTTTTTTTTTTTGTTTTGTTTTTCGAGACAGGGTTTCTCTGTTTAGCTTTGGAGCCTTTCCTGGCACTCACTCTGTAGACCAGGCTGGCCTCCAACTCACAGAGATCCCCCTGCCTCTGCCTCCCGAGTGCTGAGGTTAAAGGCATATGCCAACACCTGGTTTAAAAATCCTTTTCACTAAAAACCCTTTTCACTTTGCATTTAGAAGGGTAGGGCTTCTTATCTTTGTCTTGCCTCTCCCAAGACCCCACGCAGCCTATTGCAGGTCAATTCAGATTCTTTCCCCTCACTATAAATAAAACCAATTGTATTTTTTGTTTGTTAATAATTCCCAGTCTGGTTTGAATTAAAGATCAGTTTAGGTGGGGGTGGGGATCCACTTTTTGTTTTTGGAGACTCATCCCCAGTGTCTCAGGCTGGCCTTGAACTCTTGAACTCTCAAGCGTGACCTTGAACTTCCTTATAGCCCAACTGTGGGATTTCTGGCAGGCACAAACACCACACCCAGCCTCTAAACATATCTAACTACACGTGACAGCCTTTATTCATCCTCTTCCCCACTGGACATCCCAGTGACCCAGTTGTTGTTTTGGCATGCAACGATGCTACTCAAAGACATCCTACTAGTTTTGTTTTGTCTAGTGCCCATAGCAATGACTTCAAATTTTGATGAAACATCCCCTGTATGCTCCAGTGTAGCCAGTTTGAGTATTTAGTCTGTCACTTCCCTGCTAAATACAATCCTTGGGGCACAATAATGGTAATTGAGCTCTGCTTCCTAGGATCAAGAAACCTTGGATAAACTCCCTAAGCCCCATTTATCCCTCTATGAGACTGAAGGTGCAAAGTCTTGTCATCAAAAGTGGCTTCCGCAGCTTTTTAATTTTGGGATGCCCTAGTGCAGACAGGCGGAGAGTTAAGGCTAAACACAGCCAGAGATGCCCCTCTTCACTCAGGGGAAACAGGCACAGAATGCTAAAGGGTTTGGGCAAGACCATAAAGCATTAGCAAGCAGCAAAGCTGGTTTCAGGCGGAGCTGCTGGAGGCAGCCTCTATCCTTAGAACGTATGCCCCAAACTTGAGCACTTGTGGATGAGACCTGGCTTGGAACCCTTCGCCCTTTCACTCAATCCTCTGGCCCCTAGCCCTTACCCAACACTCGCACATCCTCAACTATAAGGTGGACCCCGCTCAGAAACAACTAGGTCCGAGGAGGAGTCCATTTCTGCACAGCTAAAGATTGTTGCAGCCGGCGTCAGTACTATGGCAAGACAGAGATGATTGTGGGATGCCCGCAGGCCGTGAGTCTTTGAGCCTTCCTGTCCTGGCAGGTGTGTATACGGCAGCTTTATTTTTGTGTGATGTGTTGTGGGCGTTGTCCCTTTCCTTGTGTAGGCACGTATGGGGTGCTATGCATTTTTTTAGGGCCTCGGGAATGTGGCCCTTAGCTTCTAAAGCAGCCGTCCTTCCTGCTCTACTCGGCCGCCGCCTCGCCGGTCAGACCTCCACTACAGAATTCGCGCGTGCGTGACTCCTCCTCAGGCTCCGCCCCCTAGGTTGAGCTCCGCCTCTGCCACGCTTTACGGCCCGGCACGCCACTTTTGCTGCAGTTGCTCCGGTCGCGCCTGCTGCTATTGCTGGTCCTGCCGCGGCTGCTGCCCGGGAGGTGAAGGGAGGTGAAGTGTGTTGTTGTGTCGGTGCTTCTGCCGCTGTCCGGAACGGAGTGGAGAGCCGGACGTCCGCGGGCTGGCGAGAGCGGCGAGTCAGCATCTGCGTGGTCTCCCCAGGCCGGGTCCTGTCTGCGCTGCTGCAGGGAGGCCGCCCGGCCCTGCGAACCGAACCAATGCTGGACCTGGAGGTGGTGCCTGAACGCTCTCTGGGGAACGAGCAATGGGAATTCACGCTGGGTGAGTGGGATCCTTTCAAGACCCTATTCGCTGGCCCCTTCCGCAGCTGGTCTCTGCCCCAGATGCCGCTGCGTCCGCGGCTCTCCGCCTTTTCGTACCCTCTGGTTCCAGGCTTTAAATATCCTCTCCTCCCGTCGGTCATAGGATAGGGCTTCAGCAGGGTCCTCTTAGGAGCTGGTACACCCCAGATACTTGTGAGAAGGTCCTGCGCTTTTGAATTGGTCTCTAGTAACCATCCCTGGGGTCTGAGGATAGATACTGTTGATTGCTATGTCCATTTTGCAGGCTAGTTAATAAATGGGTAGCACCCCTGATCAACCCCCTGGTCTCTGATCTATCTTCCTTTGGTTTTAGAAAGGTGCAGAGGGGTCGGGGGACATGGGTTACCTCTTTTGGAAGGAAAACCTAAGTTCGTATCTCATAATCAAGTGGTGCGGGAAATTGAGCTTGCTTTTGTTAAAGGAACTTCTGACTCGTTCTCTTAACGTGTGATGTCGTAATACTAGATGCCAGAGTGAAAAGTTGAGTGAAGTGGAAATTACACACAGCTTTGTAGACAGTTCAGTTTGTTCACTTTTGGGTTAGTTGGGCCTTTTATGTGAACAAGAATATTTGTATTTAGTAACTCCAGTGTGTTTACTTTATGCCAGCGGTAAGAAATGAGGGGTAGGAAACAGCTGCTGCTGCTTGTTTGTGTGGGCCTGAACCTCTGTCACTCTGGTGTGGGCTCCTAGACTGAGTCAGCTGGTCCATTTGATTATGGCTTATCCTTGAATGTAAAAGATTCAGATCTATAGAAACAGCATATTGGAGAAAACTAGCTGGGTAGATTGCTGCAAAGAACCTGCTGGGGCTCGGTGGCTGCCTACCTCCTGCCGGCTGTAGAAGTCAGTTTTATCAAGGAGTCTTGGCTCTCTTTTCTCAGAATTTAGACTTTCCTGTTTTATAGAGTTAGCAAAATTGAATGTGCTATGAAAATGTTCCATTCAACTGTGAGGCACCAGGAGCTTGATTGAAGAACTAATGGTGTTTGACTTCTAATTAATATCCTTTTCTTCCCTGACAACTCCTACCTAACCTAGACCTTCCTGCACTGGCTAAGAACCACAGCGTTCAGACTTCAGATGGTACAATTAGACTGGATCTCTTTGTTTGATTTAGTGAATATAGGAGATTGGTTGGGGTAAGGACATTTCCAGAACACTGAGCTATATTAACTAACTACCAAGGGACTCCTGGTAAATGTTTGACAATCAAACCCTAAGCTGCCAGTTTTCAGGAACCAAGGATTTGAGTAGTTCTTTCAAACTGTCTGCAGTAGCCAAAAATAATAGTACACTGGGTTCAGAGTTGAACTTTGGGGGGAAACTCAGGAAGGATCTGAACCTTTGTGATTACTTGTAAACATTCTCATTGTTGTTGTTTTTGTTTTTAAGTTGGGTTTAATTTGTTTGTTTGTGTTTTAGACAGGTCCTAGCCCAGACTGGCCTCAAACTCCCTATGTAGCTGAAGTTGATTTTGACCTATAATATTTCTGCCAAATGGGTTTGTGTAGTACTAGAGATCAAACAAGAGTGTGCCACCATATCCATCTAAAGTCTGGTTTGGGGGGTTGTTTGTTTTTGTTTTATTTCATGTGCATTGTTTTGCCTGCATGTTTGTCTGTGAGTATATAGAATCCTCTGGAATTGGAGTTACAAGCAGTTGTGAATTGCCCGGTGGGTGCTGTGAATTGAACCAGGGCCCCCTGAAAGAACAGCTAATGCTCTTTAACCACTGAGGCATCTCTCCAGCTCCCAAGTCTGTGTTTGTTATTTTAAATTTATTTAGGAGGGAAGTACCAGAGTTTGATTTTACACACACACACACACACACACACACACACTCTCCATTTCTGGCTTCAGCAGGCAAACATCCATACACATTTAAAAAAAAAATGTATGGGGGAGGAACTCGTGTGTGTGTGTGTGTGTGTGTGTGTGTGTGTGTGTGTGTGTGTGTGTGTGTGGTGTGTGTGTGTGTGTGTGTGTGTGTGTGTGTGTGTGTATGTGTAACCTGCAGGAGTTGGGAGTTGGTTCTCTCTGCCATCTGAGTCCTAGTGATCAAACTCAGGTCATCAAGTTTGACAATAAGCACCCTTGCTCACTGTGCCATCTTACTGGCCCTAAAATCTGCAGTTTTATGGAAATCCAGAACTGGGTGTGATGACACAGGACTTTAATCCCAGGATTCCAATTTTTGTTTGTTGGGTTTTTGTTTTTTGTTGTTTGTTTGTTTGTTTTGAGACAGTGTATCTACATGGCACTGGCTATCCTGGAACTCAGCTATGTAGACCAGGTTGGTCTGAGAGATCCACCTGCCTACCTCTGGCATTAGCCACCACACCCATAAGTACATTATTAAAGGAAATAGAAGGCTCATTTTAGAAATTACCCAATGAGATGCCAAACCACAAGTTTTAAAAATAAGGGCTTTTTGTTTTGGGGTTTTTTGGTTTGGTTTGGTTTGTTTTTTTGGTGATGTTTTTGTTTGTTTTGTTTTGCTTTTTTGGGGGGGTGTTTGATTGGGTTTTTGTTTGTTTTTGTTTTTGAGGACAGGGTTTCTCTGTAGCCTTGGCCATCCTGGAACTCACTGTAGAATAGGCTGGCTTCTGACTCACAGAGATACATCTGTCTCTGCCTCCCTAGTGCTGGGATTAAAGGCCGGTGCCACCACCACCGCCTGGCATAAGGTATTTTTAATTATGGTGATTTAGAAAGTTGACAAAATATGATGAATGAACAAAGCAAAGTTAAGATAGTAGTTTGGTTAAAGGAACTTTTTTAAAGGCTACAGAGAAGCATAAAGGTCCTCTTTGAAGGACACCTTTCTATTGCACTCAAGGGTTGTGCCTGTGTGCTGAGTTGTTGTTGTTGCTCTTGTTATTATTACTATTATTATTATTATTATTATTATTATTATTATTATTATTTGGTTAACATACAAATAAATGGAATTCACTGTGACATTTTCATACGTATGTATCACTATACTTTGTTCTTATTTGCCCCCTATATTACCCATCCCCATTTTCCTATTTCCCTCACTGACTGGTCTTCCTCTCACCACTGCGTTTATCTATAGTTTACCTTTGTAGTAAAAAAGGCAAAATCATATTTGTTGAGGAACACAAAATGAAAGAACTTCAGACTCCCCTGGCTTTAGATCGAGTGGGTTAAAGTTGTAATTCTAGGTTGGTTTTGGATTGTTTTTTAAATAATTGTGGGGAATTTTTCAAAATTTTGTGGGTGCGTGCGTGCGTGAGTGTTCCAACACCTGAAGAGGTGAGGAGGTATAGGATCCCCTGGAGCAGTGTGAGCAGCCTAGTATGGGTGCTTGGAACACAACTGTGGTCCTGTGGAAAAGCAGCAAGTGCTCTTAATCATGGAGCCATCTCTCCAGCCTTTGGATTTCCACACTAGCTAGCCTCTCTTAGATGGCCCTGGACCAGCAACCTCGGGGGCATCATTTTTATTCCTTTTCATTGAGTAATGAAAGGACAGCATTCTGCTGGGAATGGTCACATGGCTTCTGTTCCCCGGGGAACCTCTGCAGACTTGATAGATTCGTGATAGCCGAATGAGGAGGGATGGCACAGAACACTACTAGCTGTCATCCAGTCTACATGTTATTTCTATTTCAGGTGTATTTTGCAGTAACTTCAGGTAGGCAAATGCAGCCTATATTTTGCCTATGGGTGGAGAGACATAACTTGGAGAGTCTACCTGTTCCTCAGGGCTCCAACTGTCAAGGAGTGGCTTCCTAATAGGCTTTTATAATCCTCTCCAAACCAATAACTTATGAATTTAGCTAAGCTTTTGTTTTGTTTTTTAGCTTTTGAGATAGGGTCTCCCCATGTAACCCTTGTTGAACTAAATCTATCTCACTGTGTAGATCAGGCTTGCCTTGAACTCACACATCTGCCTGGGATTAAAGGGTGTGATCCACCATGGCTGGTTTTCTGGACTCCATCTTTAATCCCACTACTCTTCACAGTGAATCCGGGCTCTGTGATGTGGGTGGGAGGGTGTGAATCAGTTTTCCCCCTCTCAATCTCCTCTAATCCCAACCATCCAAACTGCAGTTGGAGCTGTTAGGTGGGATAGTACAGAAAATGAATCTGCTTTAAAGTTATGTTCATAGGTTAGAGAACCAGGCAGTGCTTACCTTGTTACCACAATACTGTAAGGTTTTCTTCATTTGCCAGCTAATGTACTTTATCCAGTTAGGTGAAGATGATAAACACATAGCTAGCTGAAGACAGATTTCCTGGTTCTTGTTGTAATCTGTGCAAATGCAGACGTATCTGACCCTTGTAATCATAATTATAATGGAGAGCTGCATCCAGCTTCTTGGCTGCCTTCCTGGCCTTTGTATAATGTTGGAAGGTTAGGGAAATGCCAGCAACACAGAGACAAAAAAACCTTAGCAGAAGACACTGCAAATTGAGATAATGATTTCAATATACTTGAAGAATATATTGATGTGGCAGCATGTGTCTGGATTTGTTTTTAGTTTTCTGAGACAGAATCTTGCCCATACTAGTCTTGGAACTCTGAGCAATCAATCCTCCTGCCTTAGTACCCTGGAGTGCTGGGATTACTGAGTCACTGTGCTTGGCTTGGTTTTGAATCTCATCTTTAGAATATCTAAAGGCAGATTTAAAGGGTCATGTGAGAAAATGCTCCCCAGCATTGCCTTGTTGTACAAATGGCTTGCTGTATCTGAGCTAGCATGTCTGTGGGATCTGCTCATAAACATTGGAAATTGAGTAGAAAATGATCCTACTCAAATAGTTCATTTATCGTAATACATTTTATTTATAATAGTTCATTTTATTTTAATAGAAGATGTGGAGAATATTGTTGAGAGTGAAGGGATTTGGCCTAACCAAGGGGTCCAGAGATGGGCTGGTATTAACCCACATGAGAAAAATAGATGATGTATACAGGAAAACATAATAAATTTATTTGGATTTATAATTAGAGTGTGGTATACTGGCAAAAGAATAATAGCCAGACATGATGCCCCCCCATCTGCTCCCAATCCCAGGATGAAGGTGGCTGAGACACGTGTACACACCTGTACATAAGCACACATGTACATATAAAAAGAAAATTACAGTTGGCCTTCTGGTTGATTGCTTTTAAACAACAGCTTGTCAAATGAGAATGAAATAGAATTGTTTACATGGGATGGACCACAACTTCTAATTCTTCATCTGAAAGCTCTTTTCTGCATATCTCATTTTCTTAGTCTAGAGTACCTCTTCTGAGTATGGACTTCCTTGTGGCCCTGGATAATATTTAGTCCCTCTTCCCTTTCTCTTGTCACTTACTCCACAATCCTTTAGGCCCATGGAATAAGATTCTAAAGCCATAAATAGATAGGTGGTTATTTCTGAGCAGGGAGCTGGGAAATCAGGCAGTAGTATATAGCCCATTCTGTCATTGCATTCATGAATCTGAGTTTTCAGATTTTCCAGAACTTGTCTCTTCCTGTTTAATGTTAATGGGCCCTAAAAACAAACTTTTGGCTGTGAGTCCCTAGAATGTTAGAGGTGTCCATTTGGATCACTTAAACTGGAGGTAAATGTAAATCTGCTTGTAATGGGCCTTGCCTTCAAAAATTTGTGAGTTTTTAAGTAAGAATCAAATGAAATTCTTTGTAAAGTAAGTTGATTTTGATCAGTGTGTGTGACTTGCCTTAAATTACAGTCCCCTGCCTTATAAGAACCGGAATTTAAAACTTCTTTAATGATTTCTTGCAAGTCACAAGTCTTAATACACTCTCACATGGGTTGTGGACATAGATGCCAGAGAGGCAGAGAAAAGGGATTATGGGAAACCAATGTGAGTCTGGACTAGAAACTTTGCCTCCAGAGTCATGAAGTTTGTGCTTTCTCCAGCCTGTTCTTGGTTCATGCTGACTTTGTCTGTGAGCTCTTCGATTGCTTGGGATCAGTTTGGCTGTTCTGTCACTAGGAAGCTTTTTCTATGTTCCATTTCTCCCCTTGGACAATCTTGAATGGTTCCTTGGTGTTTGCTTTCTAACTGTATTCTAACTTACTTCAGGGACTCCACCCTGTGGGCAGGCTTCAGAGATCAGTGCTTAGCACTGTGTAGGGGCAGTAAATGGAGAGACCAAGTAACCCCACAGGTGTCCTTCTTTTATTGCAGGAATGCCTCTGGCTCAGGCAGTAGCGATTCTTCAGAAGCACTGTCGCATCATCAAAAATGTCCAGGTTCTCTACAGTGAGCAGGTGAGTGGTGGCTGACTTGTTTACTGAGATAGAAGCCTGGTCTGTGAGTGAGTTTACCTCTAGAGGAGACACTCTGGGGAGGCTAGCTGGGAGGAGCTGCTGCAGTGTTTCCAACAGGAGAGTCTTAGGTCAGTTTTCAGATATGTCTTCTTGGTTTGGAAACTTCGGTCTTGATAATCCAGTGCTGTCGGGTTTAGAAAGAACAGTAAAAACTAAACTGCTTTTTTGTTTTGTTTTGTTTTGTTTAAATCTGTGCTTACCTACTGACCCCTAAAATGGGGACATTTTCACAGGAAGTCACCAAGTTGTCTCTGACTTTCTAAAGAGCTTGTCACCTTCTTTTGTGATTAAAGGTGTCTTCTCTGCTTTGTTGGTTGTCTTATGTTCAGAATATTGAAAGAAAGATCTCTTGGTAGTAGAGCATATGAATTGAAAGAAGTAGGGCTAGCTCACCCCTCCCCTCTATTCCTCTCCAAGACCATCTTCTCTCCACTGAACTCTGAAACCTGCAGTTCTGTGAATTTAGAGCATACTATGACATTAGAACATATGCAGCTTTGTGAATTAGCCTTTGTGTTGCAAAGCTTTGGGAGCTGGTTTAAGCCTACAGAGGCCAAAGGCTGTCCCTGTGCCTTTGCTGAGTCTTTTTGAGTAGTAGATGGATGTTTTAATAAGTTTCAATTCTTACAGCAGCCAACAGCTTATTTTTGACAAGAATGTTTTGGATGTAAGTGGGTTAGATTTCTGTGAAGCTTCCCAATTTGACTGAGAGCAGCAGCTATATTAGGCCTGTTACCACTAATACATGTGTTCTACAGTACTGTGTTCCTTGGCTACTCTAAAGGATCTGAGAAGGGGAATGCTTAGTCTTCAGGCAAGTAAGTGCCTAGGTATCCATGTGGTATCTGCCATAAAATATGGAACTTTTCAGAATATGCAGGGGTTCCTTGAGTCATGGTGACAGAGTGGGTTCTCATTTACAGGCTGGATGATGGCTTTTTAAACTCTTTGCTCTCTATCATGCCTAACATAATCGGACAGTAGCCATAAAACAAAGTGGGCTTGCATGTAAACCTGAGCTGAATAAGGGTGTCACTCTGGAGACTGGGTAGCTTTGAAAATAGGCTTTATGCTTTCTAACCATTTTGTACAAATACTTGGTTCTCATTTATCATTCCAGTGTTTGCAGGAATGCTAACATTAAGTTCATTTTCCCCAGTATTTTCTTTTAATTGTGTTAGTGTTTTTGCCTTTGTGACTATATGTACCACGGGTGTGCAATGCCTGGTGCCTGCAGAGGCCAGAAGAGGATATGGATCCCCTGAAACAGGAGTTAACAGATGGTTGTAAGCCACTGTGTGGGTGTTGGGAACTGAACTTGACTCCTCTGCAAGAGAAGCAAGCACTCTTAACCACTGAGCCATCTCTCCAGCTCCTCTTTAATATATTCTAGGCATATGTTAACTTAGTAGACACGGTTGCTTTTTGGAATTTTAAAACTAGGTTTCATGTAGCTAGGCCTGGGCTTGAATGTTTGAGCTTTCTGTCTCTACTTCCCAAGTGATGGAATCATAGACAGGTAACACTATGCCCAACCAAACACATGGGTTTTTGAGTCTGGATGTACATTCTTGCTATTTTTTAGTTGTATGGTTTGTGAATACTTGGTAACTAGTCTGTCGTTCATATATTATTAGAACAATCTTCATGAGACAGTGTCTCAGGGTATACATAGCTCTGGCTAGCTTGTAACTCACTATATGGATCAGGTTGTCCTCAAACTCAAGCAGCTGTCTTCCTGCCTCTGCCTCTGCCTCTGCCTCCCAGATGCTGGGACTAAGGTTGTGTGCCAACCACCTGGTTGGGCTTTGAAACATTGTTTAGCAAGGATCTAAAGATATTTTTGGAAGTGGGGGTGGGATGGCAGACACTTGTAATCCCAGCACTTGGGAGGCAGAGGCAGGTGGATCTCTGAGTTTGAGGCCCGCCTGGTCCCAAAGTGAGCAGCTGTTATACAGAGAAACCCTGTCTGGAAAAAAGAAAAAGAAAAAAGAAAAAGAAAAAAGAAAAAAAAGCAAATTAGATGCTGTTGAAGCTCTGGTGTGGTACTGTTTTTCAGACAGGATCTTACTGTGTAGTCCAAAGTGTAACCCTTCTGTGTCAGCTTCCTAAGTGCTGGGGTCACAGGTATGTGTCACATGCTGCCTTTGATGTGGTGTTTCTTAAATGTGGTTCTGTCATCTCTTACCTTCTTTCTCTACATAATTTTCTTTTTGCTTCCAAATGCAGAAAACATTGTGCTCCTAGTAAAGGTTCCAGAAAATTTTTTTCATCCTGTCCTGTCCTCGTCTCTCCTCTCTTCTCTGTTTTTTTCCTCTTTGGTAGTGCTTTTTTAAGAGGGCAAAACAAGTGTTGATGGTGCCACCTAGGCCTGATGCCTTGTGAGAGTAGGTGAGGGGGGAGAGCAGACTGTTTGAGCTAATTCCAGAAGGCTCTTTGGAGGGAATTTCCTGAAGGCCTACTGGATAGTAGTAGCCTTCTAGTTTATGTCTCTGTCTTTTAAAACCACGCCTGTGTTACTCATTTTGTTTCTTTAGTTTTTTAAAAAAACAAAGCCGGGTGGTGGTGGCACACACCTTTAATCCCAGCACTTGGGAGGCAGAGGCAGGCAGATCTCTAAGTTCGAGGCCAGACTGGTCTACAGAACCAGTTCCAGGACAGGCTCCAAAGCAATACAGAGAAACCCTATCTCTAAAAGCAAAACAAAACAAAACAAAACAAAACAAAAAAACCTTTGAACAGCTTTGTGCCAGTTGAGTTTGAGATAGTGATGTTCTTCCCTTCAATCTATAGTAGTCAGTTCTGTGAGGAGAGTCTTAAGACATTAAGTCTTTGATAACATTGAGATAGAAGCAGGAAGGTAAAGCAGACATTGTTCTGAACTGCCTTCCTTGTCCTCAGAACAACCTTGGAGGAAAGAGGTGACAGTACTCCTAGGTAGGAACCAGAGGCTGAGGGCTCTCCTGTTCACAGATGTGTCCTGCCACTCCCCACAGGACTGGGGAGAGGTGTAGAAATATGACTCCTTAGGTCTTAAACTTGGGCTTTTCAAAAAGAAGCACTTTCATAAGGGATAGGATGGGGAAAGAAGAAAGGAGAGTTCTGACTTTCGGTTTGGCTTGTTTTTTTTTTTTTTTGTTTGTTTTTTGTTTTTTGTTTTTTTTTTCTGAGACAGGGTTTCTCTGTGTAGCCAGGGGTGTACTGGAACTCCCTCTGTTGACCAGGCTGGCCTCGAACTCACAGAGATCCACACCTGCCTCTGCCTCCCAAGTACTAAAGGTGTGCACCACCACTGCCCACCCAGCTTGAATTCTGTCTTTTGTATTTCTAGATCACAGGTGTTTCTTATTCCAAGAAATTGGTCCAAAATATTCAAAATAAGTATGTGATGGCTATGGATAGTGCTGAGAGCCTGGGTGCCAACATGGGTTCAGCACACAACCAACCTGAGGCTTTTCACAAGACATGTTCCCTGTTAGTGTGTTGTCAGAAAACTATTCAGGTGGATATCCCCAAGAACATGGCCTGTTTACTCAATTTTATCTGTGTCTCACGTGTATTCCTACTGAAGTCTAAAAGGGAAAGGCTTTTTTTCAGCCAACATTTTAAAGCAGGAGTTGCAAGTCAGAAGTAAGAGACAGTGCATTCTGATACTGGCACCATTTTTTCTTTTTTCTTTTTCTTCCAAACTTCATTAGTTGGGGGAAAGGGACTATCTTACATATTCCCCGTGTTGCATTTTTGTTGTAAGGCTTTTCAGTGGGTGCTAGTGAATAAAACAGTTGTTCAAAGTGTGTTTTATTTTTGTTTTGTAGTCTCCTCTAAGCCATGACCTCATCCTTAACCTGACTCAGGACGGGATCAAACTACTGTTTGATGCTTTCAATCAGAGACTTAAGGTAACCATAAATGACAACTATAGTTTCATATCTGGCTGGTCCAGTCTGTCTAGAGTTGATTAACATGTGCTATTGTGAGGTGTTTTGGAAATTTATAAGTGGGTGTAGACTTTTTAGGTTCAAAGAACACAGTGTAGAAAACTAAAGCTGTGCCTATTCCTCTAAAGGTAGGTAGAAAGATAAAACTGAGTCGGGGTGGTTGAAAAGAGCTTTTGTTGTCCTTTGCTCAAGGACTAATAAGAGAGTGTTGTAGATTTGGGGAAGCTTGCTGGGAGAAGGGGAAAGAGTATTAACAAAAATGCTATAAAGAAGTTAACCCAAATCTTGTTTAAAAGGGGCTGGGAATGGAGCCTAACTATAGATTTTAGTCGGGCTTATGTCCAGACAGTATGACCTAGAAGATCGAAAATAAAATTTTCTTCTGGGATTTATGGTTTGGTATTAATACTATCAGTAGTGAGTTGATTCTGTAACCCCATTGTGGAAATATAAACAACTTGCTGGTGTGTGGGGTGTCTTAATTGGTGTGCAGTTTGCCAGCACCTGTTCAGTCCAGGATGTTTGTAATACACTGTTTTCAAATGCCTGGACTGCACAGGTTAATCATGTGACACCAAACTAATGCCTCAGAGTCATGAGGTTCAATGGCACAGCAGTGCTGTTTTCCTGCTTACGCTATGAAGTAATCCTTCCAAAAGGTGACATGCTTCCCAGCTCCTGTCTCCAAGCACAAGTGAGCTCCTAAGAGAAAATAGGGCATGGGAAGGATTTCCTTGGAGATCCTTCTGGGAGGTTGTAGCTTTCAGAGAATGCCTGCATCTTCTACAAGCGGGGCTTCTGGCTGAAAGCAGACAGTCTCTTCTCTGTCAGCATAAGGTCCTGACCTTAGTAAAATGACAGCCAGTTTGGCAAGGTATCCTACCATGCCTGGGCATTCTGAAGAGGACCTGGCTACCTTCTGAATTGCCAGTGTTCCTATCTTCCTTTTCAGGGCCTCTCACTTAGCAGCAGCTTCCACACTTACAAGCTTCAGACTGCCCTTAAGTAGCTACATATGAGGTAGACTTACCCAATATGCCTTAATACATTCCCTGCACAAAATAAGTCTTAACCCATAAAATAGCTTAATGGGACCAGTGAACAGTTCACACAAGTTTGAAGAAAAGGATTCCTTCAGGTGCCATAAAGGCCTAGCAGACAGCAGTTCTTTCCAGCAGGAAAGATCAAAATATCGACATAATAATGGAGAGGTTTCTAACTTGATTCAGTGTTGTGCTTTTTTATTTAAAAATTTGTGTGTGTATGTGTGTGTGTGTGTGTGTGTGTGTGTGTGTGTGTGAGAGAGAGAGAGAGAGAGAGAGAGAGAGAGAGAGAGAGAGAGAGAGAGAGAGAGAGAGAGCGCATATGTGTAGAGGTCATTCTCTCTACACATGGGACCTGTGGGTTGAATTCAGGTCCTCCAGCTTGGTGGAAAGTGCCTTTACCCTCTGAACCATCTCACTAGCCCAGTACTAATGTTTAAAAAAAAAAAGTTAGGGAACAGGGCTGGGAATATATATTAGTAGAATGCCTGTCTTGGGTTCAGTCCCCAGCACCATATGAGCCAGGAGTAGTAGCAAATCCAGCACTGGGGGAGAGAGGCATGAAGGTCAAGAGTTCAAGATCATCCTTGACTAATTAGGTAGGGACTTGAAGGCCAGCCTGGGCTACATGAGACTCTGTCTCAAAAAAAAGAAAAGGAACCAGTGTGGTGGTGCATACCTTTAATCCCAGCAGAGGCAGGCAAGTTTGAGGCCAGCCTAGTCTACAGATCGAGTTCCAGGACAGCCTCTAAACTACAGAGAAAAACCCTCTCTTTAAAAAAAAAAAAAAAAAAAAAAAATATATATATATATATATATATATATATATATATATATATATGAATTTAGATATGGTCTCTTGCCAGAAGTTAGGCACTTTTGAGTGTGGTTGCTGATGTTTCCCACAACCTCTTCCACATCTGAGTTCAGAGTAGCAGGACAAGCCAGGCATTGAGCTAGCTCTGCTTGTGCCATCCCCCACTGGAGGAATAAATGGCACCTTCAACCCCCAACCAGCTATGTTGTTGGCTGCCACGCCATGACATCACAGGATCAAGGACTTTGTTGTATTTATTACTTGGTACCAGTAATGCCTGAGTGTTCAGTGCCTTTTCATTTGTCTCCGCTCTGACTCCTGGCATTTCATCTGAGGCTGAACCTATTAAAGAGACAACTTCACAAGGGCCCTCAGGACCTTCAGGTTCAACCAGATCCCCTTCATTTAGGGATATAATCCAATACTCTCACACTTGCTCTGTGCTGATGGACCTCTTCCTCCATCATTTTATATTATAAATAAAGTAAGCTAATTTGTGGAGTTGGTTTGTTTTGTCTTGTTTTTTTTTTTTTTTTTTTTTTTATTTCAAGACAAAATTTCTCTGTGGCCCTGACTGTCCTGGAGCTCACTTTGCCAGGCTGGCCTCTGCCTCCCTAGTGCTGGGATTAAAGGCCTGTGCCAACACCCAGCTGGTTTTTGTTCTTTATAATCTGTCAGTTATAGCATGGGACTTGATATA
The DNA here is from genome assembly GCF_003668045.3 of Cricetulus griseus. Lineage (NCBI taxonomy): Eukaryota > Metazoa > Chordata > Mammalia > Rodentia > Cricetidae > Cricetulus > Cricetulus griseus. The sequence continues at coordinate 181,526,584 of NC_048596.1, forward strand.
TTGGTGCACACGTTTAATCCCAGCACTTGAGAGGCAGAGGAAAGAAGATCTCCGAGTTTACGGACAGCTTGGTCTATATTGTGAGTCCCAGGCCATTCAGGGGTACATAGGGAGACCCCCCACAAAAAAAAAATTATGTTGTGAAAGAAGAAAAGGTCTTGATATTGAACACATGGCATCAACAAGCTGGGTGGATATGTTTCCTGGACATGGCATTGTCTTGTAGAATGTGTTCCAGTATGACTCAGAAGTGATCAAAAGCATCCACAATCAGCGCTTGAACACTGCTAGAAGAGGGGAAGTTATGGCTGGGTGTGGCACCATACACCTTATAATTGGAGAACAACCAGGGCTACAGAGTGAGATCCTATCTCAAAGAAAAGTTTATGGAACAAGGTTATGATTTGTGGTTTTCTTCCTAGTTTTGTTCTTTATTTGGAGATAGAGTCTTACTATTTGATTTGCTCAAGCTAGGGATCCTCTATCCTCCTCAGCCTCCTGAGTAGATAAAGATATGAAACACCACACATGGCTCTTCCTAAATGAGAACAAAAGATTGCATGCAGTGCTTCAGGAGAATCTTGGCATGGGGTACTGGTGCTGACCTCTTCCAGAGGTCCTGAGTTCAATTCCCAGCAACCACATGCTGGCTCACAGCCATCCCTTATGAGATCTGGTGCCCTCTTCTGGTGTGCAGATATACATGGAAGCAAAATGTATACCTAATAAAATCTTTAAAAAAAATATTATATTATATTATATATTATATTGCTAAGCTGTGTTCTCAAGTTTGTTTTTGGGGAGTATGTTTTGCTTGAGACAGAGTCTCAAGTAGCTCAGGCTGGCCTTGGATCCTCCTGTCATAGTCTCTGAAGTACATCTTCCTTTTTATCAACTTGAACATTTATAGCTCCTAAACAATGTTTTATTTTTTAGGTGATTGAAGTTTATGACTTGACAAAAGTAAAGTTAAAATATTGGTAAGTTTTCTCTCTTACTGGTGTGTTACATTTGGTACAGACCAGCTCTATCTACTGTCATAATTAAAGTCCTAAAGGATTTCGTTTGTAACAAACAGTACAGGGATTGCAGCCTAGTACCATATTTCCCTGAGGCAGCCTCCCAGCTTACTCAGTTTCATGAGGAAGTAAGCCTCATTAAGAACATGCTGGGTGTTTAATACGTTACATGTATATATAAAATCTAATTCAACTCTCTTAACAGAGTACCACTGCAGCTTAGGAATGCTATGACAGTCTCCTGAGTCATAACTACCCTTCCCTGTATAGCCTTTCTGTGTCACCTCTTTTCAGATTTTTCTGAGTAACAGAAATGGAACAAACCAGGTAGCTCTGACTCCCAAACCAGTGCTAAAAAGACAACTATTTTAGAGTAGAAACTGTGTTTTAGAATGAGAACAGAGAGAAACAAAGATAGCAGGAGCCACTGGCATCTCAGGCTCCGTGGAGGCTCTGAAGGGTGACAGGGTGGCAGAAAAGGAGTCTGCAGAGCCCAGAGTAGCTCCAGAACAACCTTAAAAAAAAAAAAAAAAAAAAAAAGGAATGAGAACAGGATGGCTCCTGTACAAGCCTTAGATACCTGAGCCTCAGTTGGCAAAGTGCTATGCTCACATTTAGAACACAACTCTCAGGGGCTAGGAATAAATTCAGCCTCAGTGGTGGTGAGCTTGCCTGGCATACGTGGAGCCTTGGGTTCATTCCCCAATATTGCAACAACAAAGATGATTGCCTTCCAATAAGCCTTTTTAGGCTTCTTATTGACAAGAACCCAATTCCTGAGGCAGTTCAGACAGCATTTGCTGATAGAGGAATGGACAAACAAGGTCTGTTTTGTCTTCTCTGTCCTTTTTGTTTGGAGTCAGTAATATATTGGGAAGCCCCAGAGAGTCAACTCTGTACATGGTTTTCCTTAAATAATTGACCTATTTCTCACTTAATTATTTTTTCTTGTTTGCAGTTTGGTTTTTTTGTTTGTTTGTTTTGTTTTGTTTTTGAGACAGGGTTTTGCTGTGTGGCTTTGGCTAGCCTGGCACTCTGCATGTAGACCAGGCTGGCCTTGAATTCACTCAGATCTGCCTCCCCAGTGCTAATTAAAGTTGTAAACCACTATGCCTAGCCATTTTATTTTTACATTTTGTGTGTGTGTGTGTGTGTGTGTGGCTGGGGGGTTGGATTTTCAAGAGGGGTTTCTCTGTGTAACAGTTCTGGCTGTCCTGGAACTTGACCTATAGACCAGGTGGTCTCGAACTCAGAGACCCACCTGCCTGTCTGCCTCCCCAGTGTTGGGATTAAAGGCATGCACCACCACCACCCAACCACCCAGCCAATGTGTTTAAGAAGAATAACTCTTTAGCCAGGTGTTGGTGATGCCTTTAATCTGAGCACTTGGGAGGCGGAGACAGGCAAGTGGATCTCAATGAGTTTGGCACCAGCCTGATCTACAGAGAAAGTTGA